>NC_053494.1:22529497-22858247 GCF_905171775.1 Rana temporaria | reverse complement strand
ATCAAATACACAAAAAAAATACAGATAAAAACACTAAATTAAACTACCCTTAGTATAATTAAAGAATAATAATTATTAAAATAAAATAAAAATAATAATTACCTACTAAATAAAGTACACAAAAAACAAAGTGAAAAAATGAATGCAAAGTGTACCACAATAAAATACAAAAAAATAAAAAAAAACACTGAATGAAACTAACCTTAGTATAATGAAAAATAATAATAATTTAAATAAAAAATACGCGCTAAATAAAAAAATAATTCCAAGCAAATTCTACCTAGGCAGCTCAAAAACCAAAAATTGAGAGTTTCTAGTTTTTTTGTTTTTTTGTAATGTAAAATCAGGAATCTATTTTTCTGAAATCAGTCCGCTTACCCTAATTATCACCCACAACCCTTGACTTCACACAGAGCTATAATCAGGGACATTTGTGTATGACATTTGGCCGCTCTGACCTCCAGATGTCCATTCTGTAGTATCACTTACAGCTGCATTCTAATTGTTTAACAATTATTGCCAGTGAAATGCACAAAACGTACGACGAGGACGGAGACGAATGTGATCCATTTCCTGTAGGGGAACCTATAGGGACAACACTTCCATTAAGATGTTACACTTTGTCCTCCAGGATGTTGTCTCCTGATCTGCTGAGGAGGCCTCCTAAACGTATTACTCACGAGTGCGCCGGTGACTGGATGACTGGGGTTTGGAACTTGTTTTGCAACATTTCAGTTACTTTTCAGGAAGCAGAATTGATACACTTGGAATACAAAACTTTACCAAACTTCCTGAACACATGAAACTTGTTATTTTATTATGTAAAGGCCCTTTGCAAACTTCTGTTCCCATAGAAAAACTCTAGGCAAAATGCATAGCTGACACACACACATACGCTTTACGTTTTACTTGCCATTGATTTTGTACTCTGTGCAGCCAACCTTGTGATTTACACACATAGGGGTTGATTTACTAAAACTGGAGATTGCAAAACCTGGTGCAGCTGTGTATGATAGCCAATCAGCTTCTAACTTCAGCTTGTTCAATTAAAGTGAAGTTCCATCCAAAAATGGAACTTTCACTTTTTGGAACCCTCCCCCCCTCCGGTGTCACATTTGGCACCTTTCAGGGGAGAGGAGGGAGCAGCTACCTGTGTAATACAGGTATTTTTTTTTTCCGAATGATCAGTGCCGCTATGGCTGGCAACACTGACCATTTTGTTCTGACTGCGGGGAAGGCTGCCCAATCTAAGAAGACGATAGTAAAGCGAAAGTGATTCCCCCATCCACCTCAAATGTGTGGATGGGGGATTGGACACATATTTTTCCATTCAACCCGCTGGTTGAACGAAAAAAAATTATGATGTATGGCTTGCCATACCCTACACCTTGCAACGGCTGGCTCACCAGTCTTCTCTAATGTGAGCAGACTCCCATAATGATCATTTATGATTATCATACTGCTGGTCGTGTATTGTCCATAATTAAGTTGGTGAGGGTGCTGCTGCATGACTGGCAAAGACAAGCAGCTGCAGAGGATCCCCCTAGGCCAAACGAGCAGTATTAGGCCGGGTTCACACCTATGCGAATTGAGTGTGGCTTAAACCGCATCCAATATGCAGAACATTTCTAAATACATTGTTTTCAATGAGGCCGGTTCACATATGTGCGATGCATTCGCACTGCGCATTGCCGAAAAAACGTGTGTGTATTTTAGGCCTTGCGGTGCAGCTCAGGTGCGAATTCAGGCCCATTATCTTCTATGGGTACGCAGCTGATTCGCAGATGTGTTCATTTCTCTTCGGGATTTCTCTCATTCAGCTCAATACTCTTCCCCCCTCCCCATCTCCTCTCCCAGGTCTCCAAATTCGCAGCTAATCTGCAGCTAAAACGCAGTGGATCTGCTGAACAGTTCTCTTATCTCTCTGCAGAGATAAGAGAGCTGAAATTCGCACCGCACTAGTGTGAATCCGGCCTCAACCATTCATGTGGGAAGCAGTGGTGGATGGTAATTTTTTTTGGGGGGGTGGCAGCTGGGTCAGGGGGATCATGGGGGGCACCACCCCGGGTTTGTCAGTCAGTAGTCGGGGGCAGGGCCCCACACTTACCCCATCTCGCAGGCAGCGCTCCGGGCGGCGGCGGGTTCTCTTCAGGCTGCGGGCTGCTGCTTCCCCTGCGTCTCCTCCCTTCTCCTACTGGCGGCCAATCCGATCGGATCTCCTTTCGGCCAGTCTCAGGATCCGCTTCCTAATTGGGCAGGGAGGAGAATCAGTGTAACAATAGCGAATATAACTGGGTGAGCTATTGTCACACAACTGGCTGGGTCACACAACTGGGCGCTCTGTGCCCAGAGCTCACCCATTTTTGAAGTCTATTAGAACCTCTAATCACGTGCTTCAATAAATAAAAAACCTGATTGGAATCCATGCCTTTCCTTTTCAATCTGCAGCTCTGTAATTGTCTGTAAATTGCAATATGCCAAAAAAATCCCCCCTGAAATCGTAATTTCCTGCTTGTGTGATTGGCTTTCTGATTTTCCCATAAATCTGCACTAAGATGCAAGTCAGATTTTTGGCATCCCCTGCAACAAAAATTTAATTTTTGGTGAGATACTCCCAAAGGAAAATGGCGTCTAAAGTGATGCAGACACTTCATATTTTTTATCAACAAAAGTGGAGTTACTCTTTAAATACACTTTTGCCTAGGAGATCAGGAAGGTATTTTATAAATAATGATAATCGGTATACGTATTGTATACAGGAAGATTTTCGCCCAGGCCTTTCTTAAAGGCGTCTGCCAAACCAGGCAGACACCATTCTTCAGGGGACCTACCAAGGCAATATCCGCCTAAGTACTAGATGGTACTCCCCGTAAGGGAGACCTCATGGGAGGGGGAGAACCTGACCATAATGCCACGTGCCCTCCCACCCAAGACTTTCAGGCCTCGTACACACGACTGAGAAACTCGACGGGCGAAACACATCCTTTTGCTCGTCGAGTTCCTTGTGAAGCCGTCGAGAAACTCGACAAGCCAATTTTCTCCATTCCCGTCAAGGAAATAGAGAACTTGCTCTCTTTTTGGCTCGTCGAGTTTCTCGACAGTTTCCTCGACGAAAATGTACACACGACCGGTTTCCTCGGCAAAAAAATATCTCCCAGCAAGTTTCTTGCTGGTTTTTGCAGAGAAACTCGGTCGTGTGTACGAGGCCTAAGGGCAAGTCCAAAGACCGATAATCTACTTTATTTGGTGTAAACATTTGATACAAATGTTCCTTTTTGCTTTTCACTTATACGGAGCACCATACAATATTATATGAAATCTGTTTACTCAAGCAGTGTATTTCATTGTTTCACAAAAAAGTTCACAGGGTGTACACATGGTCCTCCTCTAAAGGGAAATTACCTGATTCCCCGGGGAAACCTGACTCCTGATGGTGACCAGGCGACTAGGGTATTTGTGGTCTGCACAGATAAAAACCCAGTGGACCCCATTTTTCAGGAGCCCTGCTGAGGCAAGGTCCACGTAAGCACTAAGTTGGGCTCCCCGGAATTGAGACTCCATGGGGAGATTTACTAAAACTGGAGAACTTAGAATCTGGTGCAGCTGTACAAGGAAGCCAATCAGCTTCTAGTTTCAGACCTACAACCTACTAATCTGAAGTATGCAGTTCAGTTTTGGGTACCGGTTCTCAAAAAGGATATCGGGAAAATGAAGAAAGTGCAGAGAAGAGCAACCAAACTGATAAGAGGCATGGAGGAGCTCAGCTATGAGGAAAGATTAGAGGAACTGAATTTATTCACTCTGGAGAAGAGGAGAATAAGGGGGATATGATCCACATGTACAAATATATAAGGGGTCCATATAGTGAACTTGGTGTTGAGTTATTCACTTTACTGTCAACAAGGAGGACACAGGGGCACTCTTTACGTCTAGAGGAAAAGAGATTTCATCTCCAAATACGGAAAGGTTTCTTCACAGTAAGAGCTGTGAAAATGTGGAACAGACTCCCTCCAGAGGCGGTTCTGGCCAGCTCAGTAGATTGCTTTAAGAAAGGCCTGGATACTTTCCTAAATGTACATAATATAACTGAGTACTAAGATTTGTAGGTAAAGTTGATCCGGGGAAAATCCGATTGCCTCTCGGGTGATCAAGAAGGAATTTTTTCCCCTGCTGTAGCAAATTGGATCATGCTCTGCTGTTTTGTTTTTGCCTTCCTCTGGATCAACTGTGGGTATGGAGTTGGGTGTATGGGATTGTACTATGTTTTTTATTTTGTTTGTTTATTTATTTTGTGGTTGAACTGGATGGACTTGTGTCTTTTTTCAACCTGACTAACTATCTAAGTAAAGTGCATACGAACTGTGTAAAAAAAGGGCAGGGCCAAATCCATTCTTCAGGGGAACTACCGTGGCAAGGTTCACCCAAGTACTAGATGGGGCTTTCCTGAATGAAGACCCATGGGAGGGGCAGATCCTGATCAAAATGCCACATGCCCCCCCACCCAAGAACTTACAACCTACTAATTGGAAGTAAGTAAAGTACATATGTGCTGTGTAAAAAAGTGCAAGGCCAACCCTATTCTTTAGGGGACCTGCTGAGGCAAGTACTAGATGGGGCTCCCCTGAATGGAGACCCCATGGGAGGGGGAGAACCTGACCAAAATGCCATGTGCCCTTCCACCTAAGACATTCAGGGAAAGTCCAAGGACCTACAACATACTAATCGGAAGTGAGTAAAGTACATACATGCTGTGTAAAAAAGTACAAGGCCAACCCAATTATTTAGGGGACCTGCCAAGGCAATGTCCGCACAAGTAGTAAGTTGGGCTCCTCCGAAGGGAGACCCCATGGGAGGGGGAGAACCTGGCCAAAATGCCACATGTCCTTCCACCCAAGATTTTCAGGGCAAGTACATGGACCTACAAACCTAATAATTGGAAGTGAGTAAAGTACATACGTGCTGTGTAAAAAGGCCAACCCCATTCTTTAGGGGACCTGCATAGGCAAAGCCCGCCGAAGTCGTAGGTAGGGCTCCCCCAAAGGGAGACCCCATAGGAGGGGGAGAACCTAACCATAATGCCATGTGCCCTCCCACCCAAGACTTTCAGGGCAACCTACTGATCGAAATTTCATATGTGCTGTGTAAGAAAGTACAAATTAAATAAGTGGTTGGGGGTGCCAAAGTGAAGGACAATGACTGGCCTTCCAGCCAGTATAAACGCTCCTACATTCTCAATAACACAGCGCAGCAGACAGGTGTGAAATAAAGCAGACAGAAGTGTGTGACCGAGGTGCCATACCAAAAACAATGTGAGGCCCCGTACACACGACCGAGTTTCTCGGCAGAATTCAGCCAGAAACTCAATCGGAGCTGTATTCTGCCGAGAAACTCGGCCTTGTGTACACTTTTGGCTGAGGAAACCGACGAGGATCTCGTCGGGCCAAATAGAGAACATGTTCTCTATTTCCTTGTTAGTCAATGAGGAAACTTGGCTCGCCGAGATCCTCGGCGGCTTCACAAGGAACTCGACGAGCAAAACGATGTGTTTTGCCCGTCGAGTTTCTCGGACGTGTGTATGGGGCCTTAGTTACCCCAAAGTGAGTTATTCTGGCACCTCTGGACTGCTACTCCAAGGGGCATGAGCCCTACGGGGCTTATCCCAATTTTTTTATTTTTTGGGGGTTTAGGCTGTTGTTACTTTTTTGTGCTACTGTATGTATTGTTTCAAAAGCACATCTGACTGTTCAGTAGCCCCATAGAAACATAGTATGAACTCTAGTTACTTTTAGCCCAAATCTTCAGCTAAAGACGGGAAAAAGTTTTCACTATGAAGTTATATCATGTTATGCCAAAAGTCTTTATTTCCATGCCAGTATGTGGATTTTCCTGAGTGTTCTGCCACATAATGAGACTTTTTGGTTTTAGGTTGACGGGTCCTTTAAGTTGCAGGGGATGATGTCAGTCTGGCCGAAGCGAATGCAGAATAGTTTAGTCTTCTGGGGAGCGGCCAGGGAGCAGCGGAGGGGAGCTGCTGAATTTTAATGAGTCATTATTGTGGGGGAAAGGCCTTTTTTTTTTTTGTCTGCCTTTATCCGGTGCACAATAAAAGAATTAATTGGACAGAAAATGGAAGGCTACAGAACTGAGAAATCATTAAGAGGTCCTGAATGGCTGATTGGATGCATATTGGTGGCTGGAATTCCTTTCTGTTGCTGTGTGTGGCATAATAACGGGCAAGAGGTCCTCATTTGCATATGCAACCAGGAGGCCATCTTTGTGGCCTGCTTTATTTTCCTCTACTGCTCTGCTTAATGTATAACAGGAAAAAAGACGACCTATTCTTATGAGACACCCCATAAGAAAAAACACCTGTGTGACTAGACTGTGATTGAAGCTGTTGTCATACAACAATGTACCGCATACTACTTCCAGGGCAGTCACTTTGCATGAGCCCAGCTTAACCACTTCAGCCCCGGAAGAATTTACCCCCTTCCTGACCAGAGCACTTTTTGCGATTCGGCACTGCGTCACTTTAACTGACAATTGCGTGGTCGTGCGACGTTGTACCCAAACAAAATTGACATCCTTTTTTTCCAACAAATTGAGTTTTCTTTTAGTGGTATTTGATCATCTCAGCATTTTTTTTTTGCGCTATAAACAAAAATAGAGTGACAATTTTGAAAAAAAAAAAATACAATATTTTTTTACTTTTTGCTATAATAAAATATCCCCCAAAAATATATAAAAAATAAATATTTTTTTCCTCAGTTTAGGCCGATACGATTCTTCTACATATTTTTGGTAAAAATAACAAGCGTATATTGATTGAATGAATGAATGAATGACTTGTATAGCGCAACTCATGCGAACTGAATCGCCTCTGGGCGCTTTTTCCAGCCAGTATCTGCTTGGCTGGTGCGGTCATTTTTACCCCGTAGGATCATGACACGCTAGGGACACACAGTCATACACACAGATATACATATATATACTGGGCTAATTTGGACGAGATCCAATTTACCTACCAGCATGTCTTTGGAGTGTGGGAGGAAACCGGAGTACCCGGAGGAAACCCACGCAGACACAGGGAGAACATGCAAACTCCAAGCAGATGGTGTCGTGGTTGGGATTCGAACCAGCGAACCTTTTGCTGCTAGGCGAAAGTGCTACTCACTGCACCACTGTGCTGCCCTGGTTGATTTGCGCAAAAGTTATAGGGCCAGATTCAGGCATAAATGCGGCGGCTTAACGTATCGTCTTTACGTTACACCGCCGCAAGTTTTCAGCGCAAGTGCCTGATTCACCAAGCACTTGCGTGTAAACTTTCGGCGGCGTAGCGTAAAGCCGTCCGGCGCAAGCCCGCCTAATTCAAATGGGGCATGTACCATTTAAATTAGGCGCGTTCCCGCGCCGAATGTTCTGCGCATGCTCCGTTTGGAAATTTCCCGCTGTGCTTTGCGCGAAATTACAGCGCCCCGACGTGTTTGTGAATGGCGACGTGCGTAACGTACTTACGCAAAAAAAAAATCAAATTTGACACGGGAATGACGGCCATACTTTAACATAGCTTGTCTAAAGTTAAGCCATGAAAAAGCAGGCTTAACTTTGCGACGGGAAAAAACGACTTGCGACGACGTAACGCACGCAAGTAGCTTCGTGGATCGCCGTAAAAGCTAATTTGCATACCCGACGCTGGAAAACGACGCAAACTCCACCCAGCGGCGGCCGAAGTATTGCAGCCTAAGATCCGAAGGCGTACGAAGCCGTAAGCCTGTCGGATCTTAGCCAAATGCCGTTGTATCTTGTTTGTGAATCACAAATTAAGATACGACGCGGCAAATTTGAAAATACGCCGGAGTATCAGTAGATACTCCGGCATATTTCTTCTGTGAATCTGGGCCATAGCGTCTACAAAATAGGGGGTTTTATGGCATTTTTATTATTATTTTATTTTTTTACTAATGATGGCGGCGATCTGTGATTTTTATTGTGAATGCGACATTATGGCGGACACATCGGACACTTTTGGCGCTATTTTGGGACCATTGTCATTTATACAGCGATCAGTGCTATAAAAATGCACTGATTACTGTGTAAATGACACTGGCAAGGAAGGGGTTAACAACTAGGGGGTGAGGGAGGGGTTAAGTTTGTCCTAGGGAGTGATTCTAACTGTGGGGGGGGGCTGCAAGTGACACGACAGTGATCACTGCTCCCAATCACAGGAAGCAGTAGATCACTGTCCTGTCACTAAGCAGAACATGGAAATGCATTGTTTACATAGGCCTCTCCCCGTTCTGCAGCTCCATGATACGATCGCGATGCGCGCGCCAGAACGGGAGGGATTTTTAAAGCAACAAACAGGTATGTTGCTTTGGCCACACGAGCCATTCTACGGACGTATATGTTTGTTAGGAGGTCGGCAAGTGGTTAAATTGTATGTAGACCCAAAATCTATTGTCCGGTACGTTTGTCATCATCCCTCACTGTATTCAGTTTTCTTAAAGTGGAAGAAAAGCCTAAAGCTGGATACACACTATACAACTTTTGTTGTTTGATTTCCTTTAGATTTACCTTCAACTATGTAGTTCAAGGGCCTGTCTGATTGCATATACATTGAAGGGGTCTAGGCTTGACCTCATATGTTATGGTTCTGGTAAATCTAAAGGAAGAAAATTGTATAGTGTGTATCCAGGTTTAGTTCAACTATTTTTGTATTTTTTTTATATATTTTTACTTAAGACATTGTGCAACATACAATAGGACAACATATTCTGTTTTTAGGTTATATGTCAGAATCCAAGCCTAACTATTTTTAACCACTTCCGGACCCAGTGGCGTCACTAGGGTTGGTGTCACCCGGTGCGGTTAAAAAATGGTGTCACCCCCCTCTGTCTAGGCTGCCCAGCACCAAGCAGGCAGCGCACGGGCACGGGGCGCACCCCAAACCAGCCCCTGTAAATGATAGTATAGGGCAGTATAGTGGCAGGTTAGGGTAGTATAGAGTGGTATAGTGGCAGGCTGGTGTAGTGGGGTGGTATAGGACAGGTTAAGGTGGTATAGGGCATGTTGGGGTGATATAGGGTAGTTTGGGGTGGTATAGGGCAAGTTAGGGTTGCATAGGGCAGGTTGGGGTGGTATAGGGCAAGTTAGGGTGGTACAGGGCAGGTTGGGGTGGTATAATGCAAGTTAGGGTGGCATAGGGCAAGTTGGGATGGCATGGGAAAGGTTGGGGTGGTACAGGGCAAGTTAGGGTGGCATTGGGCAGGTTGGGGTGGTACAGGGCAAGTTAGGGTGGCACAGGGCAAGTTGGGATGGCATGGGAAAGTTTGGGGTGGTACAGGGCAGGCTGTGGTGGCACAGGGCAGGCTGGGTGGTACAGGGCAGGCTGGGGTGGTACAGGGCAGGCTGGGGTGGTACAGGGCAGGCTGGGGTGGTACAGGGCAGGCTGGGTGGTGATACAGGGCAGGCTGGGGTGGTACAGGTCAGGCTGGGGTGGCACAGAGCAGGCTGGGGTGGTACAGGGCAGGCTGGGATTGCACAGGGCAGGCTGGGCATGTCAGCTAAAAGAAAAAAAAACGGGATGGTGTCACCCCTCTAGCGGGTGTCACCCGGTGCGGACTGCACCCCCCTAGCAACGCCTCTGTCTGGACCGCCTACCCACAAAGTACTGCGGATGAGCGGGCCACACAGGCTGTACCCGAACGTCGATGCCTGCTCCATGTTTTTTTAGGGCATGCACATGCGCATGCACAGCCTCTGTGCCAGCACCTGCTGTGATTGTACACACCGGGAGCCTGTCAGCAAGTCCCAGCCAATGATTCAAGACTTGGACCTGCTGATCGGCTGTGTGCAATTACAGCCCAGAGCTCTGTGTTGACAATCAAGACAGGGCTCTGTACAGAGGGAACGATCTCTCTCTGCAAAGCCAGGATGAAAAACGTAGAGATCTGTTAGTAAAATCAGTACACTGTACACATATTGCACATTGTTAGGCAAACATTTAACCATCTGATTGCCCTAGATGTTAACCTCTTCCCAGCCAGTGTCATTGGTACAGTCACAGTGTATAGTTTTATCACTGATCACTGTATTAGTGGTCACTGGTGATGTCAGTGGAAGTTAGTCAATTCTCCCCAGCGGCAGTTAGTGTCAGATTATCCACCACACTTCACAGTCCCATTAAAAGTCGTTGATCACTGCCATTACTAGTATAAAAAAAAATACAATATATATTCCATAATTTGTAGATGCTATAACTTTCAGGCAAAGCAGTCAATATACACTTATTGGGATTTTTTTAATCAAAGACATGTAGCAGAATACTATGCTTTTTACTAGGAGTCAGTTTGTGAATAAGCAGGAAGTCTCAGGGCACTTCCTATTCATTCATTTGTGCAGCTCAGGTTGCAGAGAAAGGGACTGATAAATCTATGTCCTCGGGCACTTTTGGCATGGGGGGGGGGGGGGCAGGGGCTGTAAGGGTATTTTTGTAGGCCCGCTGTATGTTGTTCTTCAGTTGGCCAGTAGGCTGTTGGTCAAAGTCTATCAAATAGGCAACCCTATGGTTAAACTCAAGGGGGTAGATTCAGATAGAAGATACAACGGCTTATCTCTAGATACGCCGTCGTATCTCTGAGTCCGGCCGGTCGTATCTATGCGCCTGATTCATAGAATCAGTTATGCATAGATTTCCCTAAGGCCCCTTGCACACTGGGGCGTTTTTCATGCGGTACAGCGCTAAAAATAGCGCTGCTATACCGCATGAAAAATCATGCCCTGTAGTGTTCAATGTGAAAGCCCGAAGGCTTCCACATTGAAGCGGTGCGCTAGCAGGAGCGCACCAAAAGTCCTGCTAGCCGCATCTTTACCGCGGTATAGGAGCGGTGTGTTCACCGCTCCTATACCGCGCCTTCCCATTGAAATCAATGGGAAAGCGTGGTAATACCGCCGTATTAACCCTTTTTTGGCCGCTAGCGGGGGTTAAAACCTCACCGCTAGCGCCCGAATATCGCGGTAAATACGACGGTATAGCCGCACTACAAATAGCGCGGCTATACCGTCACCGCGGCTGCACGCCTCAGTGTGAAACCAGCCTTAGATCCAACCGGCGTAAGTGTTTTACACCGTCGTATCTTAGGCTGCATACTTACGCTGGCCGCTAGGTGGCGCTTCCATAGATTTACGTGAGGAATATGCAAATGATCTAGATACGCCAATTCAGAAACGTACGTCCGGCCGGCGCATTTTTTTTCGTCGTTTACGTTAGGCTTTTTTTGGCGTATAGTTACCCCTGCTATATGAGGCGTAGCTAATGTTAAGTATGGCCGTCGTTCCCGCGCCGAGTTTTGAAATTTTTACGTCGTTTGCGGAAGTCGTTTGCGAATATGGCTGTACGTAATTTTCGTTCACGTCGAATCCAATATGTCCTTGCGGCGTAATTTGGAGCAATGCACACTGGGATATTTTACGGACGGCGCATGCGCCATTAAAAAAAACGTGAAAAACGCGGGGTCAAGTAAAATTTAAATAAAACACGCCCCCAACATCCCCATTTGAATTAGGCGGGCTTACGCCGCCACACATACTAAGGGCGCAAATTCTTTCTGAATACAGAACTTGCGCCCAAAGTTACAGCGGCGTAATGGAGATAGTGTTGTCAGCCTGCTTTGTGTTCTTCTTTAACTGGTCATTGGGCTGCTGGTCAATTCTATCAAATAGGCAACCCTCCGGCCAACTCAAGGAGTGCACACCCTGCAAAATTCTGGAGATCCTGCCAGTAGCAGTACTTCTTGTTAAAGGCTGACAACACAAGCCTTTGCCACTAAGCCACTACCTTGTGTTTTTCTTCAGTTGCCCATTGGGCTGCCAAAGACTATCAAACAGGCAACGTTAATGCCAACTCAAGGAGTGCACACCAAGTTAAATTGTGAAGATCATGCCAGCAGCAGCACTTGCCACTGCCACTCAAGTAGAAGTAGTGTTGTCAGCCAGCCGTGTGTTCTTCTTCAGTTGGCCATTGGGCTGTCGGTCAAAGTCTATCAAATAGGCAACCGTATGGTTAAACTTAAGGAGTGCACACAGAAAAAATCTGGAGATCCTGCCAGTAGCAGCACTTCTTGTTAAAGGCTGACAACACAAGCCACTGCCACTAAGCTACTACATTGTGTTCTTCTTCAGTTACCCACTGGGCTGCCAAAGACTATCAAATAGGCAACCTTTATGCCAACCCAAGGAGTGCACACCAAGTAAAAATGTGGAGATCCTGCCAGACGCAGCACTTGCCACTGCCACTCAAGTAGAAGTAGTGTTGTCAGCCTGCCGTGTGTTCTTCTTCAGTTGGCCATGGGCTGCCAAAGACTATCAAATAGGCAACCTTAATGCCAACTCAAGGAGTGCACACCAAGTAAAAATGTGGACATCCTGCCAGAAGCAGAACTTGCCACTGCCACTCAAGTAGAAGTAGTGTTGTCAGCCTGCCGTGCGATCTTCTTCAGTTGGCCATTCGGCTGCTGGTAGCAGCACTTCCTGTTTCAGGCTTACACCACTAAGCAGTTGCCTCTCAAATAGCAGCAGTGTTGTCAGCCTGCCATGTGTTCTTCTTTAGTTGACCATTGGGCTGAAGGTTCAAAGTCTATTAAATAGGAAACCCTACGGCCAACTCAAAGAGCGCACCCCCATCAACGGCTGTTCCCAATTGTTTGTCCTGACAGGTGTGCTTCATATAAAGCACACTTATCCTGACTGCCTTGCCCTGCTAATGAAGGAGCACACACCAGCCGCCCACTCCTACTACTTTGTGATAGACGCACAGGAAGCCGGGGTACAAATCACGACATTCCATCAGTGATTCATCGCTTCAATCTGGCCGTGCATAAGAAGCGTTAATCTGAGAAAGAACAGCGAGACTCTTCTCTCCCCACCAGCGCGTCGCTGATGACCGTCTGCAATCAGCAGATTGCAAGCCGGGCAAACGGCTGCTCCACGCGGGAGCAAATCTGTTGTTATTCCCACCGTCAGATGGGCTACGCTGAGACTCGCTGGGTTACTCTCGTTTACTCCAGGTGGTCCGGAGGCGTGCGCGTTTCCTGTTATAATCTGCCCGTGGAAGGACGCGTCTGCGTTCACTTGATCGCCATGCTCGTTATCAGAAATTAAAAAAAAAAATGCGTGTTTTATACTCCGGAGCAATGAGTGACTTGGGAATTTCTCTGGCATAAATATCAGCCCACACTCTCGATTAGTAATTCACGAATATGATTCAGCCCATGCCAAGGCAGCGCCGGCCTGTTTTGTACACATTCCAAGCAAAAGATTTCAAATGCCGTGATTCTCTACAAAACACAACACGCTGCTGAAATCTGCCTTATATAACATCAATGACAGATTTAACGGGGAGTTCTTGTATCCGGAAAAGTCCGTCTATGCTAATCTACTTGCATTTTGCTCCTAAAGGAAAAAAAATAATTTTTATTAAAGTGTATCCAAACCTTAAAAAAACTAAAATGTAATATATTTCAGTTTACTAGTTCTTATGCCGCGTACACACGACCATTTTTAATGATCTAAAAGACCTGATTTTTGTCAAGCCTGCCTTGCCTACACACGATCGTGAAAAGAAAATGCTTGAGCAAAGCGTGGTGACGTACAACACATACGACGGCACTATAAAGGGGAAGTTCCATTCGGATGGCGCCACCCTTGGGGCTGCTTTTGCTGATTTCATATATAAAAAATATATAAAAAAGTGATAAGCGCTAAAATATAAGTTTAATGCACATAATGGCTGAATAGCCAACACACTGTGACCTGTAGTGAAAAATGGGCTAGAGGAGCCCAAAACAAAAATGGTGACTGTCCCACTTTGCTGATTTCATATTAGTAAAAGTTTGGTGAGAGACGATTCACGCTTTTCAGTCTTCGTGCTTTTCAGTCTGTTACAGCGTGACGAATGTGCTTACTCCATTATGAACGCTAGTTTTACCAGAACGAGCGCTCCCGTCTCATAACTTGCTTCTGAGCATGCGCGTTTTTTTATAAGTCTACACGATGTGAAAAACGACAATGTGAAAAACGACGCGAAAAATTAGAGCATGTTCTAAATTTTTAATGCCCATTTTTCACGTCATGAAAAATGCTCTGGAGCCTACACATGACAATGACAATGACATTCTTTTTTTCTTTATTTTCACCTGGTGAGCCTGCAAATAGCACACTTCCTGTCCCTGTGTGTCTACACCCATCTCTCCACTGTATCTATGGAGGCATCCATGGTTGTCACCCAAAACCACATACTCAAAGAGGTGCTGGGAATTTTTAGAAGTGTAGTCAGATATAAGCTCAATAGCTCAGGCAAGGTGGCTCCCACACAGCAAGGCTTCCCTCGATGGACACCCAGTATTAGCTCACACCATAAAAATACAGAAAGGAGGACGAGACCAAAGCTAGATAAAAAAGGTTAAAGACATGGTCCAACAGACAATTTTGTACACCGTAACATGTGATAAAGATGCACAAAATAATTTGTCTGAATCCAGCTTTAGAGTAATCTGATCCATAATATCTAGGAATGCTTCACAAAGTGATGTCAGAGGCAAATCATTATTACAACATCAGGGTTGATCATGTGATTAACCAGTTTCCATCTGGCCTATCGCCAAATGATGGCCGGGTGGTACATTCATCTTTCCAAATGGATGTCATATGAAGTCTTTCCGGAATTTGCACCTAACATCCACTGGACATAGCTGATGACAGGTCACTGTACCGGGCCGCTGCCGGTACAGTGTGATTACTGTGATCACAGCAGATTACATGACAATTGTAAACAATGGATGGATTCCATTCATGCCATTCATTGAGTATAATTGTGTTGCTAGTTGTGACTGGTCACAGTGATCACATGGTACAGACAAGGCCAACCACAAGCCATCTATACCATGTGGTTAGCTGTGGCCAATCACAGCTAATCACAACAATACACACTGAATGAATCAATTAAATTCAGGAAAAATGGTTACCTATAACAGTGAAAATAACTGGTATAAGCAATCATAATGTGTAAACAAAAATCCTGATCCCCACTATGGTAACACTGTATCGCTCTGGTCAATGTGTGTTAAAACATTTGTAAAAAATAAGAAAAAAAATGTATTGTATGTAAATGTAATGTATGTAAACATGTATAATGTTTTTGTTCTTTTTTACATACTGCCACCAGTCAGTGTCCTTGATCATTGCCACACCAGTTATATGATGACGCTGTACTGCACTAGTGAGTATGGCACAATTTTTTTTTTTTTTTTTTATTTCCTCATTTTCCAAAAAAAATTGACAAAAAAATCACAATTTCAAAAAACTTGCCATGCCTCTTACTAATACCTTGGATTGTCTAATTTCCGAAAACGGGTCATTTGGGTGATATTTATACTGTCCTGGCATTTTCAGGCCTCAAGAAATTAGATAGGCCGTCAGTAAATCAGGATTGATTTGATATATTTTCAAAAATATACACCATAGTTTGTGGGCTCTACAGTATATATTTCCCAACAGACAAAATAATATCCACTTATTTGGGTTATGTTCACAGAAGAAATGTAACACAATACAGTTTGGCCTAAATTTATGAAAAAAGATTATTTATTTGCAAAATTTTATAACAGAAATTAATAAAAACGTTTTTTTCTTAAAAAAAAAAAATTCTGTTGTTTTTCATTTGTTTAGAAAATAATAAAAAATACAGGGGTGATTAAATACCACCAAAAAATATATATTTATTTGTGTGAAAAAAATGATAAAAATGTCATATGGATATTGCTTGACCACATAATTGTCGATTCAAACTGCGACAGCGCTGAAAGCTGAAAAATTGGCCTGGGCAGGAAGGGGGTTAAGGTGTCCAGTGTTATAATTGTTAAGCAGAACGTTCCATTTAGCACTCATTTTATCATTAAGTACATCAACATACACAGAATACAAGCATCAAAGCTGGCTGTGTACTAGTAGAATTTTGTATACATTTTTTATTTTATTTTTGGAAATGTTCAATTTTCTTATAGCTAATATGTTCAACATTTGTTTTTAACTGTAATTATGAAAAAATTCTGAGGAGCAGGATGGAAATTTTTTCTCCAACAAATGCAATTCTAACTAATTCTAAAATCGTACAAAACAATCATACCTATTGTAAGGAAAGTCTTTAATACATCTGGGATTTCATTGAAATAGCAGATCTGGATTAAATATTAAGGGCTTTTGAATGAAATGAGTTGACACAATGATGGCAAGAGAAGGTTTTGACGAAAATTTTCATACAAATGTTCTTACAAAATTCCACTAGTGCATGGCTAGCTTAAGAACTTGCAAAAGTCGGATAATTGTTTTATTTTCAGCCATACTGGAATTTAGTTTATTGGACTTTCAATAAACAAATTAGGAAAAGTTGTATGAAAACAAATTAGGAAGCCTGCTGCAGTCCCACTGATACTTTGCCCACTTAGGATTTTTCACAGATCGAGGCCTGAAAGACTTGTACTTTATCTTTTCTGGAATAGAAATAGTTAGTGGGATCACCTTTAGAAGGTAAGGTATCAGGAGCTAGGAATTGGCCAATGAGGTGGGGTGGGCCCCCGTAAGGCGGGGCCACAGGTTAATTGTAGGCGATAAAGGAAATGTTTTAGCTAGAACAAAGGGCTCTGTATCAATCGCTTTGGACAATGTTTTCGGGAATTTGGGGAGTTTCCAGGATAAAATAATACTAGAAAAAAAAAAATTCACTGAATCATTTGATGAAAATTTACAGCACGGCTTTATTGTGTGCTTTATATATGTTTTCATTTGTTTTTGCAACGGCCAGATGAACTCTTCAAAAAGCATTAATTTCCCTTTTTATGTATTCTTGAACATACTGCATAGACAGTAATTTTTTCCCTGACCATCTCCTGTAGCATGCCTGCAGTCCATGGCCATCTCCTGTAGCATGCCTGCAGTCCCTGGCCATCTCCTGTAGCATGCCTGCAGTCCCTGGCCATCTCCTGTAGCATGCCTGCAGTCCCTGGCCATCTCCTGTAGCATGCCTGCAGTCTATGACAATCTACTGTAACATGCCTGCAGTCCCTGACCATCTCCTGTAGAATGGCTGCAGTCATTGACCATCTCCTGTAGCATGTCTGCAGTCCCTGACCATCTCCTGTAGCATGTCTGCAGTCCCTGACCATCTCCTGTAGCATGCCTGCAGTCCCTGGCCATCTCCTGTAGCATGCCTGCAGTCCCTGACCATCTCCTGTAGCATGCCTGCAGTCCCTGGCCATCTCCTGTAGCATGCCTGCAGTCCATGACCATCTCCTGTAGCATGCCTGCAGTCCCTTACCATCTGCTGTAGCATGCCTGCAGTCCCTGGCCATCTCCTGTAGCATGCCTGCAGTCCCTGACCATCTCCTGTAGCATGCCTGCAGTCCCTGACCATCTCCTGTAGAATGTCTGCAGTCATTGACCATCTCCTGTAGCATGTCTGCAGTCCCTGACCATCTCCTGTAGCATGCCTGCAGTCCCTGACCATCTCCTGTAGCATGTATATAGTCTCTGGTCATCTCTTTTTGTATAATTGTGTTCTCTGACCATCTCCTGTGGCATGTCTGCAGTCTCTGGCTATCCCTTGTAGCATGTCTACAGTTTCTGATATTCTCCTGTAGCATGTATGTAGTTTCTGGCCATCTCCTGTGGTATGCCTGCAGTGTTTGACCATCTCCTGTTGCATCTCTGAGTATACTTTGTAGACAGCCTTCAGGTCCTGACTATGCATTGTGGAAAGCCAGCAGTGCATGTGAACCTCCCATAGCATTTCTGCATTCTCTAACCATTTCCTTTTGCATGACTATATTATAGTATCTCTTGTAGAAAGTCTGCAGTCTCTGACCATCTCCAGTAGCATGCATGCAGGCTCTGACCAACCCGTGTAGAAAGCCTGCAGTTCCTGACCATCTCCTGCAACATTTCTGCAGTCTTAAACTATTTTCTGTGTCAAACTACATTCTCTGAATATCTCTTGTAGAAAGTCCTCATCTCCTGACATTCTCCTGTAAGATGCTTTCAGTCTCTGACCATCTTCGGTACCATGCCTGCAATCTCTGACCATTTTCAGTACAATGCCTTCTGTAGCATGCCTTGTCTCTATAAACTTTAGTATGTCCAAACTCTTTGACAGTTTCTATGTGTAGCTTTACATACACTAAATATTATGTTTGGCCCTTTGACGGCAGCAGGGACCGTACCTGAGATCCCAATATGTAGTAAGTTGACTACTGTAACATCAAGCAAGACTTCAACTTTCCTTTTGGGGGGGCGGCACAAAACACCCCCCCACGGGCGGGTGGTAGCGGCGCCACTACCCCCCCCTGGTTGCTGTCTGCTAGTCGGACCGGCAATTGCTCCATGTCAGTGGTGGCTACGCGTCCAATAGGATTACCTGACCTTTTGTCTAATCAGGAAACGGGTCTCACGACTCGCTAACTGATTGGCAGGGAGGACATTTAGTGTGAAAATAGTGAATAATTATTCGCTATCATCACACTACCTTCGCCACCCTTTTTTGAAGCCTAATAGAGCCTCTGGCTCTAATCACGTGCTTCAAAAAAACACCCACCTCACATTGGAATCCATAGTCCCGCGCCCATGCAGTAGATCAGGGGGGCAGACACATGGATGGGGGGGGGGGGGCGTAGGCGCGGGTGCACCTGTAATGGACGGGCTGCCACTGACTACTAGTATATATAAAAGTTCAATAAACATATTTAAGACTAGGTTTTGACTTGAATTGCGACTCTTTTGAAAAGATTTCCACTTTTTCTGCCACCATTTGGCATAGGACAATGTCACTCCTGGACCACTAGTCATGGGAGAACTATGGAGGCTGCCATCGCTGACCTCCCCAGAGAATGATAGCTGTCTGACTGGCATGCTGACTCTCTGGCTTCAGATCTCTCAGAGTCTTTGACCCAAAACAAATATTCTGATCAGGAAGTAGAAGAATCTCTTATGTTGGCTGGAGACAAAGGTGTAAAATAATTTGCTAATTGGCGCCATTACTAGAATAAAAATAAATACCGTATTTGTCGGCGTATACTGCGCACTTTTTTCCCCTTAAAATAAGGGAAAAATCGTGGGTGCGCGATATACGCCGATACCCGCTTCCCGCGCTCAGTTTGAATGCCTGCGCCGACATATACCGAGTGCAGTACACTCGGCTACATTCGGCCAGGCTCGGCTTCGCTCGTGCTCACGCATAAACGTCACAGAGCGTGAGCACGAGCAAAGCCAAGCCTGGCCGAATGTAGCCGAGTGTACTGCACTCGGTTTTTGTCGGCGCAGGCATTCAAACTGAGTGCGGGAAGCGGCGATTCGACGGGGAGACAGCGCGGGAGAAGCTGGGAGGACACCACCTAAGCCGCAGACAGACACCGGATCCGACGAGGCCGCCGATGGACGCCGCGCAAGACACCAAAACTGTAAGTACTAAAATGTTTTTTTTACAGGAATTGCGGGTCACATTATGGGTGCGCGCTATATGCCGGAGCGTGCAATACCCCGATAAATAATGTAAATAAAATATTTATATTGTAGGTTCTATAACTTTCGCACAAACCAATTAATATACACTTATTGGGATTTTTTTTTTTACCAAAGACATATAGCAGAATACATTTTGGCTTAAATTTTTTAAGATATTAGATTTTTTTTTAATTTGATATGTTTTATAATAGAAAACAAAAAATATGGGTTTGTTTGTTTTTTTCTAAATTTTCGATCTTTTTTTGTTTAAAAACAAACAAACCACTAAACATCCAGTGGTGATCAAATATCACCAAAATTAAGCTCTATTTGTGTAAAAAAAAATATATAAATTCCATGCGGATACAGTGTTGCATGACCGCGCAATTGGCAGTTAAAGTAGCGAAATGCCCAATAGCAAAAAATAGCCTGGTCGTGGAGAGAGGAAAAATCTTCGGGAGCTGAAGTGGTGAAAATGCAATCAGTGTAAGCACCCAAATTTGACCCGATATCAACCTTTTGCACTCCATTCCAGCAGAGCTCCGACTTACAAGAGGAGAAGCAGCACTAAAAGCCAATTGTCTGTGCTATTGTTGTACTTATGTGCCAACAATGGTCTTGTTAATAGGAGAAGAGGACAGAGTGACAGAGAGCTCATCAGTCAGCTGATTCTCCTTTCACTGTCCATTCACAAACTAGGGGAGGGGCAAGACCAGTAGGCATTATTAAACTGCAGCAAAGAAAAATTAGGTCTGCCTTTAGGCTAGGTTCACACTGCTGCGAATTCAAAATCAAGGTAAATCGCGATTTTTCCGTGATTTCGTGGCTGCGTTTTTGCCGCAAATTTGTTGCGATTTTGCCACTAAAACGCCCGCGATTTCAGGGAATGCCATTCTATAGAGCTGAATTTGCATCGCACACGGATAAAACTCGCACAGGACCCTTTTTTTCCCCACAGCTTATATTCGCAACGCATTAATGTGAACAGCACTAATGTTAAACTATGTAATTTAAATGACTTGCGAATTTGAGAAATCGCAACAGTTTAAATTCGCAATATAATTCGCAGCAGTGTGAACCTAGCCTAATTCGTAGAAAAATATATCAAAAATACATGCCACAGCAGAATGTAGGACAAAAGAGTTGACGCGTTTTACATTTTCAATAGTGCTTAATCATAGCACATGATTAAGCACAGATGTTGGCAAGCTGCATATGAAATCGCACTGACCGGCGGCTTTGAAATCGTGTTGCAGTAGTGCGATTTCAGTGTGAACGGGGTGTTATACCGTGTACACACGATCATTTTTCAGCATGAAAAAAAACCTTTGTTTTTCAGCATGTCTAAAAAACGACGTTTTCCCAACTTCATCATTAAAAACGACGTTGCCTACACACCATCGTTTTTAAAAATGATCTAGCAAAGCGCAGTGACGTACAACACGTACGACGGCACTATAAAGGGGAAGTTCCATTTGCCTTTGGGCTGCTTTAGCTGATTCAGTGTTAGTAAAAGACGATTCATGCTTTTCTGTCTGTTACAGCGTGATGACGCTCCCGTCTCATAACTTGCTTCTGAGCATGCGCGGGTTTTTAACGTCGTTTTAGCCCACACACGATCATTTTTTACAACCCGAAAAACGACATAGTTTAAAACGACGTTAAAAAATGCAGCATGTTCGGAAAAAAATGTGGTCGTTTTTCAGAACCTGAAAAATGATGTGCAGCCCACACACGATCATTTTAAATGACGTTTTTTAAAAACAACATTTTTTTTCATGCTGAAAAATGATCGTGTGTACGCGGCATTAGATTCAAACAGTTGTCATATTCTATTTTGGGTATGGTTAATTCTGTTTTGATTATCTATTAAATTGTTAATTGTTTTATTGTAGTTAAATAAATGGCTGCTGAGGCCATTGAAATCCATGTCATGCAGTTTGTGTATTTATTGGGGTTCAGTGGGGGGACGAAGCTGAATAGTTCAGCAGTAATCAGTATTCACCCGTTTTAGGAGAACGAATGATTTCAGTTTCCTTACATAAAGCCCTGTACACACGGGCCAGAATCTCGTCATTTTCCTGACAAAATTCTTGGCAAGAATCTCTTGCCGGCCGAGTGTACAGACACTCCATTCAAAAGAACCGCGGTTCTTTTGAATGGCAAGAACGCGGTGACGTCATCGTGTACGACGAGCATGAGCTCGTCACATTCGATGCCGTCGCCACCATCTTGCTGCACCCTACCTATGCCTAGGGAGCTACTTCACATGCGTCAATGTCATTTCGAGCATTCGCGCGGGTTTCCACGGCGACAAGTAAGTATACACACTCTCGGGTTTCTCGGCAGGAAAACACTGCCGAGAATCACAACGAGAAAGTAGAGAGCAGGATCTCTATTTTTCTCGTCGAGATTTTAGGCAGTTTTCTTGTCGAGAAACCTGAAAGCCTCGTACACACGCTCGGTATACTCGGCAAGAAAGCTCTGGCAGCAGTTTTCTTGCTGGTTCTTGCCGAGTAAACCGAGCGTGTGTACGAGGCTTTATTGTTATAAGGCAGTGGTTCTCAACCTTTTAGTGCCGTGACCCCTTGATCAAATTTCCCAAGTTGTGGGGACTCCTAACAGTAAAATTATTTTCGTAGCCTGGGTTGTCAGCACCCAAGGCAAGACAAGTAATTTTCGCCCCTAACCCATGGAAATTTAGCGGTCCTGAGCCCCTCCACTCATACAGTATTAAAACCTCATATGGTACATTTTAGGATGGACCACTCTATCTCTTTGTTCTCCTTTCTTTCCCTTTTATCTCTCTCTATCCAAATTTCTTGTTTTTCCCCCATCTCTCTCTAGCCATCTTTTTTTTTCTCTTATTCTTTCTCTTCCTTTTTCTTTCTTCCTCCCCTCTTTTCCTCTCCCTTACATGTATTCTCTATTTGTATTCCTTTTCTTACTCCTTGGTGGGGGGGGGGATGAGTGGCAATGCTTGGGGGTTATTCTGATCACCCTTAGGTGCTCTTGATCAAGGTCATCTGCTGATCCGAGAACTGTAGTGGGGACTTTTAATGGCAACTAGAATCACAGGTAGTGTTACCCACTGTCTCTGACTTTGTGGTTTCTCGTAGCAGTGACACCTATGCAGAAATCAGGAGATTTTGGGGCAGATTCATCAATAGATACGACGGCGGATCTCCTGATCCGCCGTCGTATCTGTGAGACCCGACGGTCGGATCTGTGAGATCCCACCGTCGGAGCTATGCGACTGATTCATAAGAATCAGTTCCGCATAGATCTCCCTTGGATCCGACTGGTGTAAGTGACTTACACCAGTCGAATCTTAGGCTGTAATCTCCCGCCGGCCACTAGGTGTCGTCGCGATTTTTTACCCGTCGCATATGCAAATGAGGAAAACCGCCGATTCACGTCCGTACGCCCGCCCGTCGCTCGTTTTCTACGTCGTTTGCGTTCGGGTTTTTCCGGCGGATAGCTACCCCTGCTTCTATGAGGGGTAGCTAATGTTAAGTATGGCCGACGTTCCCGCGCCGATTTTTAAATTTTCTACGTCGTTTGCGTACCGCGATCGGGAATACCGATGGCCGCAAACGACGTACCCGCCGCAAACAATGACGT
The DNA here is from genome assembly GCF_905171775.1 of Rana temporaria. Taxonomy (NCBI): domain Eukaryota; kingdom Metazoa; phylum Chordata; class Amphibia; order Anura; family Ranidae; genus Rana; species Rana temporaria. Next base: position 22,835,078 of record NC_053494.1, on the reverse strand, counting down.
CGTAGCGACGTCATTTGGAGCATGCGCACTGGGCTTTTTCGCCCGGGCGCATGCGCAGTTAAATCGGCGCGGGAACGCGCCTGATTTAAATTGTACACTCCCCCTAGCCGCGGAATTTGCATTCCGCCGGGGGGAGTTAGGATCCGACGGTGCAGTTTGCGAGGTAAGTGCTTTATGAATCATGCACTAGCCTCGCAAAATTGCGCCGGCGGATCGTAAATCAGATAGATTACGCGGATCTAAAGATCCGCTAATCTATCTGAATCCGGCCCAGGGTCTCCTCCAGCCCCTCCCACCTCACAATCCTCACCAGTCAGTGGACCTCTAGGGCCAGATTCTCAAAGAGATACGACGGTGTATCTCCTGATACACCGCCGTATCTCTGAGTTAGGCCGGTCGTATCTATGCGACTGATTCATAGAATCAGTTACGCATAGATATGCCTAAGATCCGACAGATGTAACTGTGTTACACCGTCGGATCTTAACTGCAATTTAAAAATGGCCGCTGGGGGCGTTCTCGCTGATTTACGTAGAGAATATGTAAATCAGCGAGATACGCCAATTCACGAACGTACGCCGTCCCGACGCAGTGTTTTTACGACATTTACGTAAGGGTTTTCCCGGCCCATAGTTACCCCTGCTTCTATGAGGCGCAGCCAATGTTAAGTATGGCCGTCGTTCCCGCGACAAAATTTAAATTTTTTACGTCGTTTGCGTAAGTCGTTCGCGAATACGGATGGACGTCATTTACGTAAGCGTCGAGACCACTGACGTCGTTGCGACGTCATTTGGAGCAATGCACGCTGGGAAAATTTCCGGACGGCGCATGCGCTATTTGATCGGCGCGGGGACGCGCCTGATTCGAATAGTACACTCCCCCTAGCCGCGGAATTTGAATTCCGCCGGAGGAATTAAGATCCGCCGCCGCAAGTTTTGAGGTAAGTGTTTTGTGAATTACCCACTTGCCTCTAAAACTTGCAGCGGCGGATCTTAAATCAGATAGATTACGCGGATCTAAAGATCCGCTGATCTATCTGAATCTGGCCCCTAGTCTCTGCCCCCAGCCATGCCATGAACTGAGTGGGACGGCTGCAAAGAGGCTGAGTGGGCAGCCGTGGGCTCCAGGAACCGCCCAGCTGGGCAGACGCAAAAAGTCTGGGCTTCAGGAACAGCCCAGGATTTGGTGACCCCTGGCAAATCATCATTTGACCCCCAAGGGGGTCACGACCCCCAGGTTGAGAACCACTGTTATAAGGGGACTACAGTGGTAAATATGTTTATTTCAGGGATGTGGCCCTTGTTTTGTGCTTTCTGGGACACCATTGCCTGGTTACAAATCTTTTCACATAAGGACAACAAGTTTTGGAACCTCGTAAAATGCGACAATAGAATTGCGTAAGTTAGCTCTGTATGTTAGCAGACCATGCTGCCAATGAGAGGTGTGAAAGTTTAGTGTCGCTAATATCCATAACTACATTATTATTTATCTGTGAATTTTGCTGACAGCGCGTCCCTAAATGTGTAAAAATTCTTCCCGTCTCTCTCCCCATCGATCGCCTTATTAGCATTCTGTCTGCGAGTAGCCATCTGCATTTGCATATGACTGAAAGTGAACTATACATTTTCTTTATCTCACTTTGAAGTTGTCTGAGAGCCCAAAACAAGCAAAAAAGCGAAAGGGTTTATTTGCTTCCCTGAGACATACTATTTAACCATTTCACGAACACTGGTAACTTGTGCCTGCACAACCAGAGCTATAACATGCAAAAAGCTTTTTCTTGGATAGCTATAAAATGTGTAAGTGTAGGGTGGAAAGTATTTCTTAAAGCGGTAGTTCACCCTCCTTAAGAACAATGCAGCATAAAATCCGGCATAGTAGCGCGAGCTACACTATGCCGGTCTTAATTTTTTTATCCCGGTACTCACGGTTATATCGTGCATTGACGATTCCGTCTGCCGCGGGGAATGGGCGTTCCTAGCAAGAGGGAGGGTGATTGACGGCCGGCTCTGGCACGTCACGCTCCCCGAAGACAGCCGGAGTAGGTCTCGGCTCTTCACGGCGCCTGCGCACAGGCTATGCGCAGGCGCCGTGAAGAGCCAAGCCTATTTCGGCTATTTCCGGAGAAGCGTGACGTGCCACGGCCGGCCGTCAATCACCTTCCCTGTCCATAGGAACGCCCATTCCCCGGAATCTTCTATGTACGCTATAACAGTGAGTACGGGAAAAAAAAAAATTAAGACCGGCATAGTGTAGCTCGCGCTACTATGCCGGATTTAATGCTAGAGGGAAATTTTTTTTTTTTTTTTTTTTATATAGGGTGAACCCCCGCTTTAAGTTGTTATGAGACAGCAGTGTTTTTTTCTTATTTCACAGTGATAACCAACTGGCAATATATGACGTTTAACTCAGTTCCTGTAATTCAGCAACGCTCATGCTCTTTGCAGAGTGGTGGGCTCTAGCTCTAATTCACAGGGAATTAGTGTTGCCACCCGTCCGGGATTCACCCAGACAGACCGGGTTTTGAATCACGTGTCCAGGTTTCAGACCGTCTGAAACCCAGACACACTATTCACACCCGACTGTGGCCCCCCCAACTTAGGCGTGGCTGGGCACAACCTAATCACCCCGTGCGGCGCAGATTCCCCCTGCTGCCTGGGTTGCGCACACCTATGCTCCCCAACCAACCATCGGATGGACACGGACCGTCTGTCCATGTTCACCCGATCCGATCCACCAGACGGATGGAAAAGTAGGTTTTTCCTCCGTCACACTTTGGCGGATCGGAGCGGGTCGGATGTCAGCGGGCATGTCACCGCTGACATCCGCGGCTCCATAGAGGAGCAAGGAGCGCCCGTTCAAGTCCGCCTGACTGTCAGGCAGACCTGAACGGGCCGCCCGTGTGAAAGAGCCCTTAAGGGCTCTAGTTCTGAATCACAGGCAAGCATATCAGACTGCAGCAGAGAGAGGAACTGCTTGTGCATAGAACGCCTTAGTCGAACTTTGGTACATAAATGCAGAGGAGAGGACAGATTTTTGTAATGGCTGAAGGGTGCATTACAACCTAAATGGGGTAAATGATAAATCTGTGATCACTTTTACTGCATAAGACAGCTAGTGGCAAAGTTTCATTCTAGGGTTGGACTCAGCTTCAAGACTTTCAGGTGAGATTCTTTCAATAAGCCATTTGTGACTGGTTCTCTTTTTAAAAAAAAATCCATGTTTAATTTAGAATTTTCTGCATTTGAAATGTCCTGTCTCATTTCAATAAAACGCTGTGTCAGATGCCCCCATCCTTGCCATCATCATGTCCTACTTTGTTGTGTTGCGATCTGTTCCTGTTTTGTTCTGGTCGCCATGGAAACACGCAGTCTCCTCATTCAGGGCCGTTTTCTAGGGCACACTGATTCAATGCTTTTGGCTGACTGGGCAAAAAAAAATAAAAAATGTGGGCAGCTGGACCCAGAATTGGTCTTCATGCCAGTTTATGGCTTACAAAAGCTTCTCAAGACTGGCGAAGACTCGACAATTTCTCTGTTTAGCTTTTAAGATTCATTATTAGGAAACTAAAAACGTCCCCTTTGAAGTGAACACCCGATTCCATTTACCTAATACTTCTTTTGTAAAGCAGGGCAGGGAGATAAGCAACTCTGTAAATCTTATTTATATGACCATCTTGTTCTGTTATACGTCTACATGTTGTCCATGGGTCTTTTTTACTCGGTACGAAATACCCAGGTTTTTGCTTGCAATACATGAAATATTGTACCTTTAAAAACATTTATGGATAGATGAGCTCAAACTTTAGACTTAAAGCGGATGTCCTCTGAAATTTTTTTTTATTAAAAGTCAGCAGCTACAAATACTGCAGCTGCTGACTTTTAATATCGGCACTCTTACCTGTCCTGGAGTCCAGCGCCGTCAGCAGCAGAGGACGAGCGATCGCTCGTCACTTTGCTGCCCCCCCGCCATCCTTGGTGAGGGAACCAGGAAGTGAAGCGCTCCGGCTTCACTGCCCGGTACCCTATGGCACATGCGCAAGTCGCACTGCACCTGCTGATTGGCTCCCGCTGTGCTCTGGGAGCCGAGTGTTCCCAGAACACAACTGGGGGGGGGGGAGGTGACGTCCTGCCCACAGACTGTGGCCGGAAGTGGGTGCAAATACCTGTCCTTTAGATACCTTTAGACAGGTATCTGCACTCCCCTCCCCCCTGAAAGGTCTCAAATGTGACACCAGAGGGGGGGAGGGTTCCGATCAGCGGGAGTTCCACTTTAGGGACATTTGAGAGACATTGGCTGCATCACCAGCCTGTACATAAAGGCTAAAGACAGGCTGGTGCAGCTGACTTGTTTTTGAAGATCCTGGAGCTGTTAACCTGAATCTCGCCTCACAAGTCACAGACCCAGAAGAAGCCTTAAGTTTGCCATACACTCTTAGAATTTCAAGGAACTGGCCAAAATTCTAACCTTGGGTGGCCCTGATGGCGTCACCCAGCTCAACAAACTTTGAGTACAAAATTCAAATAACCAGGTGGACAATTGTTAGCCAACCAGTGACTGAAGCCAATCAGCTATAGCAGGTAGCAGGAGATATCTCAATCTTAGCTGTTTAGCATGGATGTGGGAATCCATGTGGTTTCTTTCATTCACTCAGTTGGGCTGAACAAGAGAAATCTACAAGGTGTGTGGATGGCTAGCTTTAGGGATTGTGAAGATGGGTATTGTTTTCCTCTGTTTGAAACCTAGAAACATAAAATACATTTTCTATGTCTCTAGGCAGCTCTGACCTTAGGAATTTACTTCTACAAGTTAAGTTAAATCCCTCCATGCCCCTGAAGACGTCATATATGAAGAAACGCGCAGGGAGGAGCTGACATTTATGACATCATCGCACATCCCGATACCTCGGAAGTCCGTCTGAGTCCTGGGACTGGTTTTGTTATTCTGCAAGTGCTTTTGTTTTTACTCCTATGAGTATATTGAGTGTTTTAGTTTGTGGTTTTGTAGTGGGATGCCTCTTTGTCCAGATTCCGGTGCAGGTCCCTTTACCTCAACTCCCCACAATCCTCTGAGCTCCTGGACACGCCCAGGGGCTATAAATGTCAGCTCCACCCAGATCCGGCCTCATGGGACAGCAGTGACTGGGCAAGTGAGCTGTTCCCAGGTGCTGGGTCCTCCCCTGTTAAGCCTGGTGTGCGGGCCACCAGCACTGAGCACAAGAGCATGCAGCGTCTTTCCAAGCCCCAGTCACTGGAGAGGACTCTGTTAAAGTCCATTTGGGGAAGCTGCCCATAAAGTGGGTTGGCTCTATCTGCAGCCACCAGAACCTCCTGACCGAAGCAAGTAGCAAGCAGTGCCAGTGTGATGTCTGTGCCAGCAGGAGGTCCACTCCGCTTACAGTCTGCTGAATGAACGATTACTATCTTGGACACGTGAGATTCTTTAGCCCTCTATTCTATCTGTAGATTGAACTCAGAACACGCTGCTGCCACCTGGTGGACACTGGTAGAACTGCAGTATATTTGCTATACCCCTTCCCTACGGGTTAATATTAACCAGTTAAGCCCCGGACCAATATGCAGCCTAAAGACCCAAGGTGTTTTTACAGTTCGGAACTGCGTCGCTTTAACAGACAATTGCGCGGTCGTGCGACGTGGCTCCCAAACAAAATTGGCGTCCTTTTTCCCCCCTCAAATAGAGCTTTCTTTTGGTGGTATTTGATCACATCTGCGGTTTTTAGTTTTTGCGCTATAAACAAAAATAGAGCGACAATTTTGAAAAAAATGCAATATTTTTTACTTTTTGCTGTAATAAATATCCCCCAAAAACATATATAAAAACATTTTTTTTCCTCAGTTTAGGCCGATACGTATTCTTCTACCTATTTTTAGTAAAAAAATCGCAATAAGCGTTTATCGATTGGTTTGCGCAAAATTTATAGTGTTTACAAAATAGGGGATAGTTTTATTGCATTTTTATTAATTTTTTTTTTTTTACTACTAATGGCGGCAATCAGCAATTTTTTTCGTGACTGCGACATTATGGCGGACACTTCGGACAATTTTGACACATTTTTGGGACCATTGTCATTTTCACAGCAAAAAATGCATTTAAATTGCATTGTTTATTGTGAAAATGACAGTTGCAGTTTGGGAGTTAACCACAGGTGGCGCTGTAGGAGTTAGGGTGCACCTAGTATGTGTTTACAACTGTAGGGGGGTATGGCTGTAGGAATGACGTCATCGATCGTGTCTTCCCTATAAAGGGAATGACGCGATCGATGCGCCGCCATAGTGAAGCACGGGGAAGCCGTGCTTACATACGGCTCTCCCCGTTCTTCAGCTCCGGGGAGCGATCGCGACGGAGCGGCTATAAACAAATAGCCGCGCCTTGGTCCCGGATCGCTCCCCGAGCGGACCCGACCTCCGCATGTAGCGGGGGGGGTCCCGATCGGACCCCCCACCCACTAATAGGCAAGGACGTACGTGTACGCCCATGTGCCTGTACGTGCCATATTGTGGACGTATATGTACATGCGGGGGTCGGGAACTGGTTAAAGTGGAGGTTCACCCGAAAAATAAATTTTTAAAATTAGATTGAGGCTAATTAGGCGAAGCAGAATCGGGTGGTTTTTTTTAAATCAATGCAGTACTTACCGTTTTAGAGATAGATGTTCTCCGCCGCTTCTGGGTATGGGCTGCGGGGCTGAGCGTTCCTATTTGATTGACAGTCTTCCGACGGTCGCATACAACGCTTCACGAGTTCCTGAAAGTAGCCGAACATCGGTGCGCAGGCGCCGTATAGAGCCGCACCAACGTTCGGCAACTCGTGACGCGCTGTATGCGACCGTCGGAAGGCTGTCAATCAAATAGGAACGCCCAGTCCCGAATATCATACCCGGAAGCCACGGAGAACATCTATCTCTAAAACGGTAAGTACTACATTGGTTTAAAAAAAAAAACACCCGATTCTGCTTCGCCTAATTAGCCTCAATCTAATGTTAAAAACATTTTTTCGGGTGAACTCCCGCTTTAATGTTTTGTACTGTATACCTGTGTTCACATGATCTCCTGCACAATTTGTGTTGAATTGCATTGTTAAGTAAAGTAGAAATTGCATATCACCACTAGTCTGGTCATTTGGCTGAAACCATTACTCAACAGTTTTACACGTTGTGGTCTCCCTGGTTCTTTTTCTCCGGTATGGTGGATCCTTGGAGCCTGGAGGAATAAGTAACCATACAAGAAGACAGTTATTCTGCTCTATTTTGGATCTCATCTATACATACAGGCAAATATTGACTTTTCTAACCAAGAGTCTATACACTCTTGTAAGCCTGTTTTGTAGAGCACGTGGTGATGGAGTACTGAGGTGTGGATATCTTATAGTGGAAGACTGGCATTGCTTGGATGAAGATATATTGGAGTCACTTTCTCTTTGAATATTGGACTTCTGCGTTGATCTTTATTATTCCATTGGACTTACTTATTCACATATGGTGATGGATGTTTATATAGCTTATTAGCACTGCACTTTTAGTTTACTTACCTTTTCGTTTACGTACCTTATTTGTCTACTTGTATCGGTTGATTTGCTAGAGTGATTTCTTTTATAATTCTAGTCAAGTTAAATCCCAAACTTAGCTATTAATTTTACCAATTTTCTAGTTCCTTATACCTTTTTATACCCAGATCATCAAAATTTGATTGGGAAATTTGAAGGAGCCAGGAGAAAAACAGCTGGGGGCAATAATCACATACAAAAAAATCGACATGCTGGTTGTTCCTAAGCCAATCAATGGATCGATTTAAGTGCAATCAGCCTGCCCATACATGGTTTGATTCTCGGCTGGTCCCTTCTGAACCCACTGAAATTTGCACCGTCTATGGCCAGCTTTAAGAACTTTCTTCTACAACGTAACCTGGCCAAAGATGACCGTCAGTCAGTTTGATAAAAAAAAAAATGAATTCCCCCATCCACACAAGTGATGTGGATGGGGAAATCCTTCCTGCTGTGCTATTGTATTCTGACAGCGGAGGCTCCTCTGCTGTCAGAATACTCCAATCAGTGCTGCAGCCGATTGGCAGCAGGCACTGGTCAAATAAAAATTTACCAGCAGTCCCATTTGAGAGGAATCGATCATTAGATTGACTACTCTCAAATGGTAATGGTGATAGATGTATCGAAATTCGGCCGGTCTCTGGTGAACTGGCCAAATTTTGATCCATCCTTGGCCAGCTTTAGGTTAAAACCAAACTCCAGCTTTTCAACTGAACTAATTTACAAGTTTCTTTTGACTTGTTAATAAAAGACTGCTTTACATGCAATACTTACCGTCTCCCAGGCTCTGTCCGCTGAGTCTGATAGTAGCCACCTCACTCCTGGTTGAATGACACCCATCCCCACTCAACATGGAAGCCAGTACACAGGCAATCATGACTTCACCCCATGTAGCCCCGGTTGAATGACACCCAGCCTCACTTAAACTGGAATCCAGTACACAGGCAATCATGACTTTACCCCATGTAGCCCCGGTTGAATGACACCCATCCCCACTCAAACTGGAAGCCAGTACACAGGCAATCATGACTTTTTTTCACAAGAAAGGCAATCATGACTTTACCCCATGTAGCCCCGGTTGAATGACACCCAGCCTCACTTAAACTGGAAGCCAGTACACAGGCAATCATGACTTTACCCCATGTAGCCCTGGTTGAATTACACCCATCCCACTCAACCTGGAAGCCAGTACACAGGCAATCATGGCCCCATGTAGCCCCCCCCCCCCCCATGACTACATGAGAAGTAGCCCCCTGGACTACAAGTGAAGTAGCCATCAGCCAGCTCTGGGGTTGCAAATAATTTACTGCTTTGTGATGTGCGTGCAGGGCCTACCCCAGTGCCGGCCCAAGACATTGTGCTGCCTGGTACCAAGAATGAAATGCTGCCCCCCCAAAAAAAAATTACGCCCACCAAAATGCCCCCACATCCATTATTTTATATCATGATAACTAAAGTAGACCTATCATAGCTCTATACATGTATATAGGAGTATAAAAAGGACCTGTTATGGCTCTATTCATGCAATTAACCCCACAGTGGAGCAGAGAGCGGAACGGGAGGAGCGGTCGGGCGGCAATTAGCCCCACAGTGGAGTGGAAAGCAGAGCTGGCGGAATGGGATGGCGTGTGGGCGGCAATTTGCTGCCCCCCTGAAAGTGCTGCCTGGTACATGGTAGGCCCTGGCCTACCCTGCCCATAAGAAGTTGCTGGATCAAAAACCATGAGGCTATCATGTGAATGCTGACTGGGTGAACATTTTGACATAAGTAAAGCGGTATTTAAAGAATAAAAGAAGGAAAATATAATTTTTGGAGAACTTGGCTTTATACAATGTCTGATATAATTTACAATAAAATAGGCTTGTCCTTTTTATTGTCATCCTTGCAAAGAACACAACTTTCCAGGGCTACATCTGTAGGATCTAGCTGTATCTATCTATATAATCTATCTCTGATAATCCATCATAAACTAAATCTTGCAGTTTCACTTAACAAAATCCAAAAAGTCATGCAAATGTATCTAGCTCAAGTGTCACCTGTTATAAAAAAAGAAAAAAAAGTCAAAAAGGTATGGGTAAAGAAGTGAGCTACATTTTAGGAAAGAGGACAATCCCTTTAATTACAATTTTTTACTAGCTGATGCAGAGATTGCTCCTAACCTTTCATGAAATTGAGAATTGACAATTATTAATCAACTGGATTAATTTTCTTTCTTTTAGTGTGAAAATAGGCTGTGAATTTTAGTTGCCATTTGGATAACTCCTTCTCCCCGGTCAGAGTACTTGAGGCCCATTGGGCATTATGGGCTAGATTCACGTACCTGGGCGCATCTTTTGGCCGGCGCAGCGCATCCCATTTGCACTACGCCGACGTAACATAGTGAGGCAAGGCCAGTATTCACAAAGCACTTGCTCCATAAGTTACGTCGGCATATCGAAAATGGGCCGGCGTAAGCCCGCCTAATTCAAATTAGGCAGGTAGTGGGCATACTACATGTAAATTAACAGTGACCCCATGTAAATGAAGGGCCGTTGGTACGGCGCATGCGAGCGCATGCTCAGAATCACGTCGCAAAATACTCCCTACGATACGACGGCTCAATGCGTACGACGTGAACCTAACTTACGCACAGCCCCATTCACGTACGACCTACGTAAACGACGTAAAATTTGACGGCAGTTCGGACGTCCATACCTTGCATGGGCTGCACCACCTATAGAGGTGTTTTATCTTTACGCCGGCGTATGTCTTACGTAAACTGCGTATGTTCGTGAATCGGCGTATCTTGCTCATTTACATATTCGACGCGTAAATCAATGTAAGTGCCCCTAGAGGCAAGCGTAAATATGCACCCAAGATACGACGGCGTAGGAGACTTACGTATCCTGGCAACATTCAGGCGTAGCTCATTTTAAGAATAAGCGCATAGATAGCGCATAGATACGACGGCGCATTTTCAGACTTACGACGGCGTATCTATTGATACGTCAGCGTAAGTCTCTGTGAATCTGGCCCTATAAGTCTTAGTTATCAAAGTGTCTGAAAGTAGAAGCCTTATCACCTGCTGCAGATATTTTGTCCTTTTTTCTTCTTCCAATAGGATCATGAAAAGGAGAATCAGACTGGTCACTGCAGGCGACAAGACAAGTTCTTCCTTCAGACACTTTGATACATAAGGCTCTGCGTTGGATCACAAATGAAAGTCTGACTTTGCTGTGACTAGATTTGCCATTTGAAAAGGAAATGACCTCATACAAAATGGAGTTGGGCCTGTCAGCAGCTTTTGGAGAAACCCTTAATAAGTGAGGTTTAAGGCATTGTGAGCGATGATGGGTAGACTGCTGAGTGACAGCATCTTGATTAATTACACAGCTTTACAGTCAGGGCCTCTGTTCTCTAACAATATACAGTGACTGTAGCAACTGGAACTATCAATCTAGTGATTGTTCCTCATTACACAACATCTGTAGAACAGGCAGGTTTTTATCGCAACTCATTTCTTGGAGAATGAAACATGGCAGAGCTGGGAGAAAGGTGTAGACAGGGACCAGCACGCTTGGATTTCTGCTAAGGCTATGTAGGCTCAAGCCTAGGGTGCAATTATTTAAAGTGGAGGTTCCATCAAAAAAACTATTTTGCTTTAAACTGTAGCTTACGACTAAAAAAGAAAAAAAACATTTTTTTTACTCATCTGGAAATGCCTGTTGCTATGCGGTCCCACGAAATCTGCCTTTGAAACCACCTATGATTCTGACATCATCTCCCTCTAATGCTCCTGGGAAATGTGTGTCATCATTTCCCAGGATGCAGTGCGCTGTCCAATTATCACTCCCCATCCAAGACTTCCAGGAAGTACCGTATTTATCGGGGTATAGCGCGCTCCCGCGTATAGCGCGCACCCCTAAAGTTGCCCGAATTCCTGTGGAAAAAAGTTTTTTTGTACTTACAGTTTTGGTGTCTTGCGCGGCGTCCATCGGCGGCCTCGTCGGGTCCGGCGTCCGTCTGCGGCTTCGGGTGTCCTCTTCGTCGGGTCCGGCATCCTTCTGCGGCGTCCTCCCCGCTCGTTTCCCGCGCCGAGTTTGAATACTGCGCCGACATATACCGAGCGCAGTACACTCGTGTATCGTCGGGCAGGCTCGGCTACTCTCGCGCTGACGTCCTGTACGTCCAGGACGTCAGCGCGAGAGGCGCCGAGACTGCCCCGAAGAGCACCCACGATTTTACCCTGATTTTCAGGGCAAAATAGTACGCGGTATACGCCGATAAATACGGTAAGTGCCTGTAGGCTTCACAATGCCCACAAGCAAAATGACAACGGTGTAGATATAGTTTTATAAACTATCTTTTTTTTTAATATCTATGCGGAGCGGCGGCGGATTGTAAAATAGTAAGTGACCAGATTTATATTATAAAAACGCAGGATGAAAGGACATACATTTAAAAAATGCTAATTGTGGTTGGAACTCCGCTTTAAGAAGCACAGCATTCTCTGTTTTTCAATGGTATTGTACTTATAATATATATATATATCCACACATATTTTTTCTTATTATTTAACACTTCAGAATAAAAAAATATATATATATAAAAAAGGAATTGACTGATTCAGTGGAAATCTGATTTAAAGACTTTTTATCAATATATTCTCAGCATTGAAGGACTGGTGCTGGTAGCTACACCAGTTCCCTAAAGAATTTGCTGATCACCTAAAGTAAAAAAAAAGTAAACCCCCCACACACAACAATAATGTCTTCCTACCTTTATAATTACTTATAAAAAAAAAAAAATCCAAAAAGGAAAAAACACTGCGCTAACAATTATGTGAACGTGAGGGGGTCCCAAAAAATTATATCGGGGAAAAAGAAGCTGTCAGTACCAATTACATAGGATATCAAAAGTAAATGAGCAATATATGAAAAATAAGGTACAGCGCTAAGTGAGAAAATCTTGAACCAAATTGTGAAAAATTAATATATATATGAGAATAACTAAATAATGATAAATGTCAAAATATAAATATATAACGTGTGTTGAAACAAAACTGTGAAGAGAAAGTTCCAAACTAGAAATAAAGTCCATAAACTGTGATTCACATCAAAGTGAAAGTTGGATGAGTAAAGAGAGAAAATCTTCTTTCACCAAGAGGACACCCAATTAGTGAGATGTAGTCTCCTTACCACAATGAATGACCGTCATTACAGCGGTCTAAATAGACACAGGGATTTTTAAATCTTCCCGAATAGACTCTCTCCAAACATTTGATAAAGAGGCAATGACTCCAAATGAACTCGCTCCAGAAAGTAAGTAGATGCTTCAATAACTCATGGAATGAAAAACAAAGGAAAACCCCATAGCGTGATACCGTTTGAAAGTGGGTTTAATTGACTAATAAAGTTGCACTTACAGTTAGGTTGATAAAATAGCGCGGTAAGTGCAAATGCGGAGGGAATGTGGCGTCTCCTCAGATCCTCTCCTGTCTGCTGGGCTCCGTAGCTGCGTATCTCCGCGTTCAAAGCGTGATGACATTCCACTCAGCAAGGCCACACCTACGCGTTTCGTCATCAAAAGACGTCGTCGGGGATAGACTGCTCTTTATAATTACTTACATACTTTGTCCTGCACCATGAGCCTCTGTGCTGATAGCACGCAGGTCCTGCGCTGAAATTATGCATGACTGGAATAAACTGTGTCATATTTTTCCATATCTCTCTCTCTAATAAAAACTTGGCTACAGTATTGCATATAAATGAATCCTAGCTGAACATGCATGAAAGTGTTTTCTCTAGTTCCAATACAACTTTTTAAGTCTGCCTACATATTAGAGTGTATGCACGGCAAGCTTGCCAGGAATCCTGTCATGAAAACCAACGTTTTTTTTCCTGACGGGATTCCCGGCCATGTGTACAGGGCTTTAGGAGTTTAAATTTGTATGCAATCAGGCAGGCCCTTGCACTACATGGTTTTGGTAGATCTGAAGACAAAAATCTGCAGAAAATCACATACGGATTGATTTACTAAAGGAAAAGTGCAGTCGCTGTAAATCTGAGAGGAAGATCTGAAACGAGGGGAAGCTCTGCTGATTTTATCATCCAATCATGTGCAAGCTAATGTAGTGCTACCCCCTCAGGAGCCGCTGGTTTGATTTGGGACGGCATGATTATGTTACCTCTGTGATGTGTCTAGGGATGATGATGATGGAGAGGATGGCGATGAGAGCAAATGACAGAATGTCCAGACAGCAGGGTGACATTTTCTGTGCTTTTATTACTGGTCCAACATGACCAACAGTCAACTCGAGGTAGATGGAATAGGTTGGTGAAAGGAGAGAAACTTAAAGATTTAGGCCTCTAGATGAGCGAAGCAGTCCTGCTTCAAGATATTAGCTCTTGCTTCGTCGCCACTCCAGCCGGAGTGGGTGTAGTGCCCCTGGACAGGTCCCTCTCAGGCCGAGTACTCACGAGCAGACATGTCCGATGAAACCGGTCCGCGGACCGTTTTCATCGGACATGTCTGCCCAGGGACTTCTGTTCGATGGCTGTACACACCATCGAACAGAAGTCCGCGCGTAAACAATACGCGGGGCGTGTCCGCGGTGTCGCGGGCGGCGACGTGGGCGGCCTGCCTTTAAAATGCTTCCACGCATGCGTCGAAGTCATTCGACGCATGCGAGGGATGGCGGGCGGCCGGACATGTACGGTAGGTCTGTACAGACCGTACATGTCGGGGGGACAGGTTTCCTGTCTGATCCGCCCGAAAATGGTCCGCTCGTGCCTACACACGGCCAAACATGTCTGCTGAAAATGGTCCGCGGACCAGTTTAAGCAAACATGTTTGGTCGTGAGTACGGGGCCTTACAGGCCTGGCAGCCAGAGCGTCACTTAGAACTTCTGGGAAGGAACAAGTCTCTGCCAGCGACTTGGCTCTAGTTAGATTTAGATTAGTAGTGAGACCTCTGCCACAGGCCCAATACTCATGAACGTAGACGATAGAGCAAATCCTCCCAGTAAACACAATTACGCCTGAATCTCCCTCAGGTAGACTTGTTAGCTTGTGGTCACCGACTGACAGTTTGCAGCATACAACCTGTCAGTGTCCGGTCACCCAGATCCCCAATGGTTTGTCTAAGCCCTATTGGATCACCTGCCTCCGAGCTCACCTCAGACTGACTCCCCACCGAACAGCACAACTCGCTTGGGATCTTCTTAATAAGAGATGGGGGACTCAGTAAGTCACTGGGGCCCCTTGGCAGCATCAGTCTTTCAGGGACTCCGCGTGGCACGTGCGCCCCGGCCTGGTAGGCCCAAGATGTGCACACACCCTAAAGGTGGGTGCCGCGCCTGGAATCAGGAACCGGCGAAGAAGAACCTCGCCCAAGTGGCGTCTATAAAACAAAAAAAACGCGCTGCCACAACACAGTCCTCAGGCAGCGGCTAGCCTGTGATAACAGAAAAAATATGACAATATAAAAAAGCCACGCCCAAAATTAAAACAAATTAATATGTAACATAGACAGTCCATAAACAATGAGAGTAGTGGTGAATTCCAAGCAACATCAAGCAAATAATACAAGTGAAAGGTTTAGAGGCTGATTTGCATGTAGAAACAGTAGCTGATCAGATTTTCAATGCACCTGGTGACATGCATACAATCTGTGTTATCCCACCACCAGAGACATGTAGCAGCTTACCAGATGGCAAGCCTTTGATGCAATTGGCTATAGCCCAGCCACGGCCTTTTAATCCCCTGGACTAGGATACTCCGAGGTTACCAGCCAGATAGCAGCCTCAAATGGAAAGTGATGAGTGTTTGCGGTTTGGGGCGCAAACACAGCCCGTCAGCAAAGCAGCAGTGGTAAAGCGGTCCAATTTGCATGTAGCGGGAAACAGAAAGGGACGCAATAGCGTGATACCGTAGGTATAACAAATTTATTTAAAACAGTAGTGTACTTACACTTAGGAAGTTTAAAAACAGCGTGTAACAGGTAAAAGCCGGCCGGCTTGAGGAGCCCTCCTCCTAGGCGTGGTGACGTCACTGACGCTGCCTCCAGACGCGTTTCGTCAGATTGGACGTTATCAATGGGCGTCTGCCAAAGAAATACCCTCCCCCAGCATGCCCCGCGAGGAAAACACTCCTCTGATTGGCTGCTGGAGAAAGGCGCCTCTGCCTGGCCTCCTCTGGCGCCACCTGCTATCCAAAGATGGAAATGTATCTTTGGAACACAAAATGAACCCACAGGACAGCCCAGCCTGACAGAACCCCAATTTAACAGATCAACACGGATTAAAGCAAGGTAACTCTCTCATCCCCCAACTAAATCACAAAGTACTGAAAGTACACAGGCGCTACACTAAAATGCTGCTTTTTATTTTCCTTGCATGTCCCCCTCGGATCTCCAGCAACGCCACTTCCAAGTGCACTTGTAATGCACTTTGGATTTGCCTTTAGTAAATAACCCCCTGCAGAAACAAGACAAATACACAGAACCAAGCAAACGATGGGTAAGTTCCATCCAGAAGCAGTCTGCTTTACTTGCTGAATTTGGCTCCAACAATTAGATAAAATGTAATTTAAATTTTACTGGAGTGACCCTTCTCACTTTAATAATGTTGAGAAGCTTCCTGGATAACATTACTTGTTCACCACCAGATTTTACCGATTGTCCAGACATGCTCTTTAAATAAACGTAATAATTAAAAACATGCAAAAAAAAAATCTCTCGATCCAACTTCCAGACTTTCTTAAAACAAATCAGTGTGATCTAATTCCTGCCTTAAAGGCAAGTCACTAATTCTAGCAAGGGTTGGGATTATAAACGAAAACAGTTTTCTCTAGACGAAAATTACCTCTATTGTCGTCTGCCCCGGCACGCCTGTGGTTAAATCGACTTGGATACGTACAGACCTCAACGTGTTAAAGAACCCATTGTATACCCCGAGACCCCAGAGCTATGGTCACCATTATGTTAACCGCAGCACTTTAGGCCTAGCTGGCATAAAAGGGGTTATTATGCTCATCAATAGAGCGCAAGTGTATTAATTTATCCGTCAGTCCCTTCAAGCAACACAGAGGTTGCATGTGCAGCTCTTGACACTCTCACAAGTCTTTCTCAGTCCTCCTGTTTAACAGGAAAAAACTCATTGGCCATAATTACCCCGTAATTCACACATTCGGTGTTACCTGTATACTTTACAGGGCCGAGACATGCTCCCCTGGCAATTCAAACACATAATATCTCTTTTCATTATTGCCGTAGGTGTCAAAGCTGATTACAAGAGGCAGGCGTGTACCCAGACTGCGCTCGGCTAATTCTCCTCAAACCAGCATGGGTCCGAGCGTCTGGAGACTTAACGTTCTATTCGTTTTATAACTTGTTGCCAATCTTTTCCACAGACTAGGAATGAAAGCCGTTAAAGGACCAGTAAACCGAAAATAGAGACGGCCATTGCGACCTGCTATAGGGAATGCAGGTTAATACCTTCTATGCATTAAGGTCAAAAACCTTCTGCATGCAGCTAGGATACATTAACCACTTAAGCCCCGGACCAATATGCTGCTTAATTTGCCCAAAGGCGTTTTTACAATTCGGCACTGCGGCGCTTTAACAGACAATTGCGCGGTCGTGCGACGTGGCTCCCAAACAAAATTGGCGTCCTTTTTTCCCCACAAATAGAGCTTTCTTTTGGTGGTATTTGATCACCTCTGCGGTTTTTATTTTTTGCGCTATAAACAAAAATAGAGCGACAATTTTGAAAAAAATTCAATATTTTTTACTTTTTGCTATAATAAATACCCCCCAAAAACATATATAAAAAATATTTTTTTCCTTAGTTTAGGCCGATACGTATTCTTCTACCTAATTTTGGTAAAAAAAATCGCAATAAGCGTTTATCGATTGGTTTGCGCAAAATTTATAGCGTTTACAAAATAGGGGATAGTTTTTTTGCATTTTTATTATTTTTATTTTTTTTACTACTATTGGCGGCGATCAGCGATTTTTTTCGTGACTGCGACATTATGGCGGACACTTCGGACAATTTTGACACATTTTTGGGACCAAATTTTCACAGCAAAAAATGCATTTAAATTGCATTGTTTATTGTGAAAATGACAGTTGCAGTTTGGGAGTTAACCACAGGGGGCGCTGTAGGAGTTAGGGTTCACCTAGTGTGTGTTTACAACTGTAGGGGGGTGTGGCTGTAGGACTGACGTCATCGATCGAGTCTCCCTATAAAAGGGATCACTCGATCGATACGCCGCCACAGTGAAGCACGGGGAAGCCATGTTTACATACGGCTCTCCCTGTTCTTCAGCTCCAGGGAGCGATCGCGACAGAGCGGCTATAAACGAATAGCCGCGCCCTCGTCCCGAATCGCTCCCCGCGGGAATCCGACCGCCGCATGTAGCGGGGGGGGGTCCCGATCTGACCCCCCACCCGCTAGAAGGCAAGGACGTATAAATACGTCCTTCTGCCTGTACGTGCCATTCTGTGGACGTAAATAGTCGTGCGGCGGGCGTTAAGGGGTTAAGGAGAAAAAACGTTTACCTTTACAACCCCTTTATGGTCGAACCTGTCACTGAAGGTTTATGGTGTCCATCGAATGTTCGAAGAAAATTCGACAGAGCAGCTAAACTGTAAATATATAATTATATTTATAATTATTATTACTAGTCAACCAACATTAGAATTCTTCTATAGCCTATGGGCCGAGCATTTGACCATAAATGTCCATTTGTGGCGATCTTATTTGTTTTTAGCTGCTCCGTAAAAAAAAAAAGTTATGGCTTTAGAACCACTTTATATTATGTCATGGGTTTTACTATTTAATTTGTTTGGATGCTAGAGTTGTGTATTTAGGAGTGCTGCACTTTATTTATTTAATAATATTAAATAAGTTTCTCCCAGTATTTCGAAGTATGTACCAAACTATGCTCCCGACTGCTTTAGAGGTTGCAAAATGCAAGGCCTTAATCCCTATATAAGGTGGGAGTGGCCTATTGTATTGAAATTTTGGACTGAGGCCTTCACCCTACTCCAAAGCTTTTGGCATACCTATCAGTTCTGACCCCTCAGTCGCCATCTTAAATTAAAAGCCTCTGAACATTGCTAAAGCTCAATTCGAACTTCTTCTACAAATTATAACTGTGGCTAAACAAGTGTAGGGCCCTGCTCCCCTTTGCTTGCCTGTGGGTGGTGATACTACCACAGGCCAATGTTGGAACTAAGGCAAGCCATTGTTTATTGGGTGTCTTTCCCCGGGAACAGCCCAGTGGGAGTGGTCTCCCCGCTGGGAATGCTGGGGAAGGATACTTAAGGGGCAGACACCATTTTTTGGGGTTCTTTTTTCGCCTCGTGGCCCTCCTGGCGCGGGGTATGTGTTGTGTGATTTTTAGCCTCGGGACCATGCTGGCCCGAGGCTGCATTCCTTTTCATTCATGTACCTGTTGTTTGCAGTGCCTGTATGTACTTTTTACATTAAAAAATCAACTTTATTTTAAGTCATTTTGGAGTGCGGCTGTCCAGAGTTCTTTTCGTTTTTTTGCTACAATCAGCATTGCCGGCACCCTGGTGGTTCAAACTACCCTTGATGACCTATGAGACTCACCTGGAGCGGTGAAAGAAATTGTCTGCTGCATTCCTTTTCATGCTGAAAATCCCTGATCATCAATACTAGGGATGTCCCGATACCAAGCATTTGGTACTCAGGGGAAATGCTCCAATGCTTCACCCGATACTTGTACAGTCAGGTATTGGGTGGTGGGGGGAGATACAAGTCTTCTCTGTGTTGTCTTCTCCCCCCCCCTGATGTCTTTCCCCCGTGCTGTCTTGTTCCCCCCGTGATGTCTTCTCCCCATCCATGCCGCTCCCCCTCCGTGCCGCTCTCCCCCTGTGATGACACACCCTTTCCCGTCCCACTTTCCCCATTCCCCCCCCCCCCCCCCCGCTCTCTCTTTTTCACCTAGTCTTCTTTTATCCCCGCCTTTTTAATCGCCAATACTACTAGACCTTTATCAGTCCTCAAATGGTGTACTGTCAGGCCTCGAACACATTGTATTCACACATTTCTATCCCGTCTCATTTCTATTGCTTTTATTTTGTATCAGATAATTCCACACTGTATATGTTTTTATAGTGATCTTTGTATACTTTAGAGCAAGGAAGCAGCATAATTCCTGCAAGTAACACTGATCTGGGAGTGCCATATCATGACCTCTCAGATATGCTTTGGGTGTAGTTCAGGGAATTATAGTCCCAGAGCTCTGGAATATTTTCACCCTGCTGCCTGAGTCTTGGATAAGGATTTTTTATAACTAATCTGTCAATTTTTTTGTAAGATTCGCTTGGAGATCACAGCTTCTTTTTTTATTAAAACACTAGTTAAAGCGGAACTTAACTGGTTCTGAGCACCACAAACCGAAAACCCTATTTATTTCCTTTTAATGGTTCAAAGAAAATTCACCCACCCATCCATGTCTCCATACTTTATTAAAGAGGAGTTCCGCCGAAAAAAATTAAATCAAAAGTCAGCAGCTACAAATACTGCAGCTGCTGACGTTTAATATTAGGACACTTACCTGTCCAGGGTGCCTACGATGTCTGGCTCCTCCCCCCTGGCAAGTGCCCCCATTAGCAAGTCCATTCACATACAGAAGGTAGCTCGGCATTGCCCCGCTCTCTTCTAATTGGCTCACTGGCTGTGATTGACAGCCAATGAGGAGAGAGAGAACTAGGAGAGCCGATGCTCTCATGCAGTGCCGGCCCAAGACATTGTGCTGCCTGGGACCATGAATGAAATGCTGCCCCTCCCCCCCCAAAAAAATCACGTCATGGCTCTATACATGTATAAAGAGGACCTGTCATGGCTCTATTCATGTGATAAAGACAAAATTGCTTAAGGAAAGCAACCAATGGTCGGACTTTATAGGCAACACAGACAGGAATAGCAAAAAATATATAATTTTATTACAAAGTAGTTACATAAAACAACATTAAAAAGAAAACCATACAAGGTGTCAGGTATGTATGTTGCCTATAAATGTCCCCTGTGCGTCTACGCGTTTCGCCATGAGGCTTCTTCAGGACAGACAAGAGAGGAAAATAGTCAAAGTCATCCAAACCACATAGGCATAGGCATAGATATATCCTGTACACAGGCTGTCTCCAGGGGGCAAACGCTGCTATCCAATCTGCCATAATGAGTAATAACATTGTACCGGGGACACGCACGGGGGCGGTATTAGGATCATAAGAATTTGTGGGTAGAGTAGGAGTGAGCGGCAATGCAGAGGGCTGGAGAGGCAGAGTTCCGATTGGAGCCGGGAGCTAGGGGGAACAGATTCCGACGGGCAACCATTCTCGGCACAACAGGTTCCTCAGAGGGAGCGACGCCTGCCTTTCTCACTCGCAGACTGCTCCCCTCCGGCTGTGAGTGTCCTCACAGGCAGCGGAGTGGGCTGTCTGGCGGGCGGCAGAATGCTGCCCCCCTAAAAGTGCTGCCTGGTACCCGTGGTACCACCCGGTCCCATCATAGGGCCGGCCCTGCTCTCATGCACATCACTGGATCGAGGTGGGGCTCAGGCAAGTATAAGGGGGGACTGGGGTAGGAGCTATACCCAGAAGTTTTATTTTTTACCCTTTTGCATAGACAAGTTTGAGCGCACATCTGTCGGAAGAAAATCCATGGTTTTGATGTCCGAATGTCCAATGGTGTGTACGCTGCATTACACATTTTTATCATGGTAGAAGACACATAAAGCCCCGTACACACGATCGGAATTTCCGATGGAAAAAGTCTGACTGATTTTTTTCATCGGAAATTCGGACTGTTTTCCGAGGAATTCCGTCGGAGTTTAGATAGAGAACATGTTCTCTTTTACTCCGATGGAATTCCGATGTGTGTTTGGAAGGGCGAAAGCCCGATCTTGTGTACGGGGCCTAAGGCTCAGACCTATGCGAAAGGACAGAGGAATTTTTACGAATGACCAGAATCTTCTACTAAAGTGATTTCGGAATATTTAGACTAAACATGGTTTGAAGAGTTGAGTTGAGTTGAGCGGGGATCACCTCACGTTTAATAACTGATTTGCTTCCTGTCATCTCCCTCTCCGATCTTCCTTCTCGTTCTGGAATCAGACTCAACCAGTAAAAGATTTTAGGGTCTATTCCTGTTTTATGATCCGGTCCTCTGAGCTGAAGCTTACTTCCCAATCCAGGAGGGAAGGAGGAAGTCAGACATCTAGGTGTCTTATATGGGACGTCATAAAACCAGACCTTGTATGGCGGGGATGGGGTTGGGTGGGGGGGGGGGGGGTTTAGTAGTCTGGGGACCTTCTCTTCATATTACTCCCCAACTCCAAGACACAGAGGGAGAAAAGATGATATTAACCCTTATTAAAAAATTCTCCCTGTCAACAGGAGAAGGGTAGGCCGCATGAAATACGTGTGTGATTTTGCAAAACTCCCAAACCAGATGTTTTCTGAAGTAATAAATGTTGAACAGAAACGGGGAGGAAACCGCGAGCACAGCCGCGCATTCGCTTAAAACGACCCGTCCCGAGCATGTTCATGTTAATGGGATGACCAGCTGTGATGGTGTGTAACAGGAGGCAGAGAAAAGGGAGACTTCCCAACATCTGCGCTTTAATCTCCCGCTCTGCGCCGGGATTGGGAAGAGGCTGAGAACTCTCAGTTTGCTCCTCTGTTGACAGAACAGGACTGCAGAGAGCTGGCATGAGGCATGCTGTGCCTCGTCTCGTAGGCTGATCTGCAGTTGGGGACCTTTAAAACCTTTAATATTTTTTTTCTACTTATGAAAAGACCAGGAAGGAGTTAAGATTTCTGTCAGGCTTCATTGAAGAGAATTTTCTTAACTTCTCCTTGGACATTTCTCAACCTAAAAACCAATTGAACTGTTTGAATCAACTAAATTCAATCCAAGCGTAGCAAAACAAAAGCTGTGCACTGTCCTAAAATGTATTTTCCTTCCAACGCAGCCCCCCGCTTGAGTAGAAAAGCCTATCCTCTGCCTGCATGCTGCCCTCTGTGGTCTCTCTGCAAAGGTCTGATACATCCCCTGCCCCCTCAGAGCCAGAGCATGGGCTTTGCCGATTACACAGCTATATGTCTTGTATGTCTATTGTACTGTATATGCATTAGGGTAAAAAATCTTGAGCCCTAACGACCACTTTAACCACTTCAGCCCCGGACCATATTGCTGGTTAAAGACCAGAGCACTTTTTGCGATTCGGGACTGCATCGCTTTAACTGACAATTGCGCGGTCGTGCGACGTGTCTCCCAAACACAATTGGCGCCCTTTTTTCCCCACAAATAGAGCTTTCTTTTGGTGGTATTTGCGGTTTTTAGTTTTTGCGCTATAAACAAAAATAGAGCGACAATTTTGAAAAAAAAAATATTTTTTACTTTTTGCTATAATAAATATCCCCCAAAAATATATAAAAAAAAAACATTTTTTTTCCTCAGTTTAGGCCGATACATATTCTTCTACATATTTTTCTTAAAAAAAAATCACAATAAGCGTCTATTGATTGGTTTGCGCAAAAGTTATAGCGTTTACAAAATAGGGGGTATTTTTATGGCATTTTAATATTTTTTTTACTAGTAATGGCGGCGATCAGCGATTTTTTTTTCGTGACTGCAACATTATGGCGGACACTTCGGACACTTTTGACACATTTTTGTGACCATTGGCATTTTTATAGCGATCAGTGCTATAAAAATGCTTTGGATTACTATAAAAATGCCAGGGCAGTGAAGGGGTTAACACTAGGGGGCGGGGAAGGGGTTAAGTACGTTCCCTGGGTGTGTTCTAACTGAAGGGGGGGTGGCCTCACTAGGGCAAATCACTGATCTTCTGTTCATACATTGTATGAACAGAAGATCAGCATTTCGTCCCCTGACAGGACCGGGAGCTGTGTGTTTACACACACAGCTCCCGGTCCCCGCTCTGTAACGAGCGATCGCGTGTGCCCGGCGGTGATCGAGCCCGCCGGGCACGGGAATCGGGGGCGCCCCTAGTGGCCTGAGAGAGAGCCGACGTAGAGCTACGGGCTCTCGCGCAGGGAAGCCAACCTGCTCCCGTAAAATGACGGCGGCAGGTGGGCAAGTAGTTAAGATGTATAGGATTTCAAATTTAAAAATAGTATTTATACTGTAAGATTTACAGTATATCTACTATAAATAATTTAATAGGAAGTTAGTAGCCAAATATCTGATTATTATTGAATAATAATAATAGCAGCAGTCATAAAAGTATTATTATTATTACTATTACTATTATTATACTTCAATACATTTTCACCCCCTTCGTGCCCAGGCCAATTTACAGCTTTCAGCACTGTCACAATTTGAATGACAATTGCGCGGTCGTACGACGTGGCTCCCAAACAAAATTGACGTCCTTTTTTCCCCACAAATAGAGCTTTCTTTTGGTAGTATTTGATCATCTCTGCGGTTTTTATTTTTTGCGCTATAAACAAAAATAGAGCGACAATTTTGAAAAAACTTTGCAATATTTTTTACTTTTTGCTATATTAAATATCCCAATTTAAAAAAAAAAACAATTGTATCTCAGTTTAGGCCGATATGCATTCTTCTACATATTTTTGGTAAAAAAAATCGCAATAAGCATATAGTAATTGGTTTGCGCAAAAGTTCTAGCGCCTACAAAATAGGGGATACATTTATGATTTATTTTTATTTTTTTACTAGTAATGGCGGGTTATCTAGTGCCATTATCTAGTTCAGTTCCAGGACTGCAATATTGCGGCGGACATATCGGACACTTTTGACACTATTTTGGGACCATTCACATTTATACAGCGAACAGTGCTATAAAAATGCACTGGTATAGCTAGATTCAGGATGGCGAGCGCATAGTTGCGGCGGCGTAGCGTATGGCATTTACACTACACCGCCGTAAGTTAGCGAGGCAAGTACATGATTCACAAAGTACTTGCCTGCTAAGTTATGGCGGCGTAGCGTAAATCGGGCGGGCGTAAGGGTGGCTAATTCAAATTTGGCTGAGGGGGCGTGTTTTATGGTAATGGGGGGTGACCTGACGTGATTGACGTATTTTACGAACGGCGCATGCGCCGTCCGTGTATATATCCCAGTGTGCATTGCGGCAAAGTACGCCGCACGGTCCTATTGATTTCGACGTGGACGTAAATGACGTAAAACCCTATTCACGGACGACTTACGCAAACAACGTAAAATTTTCAAATTAGACGCGGGAACGGCGGCAATACTTAACATTACTAGTCCAGCTATTTGATGGAATATCTTTAGGCCTGATAATGCGTTACGTAAACGGAGTATCTGTACTGCGTCGGCCGGGCGTACGTTCGTGAATAGGCGTATCTAGTGATTTACATATTCTACCCCGACCGCAATGGAAGCGCCACCTAGCGGTCAGCCTCAAAATTACACTTTAGGATACGACGGTGAAAGACACTTACGCCGCTCGTACCTGAGCCTAATTTAAGCGTATCTGGTTACCAGAATACGCTTAAATTAGCGCCGACGCAAATTCAGACTTAGGCTGGCGTATCTACTGATACGCCAGCCTAAGTCTCTCTGAATCTAGCTAATACTGTATAAATGTGACTGTCAGGGAAGGGGTTTACCACTAGGGGGCGATCAAGGGGTTAAATGTGTTCCTTAGTGAGTGATTCTAACTGTGGGGGGGGGACTGACTGGGGGAGGTGACCGATCTGTGTCACTATGTACAAGGGACACACCATCGGTCTCCTCTCTCCCTGACAGGACGTGGATCTGAGGATCCACGTCCCTGGCTCTGTAACTGCTGATCGCGGGTACCCAGCGGACATCACGGCCGCCAAGCACGTGCATTGGCACCGAGTGAGGCGGCGGCGTCTGCGCGCCCCCTGGCGGCCGGGAGGCCAGAGGACGCCATATGACAACCACTCAGGATGGAAGAACCACCTTGCGGCCATCATATTACTATAGACGGGATGGGAAGTAGTTAAAAATAATATTAATAACTAAATAGTGACTGTAATAATGTATAGTACATAGTCATCTGATGACTGAAAGAGGCCCTGTCATCTTTCCAGAGACAACCTATTTCATATTTTCATGTGTGGCCAAAAAGCAATTACCTCCCAGGTCCTGGATCGGCACAAAGCCATCCGCCAAGGAGGTAAATGCAACAATTCTAGAATTATTTGCATTAATTCAAGTCAATGTCAATGTTTTATTTCAAGCATCAAACATGAGATAAAGAGGACCTGCCTTCATTTCTCTCCACTTCTTTCGTCTGCGTATAAGTTGGTGGTCCCCCCCCCCCTCCTCAGACACTTCAGGGCAAACAAAAGTCAAAGAAACCACCAGAGTCTTTCCAAAGCATTTTTCTCATAACTGCATCAGAAACAAGACAGAGTAATTAGTACCAGAGGCCTCTCGTCCCAAGCCAAGCGGATACGCCGCTGCTCTCGGAGAGTGGGTAAGGGTGGCTTCTGAGGTTTCCAGGCCAATGGAACTATCTCATATAACCGTTACGTTGCCAGGGTGCTCCAGTACACTGGGACTGATGTAAAATACATAGGCCCGTATTCACAAAGCACTTGAGCCGACATATCTCGAGATACGCCGCGTAAGTGCAAATATGCGCCATCGTATCTGTGCGCCGTACCCACAAACTAAGATGCGCCTAAAAACAGGCTTCATCCGACCGACGTAACTTGCCTACGCCGGCGTAGAGTGGGCGCATATTTACGCTGGACGCATTTGGCGCTCCCATTGATTTTCTATTCAAATATGCAAATGAGGGAGATACGCTGATTCACGATCGTACATGCGCCTGACGCAGGTTACGACTGGTGTGTGTAAGTTGTACATCCGGCGTAAAGTGAAGCCCCATAAAGCAGGTGTAACTCAGCAGCAGACATGGAAAGGTCTGCACCAGGGAACTCAAGCCTGCGTATTTTACGTTGGACGTGAATATGACGTTCACGTCGTAGGCAGTGATCCGGCGTATCTTAGGCAATTGTTCCGATGTGATTGTGAGCATGTGCACTGGAATGCGCCCATGGGACGGCGCATGCGCCGTTCATTATACGTATCTGTCTGGCGCTCGGCCCATCATTTGCATGGGGTCACGCCTCATTTGCATGGCTCACGCCCACTTTCACTTACGCCGACTTACGCCTTGGTAACCCAGCGCAGTTTTGGGAGCAAGTGCTTTGTGAATTCTGTGCTTGCCTCTCTGCGCTGTGTCGGCGTAGAGTAAAGGAGATACGCTACAGCGGCATAAATGTGCGCCAGCGGCTGTGAATCCGGGCCATAGAGGATGGGGAAAAAAATGTCTCTGCTCTCCGGAGTGACCAATGGGAGATCCTCTGTTGATTTTTTTTAGGAGGAGTTGGCAATATGTCATCGGTTGATTAGGAGTTTCCTCGCATTTTTCTTCAAATATCCTCGTGAGGTGGAAGTCCAGAGACTAATGCCGCGTACACACGATCGGAATTTACGAAAAAAAGATTTTGTTGTCAGAAAACTTGAGAACCAGCTCTGAAATTGTTGTTGTTGGAAATTCCGACAGCAAATGTCCGATAGAGCATACACACGGTCGGAATTTCCAACAACAAAATTCCGATGGGAGCTTGATTTTGGAAATTCCGACCGTGTGTAGGCTCCATCGGACATTTGCTGTCGGGAATTTCCGACAAAAATTTTTTCTCAAATTTCCGACAACAAAATCCTTTCTCGTAAATTCCGATCGTGTGTGGACAATTCCGATGCACACAATTCCAGGCATGCTCTGAATGAAGTACGAGACGGAATCGCTCGGTCTGGTAAAACTAGCGTTAGTAAAGGAATAGTAGAAAGAAATGTTTGGACAACCGCACTCTGGAAAAACCTTCTCGGTCGCCTTTTATTGCTAAAAGTTTTCAAACACCATACATCACAGCAAAGACAGGGGCATACAGCTGACGTTTCGCACTACAATCAGTGCTTACTCATAGTGGGCCAGATTCACATAGAACTGCGGCGGCGTAACGTATCGTAGATACGTTACACCGCCGCAAGTTTTCATCGCAAGTGCCTGATTCACCAAGCACTTGCATGAAAACTTATGCCGGCGGCCTCCGGCGTAAGCCCGCGTAGTTCAAAGGGTCGTGCGCCATTTAAATTAGGCGCGCTCCCGTGCCGGACCTACTACGCATGCTCCGTTTTGAAATTCCCGCCGTGCTTTGCGCGAAGTGACGTCATTTTTTCGAACGGCGACGTGCGTAGCGTAGTTTCGTATTCCCGGACTTCTTACGCAAGAAATTTTCTTTTTTTAAATTTCGACGCGGGAACGACGGCCATACTTTATACAGCCCATACGTGGGCTGTGTAAAGTTAGGGCAGGTAAAACTACGACTAAAATTGCGACGGGAAACTAGACTAGCGACGACGTACCGAACGTGGATCGCCGTAAAACCTCATTTGCATACCCGACGCTGGAATACGACGCGAACTCCACCCAGCGGCGGCCGCGGTATTGCATCCTAAGATCCGACAGTGTAAAACAATTACACCTGTCGGATCTAAGGGCTATCTATGCGTAACTGATTCTATGAATCAGTCGCATAGATACTCTGAGAGATACGACGGAGTATCTGAGATACTACGTCGTATCTCTGCTGTGAATCTGGCCCAGTGTTAGTAAAGGAGATAGTACATTCGTCACGCTGTAAGGGACTGAAAAGCACGAGGCTGAAAAGCGCAAATCGTCTCTCACCAAACTTCTACTAACACGAGATTAGCAGAAGGAGCCCAAAGGGTGGCGCACTTGGTATGGAACTTCCCTTTTATAGTGCCGTCGTACGTGTTGTACGTGACACTTACCTGTCCAGCGCGCCCGCGATGTTGGCACCCAAGGCCGAGCAATCACTCGTCTCTCGGCCGCCCCGCCGCCATCCTCGGTGAGGGAATCAGGAAGTGAAGCGTGGCGGCTTCACTGCCCAGTTCCCTACTGTAGTGGAGTGAAGCTCGCCCTCACTGGTCCCCGCTCTCTCCTGGGATGGGAAGTGGCGTGACTCCCACGGGAGTCTATGCCCGGAGGTGGGTGCAAATACCTGTCTTAGACTCTTGGGTGCTGCCGCTGCCGTTACCTGTAAGGGAAACTGTTAGTGAAGCCTTGCAGCGGGGACAGTTGGGAGCTATGCATATTTGATGCCATTTACTGTTGACTGTCTCACTACCTCTGCTGGGAGTTTATATTCCAAACATCAACTACCCTTTTAGTAAAATAATACTTCTAAAGATTCATTTTGAGCTTTCCTCCAGTTAGTTTAACCCCTTAACGCCCGCCGCACGACTATTTACGTCCGCACAATGGCACGGACAGGCAGAAGGACGTATATATACGTCCTTGCCTTTCCGCGGGTCCGATCGGGACCCCCCCCCCGCTGCGTGCGGCGGGCGGATTCCCTCGGGGAGCGATCCGGGACGACGGCACGGCTATTCGTTTATAGCCGCTCCATCGCGATCGCTCCCCGGAGCTGAAGAACGGGGAGAGCCGTATGTAAACACGGCTTCCCCGTGCTTCACTGTGGCAGCGCATCGATCGTGTCATCCCCTTTATAGGGGGACACAATCGATGACGTCAGACCTACAGCCACACCCCCCTACTGTTGTAAACACACACTAGGTGAAGCCTAAAACATTCAGCGCCCCCTGTGGTTAACTCCCAAACTGCAACTGTCATTTTCACAATAAACAATGCAATTTAAATGCATTTTTTGCTGTGAAAATGACAATGGTCCCAAAAATGTGTCAAAATTGTCCGAAGTGTCCGCCATAATGTCGCAGTCACGAAAAAAATCGCTGATCGCCGCCATTAGTAAAAAAAAAAAAAAAGAATAAAAATGCAATAAAAATATCCCCTATTTTGTAAACGCTATAAATTTTGCGCAAACCAATCGATAAACGGTTATTGCGATTTTTTTTACCGAAAATATGTAGAAGAATACGTATCGGCCTAAACTGAGGGAAAACATTTTTTTAGATATGTTTTTGGGGGATATTTATTATAGCAAAAAGTAAAAAATATTGCATCAAAGTTGTCGCTCTATTTTTGTTTATAGCGCAAAAAATAAAAACCGCAGAGGTGATCAAATACCACCAAAAGAAAACTCTATTTGTGGGAAAAAAAAGGTCGCAAACTTTGTTTGGGAGCCACGTCGCACAACCACGCAATTGTCTGTTAAAGCGACGCAGTGCCGAATTGTAAAAACGCCTTTGGGCATTTAGCAGCATATTGGTCCGGGGCTTAAGTGGTTAAGGTCTTGACATCTGCCCATCATTTTGATGTTTGCATAAATCCTCCCGAGAGCCAGCTCATTGTTTGTATCAGGTTGAGGGTTCTTAGGCACAGTGCTGTGATTTTTTTCTCAGGAAGTTATATACAGCACCCTGCTAGTCTCTCTCACCAACCCATGGTCTACCTTCATTGCATACAGAAGCACAGAGGCCCGGTGATGGCATCACTGGGTATAAATAAGGCATGCAATGAAAATGGAAAGGCTTGATTTAAACATTTCATGAAGGGGATGGAAAGGAGGACCCAGGGAAGGCAAAATACAATCAAACTTTGAGGTTCTTCTACAAATTACCCCCTTACAAAGTGATTTTGGAGAGAATGTTTTTTTCTTTGGAACTCCCAGTCAGCCCCTTTCAGCGGCACTCTACTAGATATATGAACTCCAAATTATTCACAGTTGTTTCAGTTCCCATTTTATAAAATCTTACCTTCATGTGAGAGCGCTGTAAACCGTTTCCTTCTGCACTTCACTATTTTTTTTATTTTTTTGTTTTCTTATTTCAGAAGTGTTTTATTGTTTTTCTTTGTACTCCGCTTCTCAGAAAATTCTCTGTCATTATCTTTAATTATAATAATTTATCCAGCATGATACATGATCCGTCACATTGTATACAATTTAGAACAGCGTTACCGGGATGTATTATTATTAAAAAGAGCTGTTAGGTTTCTGGTGGGTTCTGTGGCATCACTTAAATTGTGGTTTACAGCAGAACCCCCCCGAGAAAACATACACCGGCCCTGTAGTCCAGTTATGTGTTCATAAAAAAATTAAATTTAAATACATATATAATATACAGAATGGCCCAGATTCACAAAGCACTTACGCCGACGTATAACAAGTTACGCTGCCGTAAGTGCAAATGTGCGCCATTGTATCTGTGCGCCAGACCCACAAACTAATATGCGCCTAAAAACAGGCTACACCCCGCCGACGTATCTTGCTTATGCCGGCGTAGGGTGGGCGCATATTTAGGCTGGGCGCATGGTGGCGCTCCCATTGATTAGCCATTCAAATATGCAAATGAGGGAAATACGGCGATTCACGAACGTGCGTGTGCCCGGCGCATGCTACGCTAGATGTGCGGAAGTTGTACGTTGTAAGTTATTCCCCATAAAGGAGGTGCAACCCAGCAGACATGCTCAGGTTTGCACCAGGGAACACAAGCCGGTGTATTGTGCGTTGGACTGGCTGGGCATACGTTATGTTCACGGCGTACGCAGTGATCCGGCGTAGCTTAGGCAGTTGTGCCGGCGTGGTTGTGAGCAGGCGCGGGGGGGTGTGCGCATGCGCAGTTCGTGATACGTACCTGTCTGGTGCTCGGCCCATCATTTGCATGGGGTCACGCCTCATTTGCATGGGTCACACCCACTTCCACCTACGCCGGCGTAAGCCTTCGAAACCCACGCCACGCTGGCGCAGCGTTGGGAGCACTGGCTTGCTGAATGCAATGCTTGCCTCTCTGCGCTGCGTTGGCGTAGTGTACGGTGGTTACTCTACGGCGGCGTAATGTGCGCCTTGCTATATATATATATATATATATATATATATATCCGGCGGACCGTTTTCATCGGACAGTCCGTCCGTGTGTACGAGGCCTAAAGAAAAACTGGAAGACGCTTTTTAATGCACCTGGAATGTATTTAGCTGATAGAGACTGAAATCTTGACTGGATTTAAAAAAATAAAAATGACAATGCGGTGATGAGATGTCGCCACTTTAGCTATAAATGGTGAGTTGTTCTTTTCCCTATCTGTGTATATCGGCTCTTCCCACGTGGTGGGTAAGGATTGCTTGGCATTCTTTTCATTTATATAAGTTCTGGTTACAGATGAATTAAAACAACCACTAAATCCCTTGTGGTCAGTGGGATTCTGGCATTCTGGCGCCACAGCGGAGGGAGGAGCTGTCATTCCAGCAGTGGAATCCACAATGCTTTATTAAACTTCAAGAACACGACAATTACCAATATAAACAGCCCACGGTGGGCCAGAATATATCAGCTTTGCTGCTAGCATCGGAATTAAAAGAGGACCTGTCACCTCCTATACATCCAAATAAAGTAGAGCTCCATGTTTAAGGCATAAGCCCAGCCAAAATGTTATTTTTTTTTTTTTTTTCGTTTTGGAGATCACCGGGAAGGATTAGAACCCCTTTGACCTGGGGTGTCGCCTCATTTAAAATAAAACTAAAGGCAATTGTTGTCGGATTTTCCACGGACAAATGTGGGATAGCATGCTTTAACCTCTTGACCACTGGGCACTTAAAGCCCCTTCCTAACCAGATACATTTCCAGCTTTCGGTGCTTTCACATTTTGAATGACAATTACTCAGTCATACAACATTGTACCCATATGAAATTTTTGTCCTTTTTTTTCCCACACAAATAGAGCTTTCTTTTGGTGGTATTTAATCAGCTGGAACAGGGGTCTTAGTCAAGATTCGGGTCGGGGCTCTGGCTGGGCCATTCCAAAACTTTAATCTTCTTCTGGTAAAGCCATTCCTTTGTTGATTTGGATGTATGCTTTGGGTCATTCTCATGCTGAACGATGAAGTTCCTCTTCATGTTCAGCTCTTTAGCAGAAGCCTGAAGGTTTTGTGTCAATATTGACTGGTATTTGGTACTGTTCATAATTCCCTCTACCTTGACTAAGGCCCCTGTTCCAGCTGAAGAAAAACAGCCCCAAAGCATGATGCTGCCACCACCATGCTTCACAGTGGGTATGGTGTTCTTTTGGTGATGTGCAGGGTTGTTTTTGCATCAAACATATCTTTTGGAATTATGGTCAAAAAGATCAACCTTGGTTTCATCAGACCATAACACATTTTCCCACATGCTTTTGGGAGACTTTTTTGCAAAATTTAGCCAGGCTTGGATGTTTTTCTTTGTAAGAAAAGGCTTTTTGTCTTGCCACTCTACCCCATAGCCCAGACATATGAAGAATACGGGAGATTGTTGTCATATGTACCACACAGCCAGTACTTGGCAGATATTCCGGAAGCTTCTTTTAAGTGGAGGTTCCACCTGAAAAAAAATATTCCACCAAAAACCTAAAAAAAAAAAAATGGATTTTTTTTTTACTCACCCTAAATAGCTGTTGCTATGCGGAAGTGCCGAATCTGCCTCTTTATCCTCCGCGGTGGATTCTCTTCCTCCTCCTACACTGGGTGTCTTCTTGTGAATGGGGCGAGCTGCATTCTGGGAACTGTGTGTGTCCCAGAAAGCAGCCGGCCCATTCACAAAGCGCCGCGCTGCTCGCGCATTCGCAGTAGGAAACGGGCACTGAAGCCGTACCGCTTCACTGCCTGTTTCCCTTACTGTGGATGGCTTGGAGCTGCTAGGATCGAGGATCGGCCTCGGCGGGGGCAGACATCGCTGGCGGCTAGGACAGGTAAGTGTCCTTATTAAAAGTCAGCAGCTCCAGTGTTAGTAGCTGCTGACTTTAAAAAAAAATTTTTTTGTAATGGAACATCCGCTTTAATGTGGCTGTAGGCCTCTTGGCAGCCTCCCTGACCAGTTTTCTTCTAGTTTTTCATCAATTTTGGAGTGACGTCCAGATCTTGGTAATGTCACTTATGTGCCAAATTGTCTCCACTTGATAATAACAGTTTTTACTGTGTTCAATGGTATATCTACTGCCTTGGAAATTCTTTTGTACCCTTCTCCTGACTGTAACCTTTTAACAATGAGATCCCTCTGATGCTTTGGAAGCTCTCTGTGGTCCATGGCTTTTGCTATAGGATGCGACTAAGAAAATGTCAGGAAAGACCTACTAGAACAGTTGAACTTTATTTGGGTTAATCAGAGGCACTTTAATTGATGGAAGATGTGTACTGACCTATATTTAATACGAGTTTAAATGTGGTTGCTTAGTTCTGAACACAGCTACAACCCCAGTTATAAGAGGGTGTGCACACTTATGCAACCATATTATTTTAGATTTTTTATCCTCTCTAAAAGATTTCAGTTTTTTTTTCAATTGAGTTGTACGGTTTATAGGTCACATTAAGGGTGGAAAAATTTCTGAAATGATTGATCTTTGTCTAATTTTTTTACATCACAAAAACCTGACATTTTACCAGGGGTGTGTAGACTTTGTATATCCACTGTATACCGTATACAGTACACAAAGGGCCAGATTCAGCATTGATTTACGCCAGCGTATCTATAGATACGCCGCGTAAATTCAAAGTTGCGCCGGCGTATCTTCTTTCTGTATTCAGAAAGCAAGATACGCCGACATTAGCCTAAGATCCGACTGGCAGAAGTCTCTTACACCGTCGTATCTTAGGGTGCATATTTACGCTGGCCGCTAGGTGGCGCTTCCGTCGTTTTCGGCGTAGAATATGCAAATGACCTAGATACGCCAATTCACAAATTTACGTACCCCCGGCGCTATTTTTTTACGTTGTTTATGTTAGGCTTTTTTGGGCGTAAGGTTGCTCCTGCTATTATGAGGCGTACGCAATGTTAAGTATGGACGTCGTTCCTGCGTCGAATTTTGATTTTTTTTACGTCGTTTGCGTAAGTTGTTCGAGAATGGTGGTGGACGTAATTTACATTCACGTCGAAACCAATGACGTCCTTGCGGCGTACTTTGGAGCAATGCACACTTGGAAATTCCACGGACGGGGCATGCCGTCAATCACGTCGGGTCACCATCCATTTACATAAAACACGCCCCCCTCATACTCATTTGAATTAGGCGCGCTTACGCCGGCCCCATTTACGCTACGCCGCCGCAACTTACGGAGCAAGTGCTTTGTGAATACTGCACTTGCCCGTGTAAGTTGCGGCGGCGTAGCGTAAATAACATACGCTACGCCCGCACAAACTTACGGCGGGCTACTTGAATCTAGCCCACAGTATCTATCTATCTATCTATCTATCTATCTATCTATCTATCTATCTATCTATCTATCTATCTATCTATCTATCTATCTATCTATCTATCTATCTCTCTATCTATCTATCTCTCTATCCATCTATCCATCTATCCATCTATCTATCTATCTATCTATCTATCTATCTATCTATCTATCTATCTATCTCTTAGTAGGAAAGAGGGACATAAGGATTTGGTTACAAAAAGAGTGACGGCCCCTCGAAATAAGGCACAGATGAGAGCTATGAGGAAACCATTATCATTGTGATTTCTGATTGGTCAAGAATAGTCACTACAGTATCTCTACCACGCTGGCAAGGTAGAAATGCTATATCTAACATTGTGGTCCACCTTTTCCTAGGCCGTGGTATTAGAGGGAGAGTTTTTATTGTTGCATGACATGTAGTAGATTTATTTTTTAGCTGGCATTCACCAAAGTCATTTTTTCCGGTGCTGGTTTAATGCTACAATAAACCGATTAGTTGCATACGTCATGAGATTTCATCTTTGGCATAGTATGGTCTAGTTATAATTGGTTTAGTAATTGGGATTTTCCAGATAAATTTTGCTCTGTACAGTTCTGGTTAAACAAGGAAATTTCTTATTACTTGTGCAGCCAGTCAGAAACTGATCTGAGAAAAGAAAAAGGTTTTATTATGGCTGTGAATTAGGTTGGTCCATGAGCACTTAAAGGGACACTTCCTATAAATGTTTTCTTTGGTTGTATCCAGTAGTATGTTATGTAGGGTTTGAAGTGATCCTATTTTTTATGAAATGTCTGCCTTCTTTGTCTTTTTACTTTCATTATGACATTACTTTAAATAGTTTTTTTTTTCGTGCAACCCACAACTGACAACTCTGGTTGGGAGCCACTGTACTAACCATGCAAGGTTAGTTCAGCGATCTCCCCCTCTGAGCTGTTGTGTCCTGGGACGCCCCACCGCCAGAACACTCCGATCAGCGCTCTCTGCTGTATCAGGAGTCGGTTGGCTGCTGGTTTTTCCTGCCACACAGCTGGCTTCTGTTGGACAGTCCGACATACACACAGGCAGAATGCCGGTCAGAATTTTTGTACCAGCAAATGTCTCCAAACATTCTGCCTGTGTGTATGGGCTTTAGGAATGTAATCTGGACTGTAGCTGATTACTGCT
The DNA here is from genome assembly GCF_905171775.1 of Rana temporaria. NCBI lineage: Eukaryota > Metazoa > Chordata > Amphibia > Anura > Ranidae > Rana > Rana temporaria. Next base: position 22,799,132 of record NC_053494.1, on the reverse strand, counting down.
GTGACAGGAGTCACTTTGGGTGGGGGGTTTGTGCAACTCAGCTTACCTTGGAGAGCTCTGGAAACTCTGTGCCCATCTTCCCCGGACCCTCTTATGTGTAAATCACACTGTGTCCATTAGGAGCACAGGGTGAATGAGAACCCCACTATGATCTGTGCTAGTCAGACTCAATGTTGTGTATATGTATATATTGTGTGTTGTCTCATGCTATTGTGGACTCTTTGCTGTGATCGTTTGGGGTGTGGTTGTATTCCATTGTTTGTGTCTGTCTGACTTGGAAGAAACGTATATTATGGGATGGATGTCCATGTGGAGGGGGGGGGGGATTCCTCCAACAGCCCCCCTGCTGATAAGACTACTGATAATTTTACTGATGAGAAGTTTGTATACACCTGACCTGTGTTTCTATTGTCATTGGACAGTTTAACCCGCCCTGAATCCAAGGGTGGGGGGAAGTGTCTTGGTGTAGGATATCTGTAGTAACATGTGCTGAAATAAAGGCAGTTTGATGTTGTTGTTCACCCTACTGTATTACGGCTGGTGATTGGGTGAGTTAAGGGGTCTTGGATAGTGCTGGTTCTGGACAGGGGAAGCATTGACGTAGGCCTGTTGAGGATGAGGGTTAGTCACAACTGCTATGGAACTTATTCCTTTGTTGCTGCTGTGGGCAGGGTTAAACTGAATATTCATTAAAGCAGAAGTGCAAAAGCCATGTTTAAGCCCGGCCAATGGGCAACATATTTGCGTGAATTGCCCCCAATACACCTGTGCCAAGAGCATGCACGCACTTGGCACAGTTACCATTGCTTAACCGAAAGCCGGTTAAGCTGGGAATTTTTGGACCAGGTGACCACGGTGACGGCCAGTCGTGTGATCTTAAGCCGCGTGCCGCCTCCCGCCCGTGAGGACCGGCGCTCAGAGGTTAATGAGACCACTTTACAATGCTTGTCTCTTGAGTGTCTCCAGTGCAGGGGGCAGCCACCTTGACTGAGTCTGAATTGATCCTGGAGGATGGTGATTGGCTGGTGCAACATAGCAATCAGAAAGGGACTGCAGGCTGCCTAGCGGAAAAGAGAGCGCAGTTTTAAAGCTATCAGGGGGTCAGAAAAGGGAACTGGACTGCTGGAAAAACCAGTACTCGGGAAACACCTCAGAAGAGATTGCTCATGAACAAAGTATTGGTTTTTGATATTTGCCAATGAGCTTTAAAATAGAGCTGTGGCCAACAATATTTACACATACTTATCTTCTCTTCACTGGCCTATATAGTCATGAGCACTGTGGAGAAGTTCATCATTAAAATTCACATCAAAACGTTTACACTTTTACTTCCTCTCAGTGGCTTATTTTCTTCCTCAGTACTGACTTGACAGCATTCCAGCATTATAATCTCTAATGTAACAGAGCAGGTGCACAGAAAGAGGAGAGAGATAAATTCTTACTTGAAAGACTTCACCGTATATCAAGTGAAATTGGAGGATGAATTCCTCCACGGTGCCACAGCTAAAGAAATCAGGGAGAACTTGTTTAATTCACTTGTCTACCAACACCATTTATAAACAGTGGTTGGTAGACTAGGGTTTTAAACACACACAGAGTCCATGTTTAAATCTGTAGAGAAGGGGTCTCCAAACTTTTCAACCAAAGGGCCAGTTTATTGTCCTTTAGACTTTAGGAGGGCCGGATTGTGGCCAGCAGAGGCAGAAAATGTCCCGGGCCCGGCATCGGTAAAAATAAATATGGCCTCAGTGTCAGTGGTCAATAGGAGGAGGAATAGTATCCCCTTGGGGAAATGGTGGAAGATATAGTGCCCAATTGTTGGTGTCAGTGGGAGGAATAGTGCCCCAAGGGCCGGATAAAGGCTAACAAAGGGCCACATCTAGCCCTCAGGCCACAGTTTGGAGACCCCTGCTATAGAGCAAGCAATGCACTTTCACGTGAAAGTGATTCTGGTGACTGTGATTGGACAGTGAAAGGAGAAGCAGCAGGCTAATGAGCTAATCTCCCTGCTACATCACTCTGCTTTCTCCTCCTATCAAAAAGCTCCTTATCAGCACATGTACACCTGGAGCACAGATCCGTGTGGTGCCCCTTCCTCTCCCAGTTTGAACTCTGCTGTACAGGGGCTTCAAGAGGCTGATAGTACTTATACTCATATTTAAATACTTATACCTCTTAACCTCCCTGGCGGTATGATTATTTCAGAAAAAAGGTGCTGAAAGCGGTACCATTATTTGCAAGGAAATTTGGCGTTTTATACTGTAGGCCTGTAATTTTTAGGAATAACTCACTTAAATCTGACCAAACAAGAGTCTAGTAGGCATCCCGGGTATGAAATATTTAAAAAAACAAAATTATAATATAATAAATAATTATAAATAATTATAACAAATAATAATATAATTATAACAAAAATTATTCAATAATGTAATCAACTCAAAATCACTGAAATTTGCTCAGTTGCAGAATTGTCGCTGTCATTACTTGACGAATTTCCCCACAAATCGCTATCGCACAATTCTGCAAGTGATTATAATTTATTATCGCTGTTTTCTAGCTGCTCAAAAAACATTTTTGACATAAAAAGACACTTTTGGTTGCTATGGACAATCTACAGTTTGCAGGCAGAAAGAAAGGTTTTTATTATATAAAAGTACATGTAGGACACTGGGCAGACCACTAGGGACAAGGGGGGTGTGTATTTTTTACATACAGTACTGTAATCTATAAGATTACAGTATACTGTATGTAATGTGTTTGTTTACTTTTTTGAATTTGGCGCCGTTCTCCGCTCCCGTGCGTCGTAACGTCGCAGGGAACGGAGATTGGCGGCACACAGAGGCACTGTGTGAATCGAGCGAGGTCCCGCTCGCTCACATAGTGCGGTGGCATCGCTGGATCCAGGGACAAGGTAAGTAAACCAAGCCTGTGGATTCAGCGAGGCGAGCCCGAGTCTGACTCGGGGTTACCGGTCGTAGCCAAAAAATCTCACCCCGAGTCAGACTCGGGAATACCGCCAGGGGGGTTAAATTACAAAAAAATTGTGATGTAATAATAAATACAGAACTGTGTTAATTTGTGTATTTTATTTGCCAGCCTGAAGCTTCAATAAGGCCGTGACCTATTGGTCAGTTCTCAGACATCCCCGATGGCTTCATAGCAGGTGGGGGTACTGCGTCAGTTCTCCTCCCCCAACCCGCTGGAACACCAAAATCCTTTGAACTTGCTGAGTGATATTGCATCTGCCTTCCTGGCTGGCATCCACAGCCTTGCCTCACTCCGTTTTAAAGGGCGAGAAATAAAAAGCATTTCTAAGAGCCTCTTTTCCCAGTTCTAGTCCTTCTTGCGTTCTGACCCTGTCCCTGTCTGGGACTCCTAACTCCAGGTCCTCTATTGTGATGTCAATAGCAGCACTTTGGGAGCAATGTCTGCAAAGTCCTATGATGGAATTCTACACTCTCCTGCCTATTCACAGCCCTTGTTAAGCCATCATGTCTGTTTTTCTTTGAAAAGGGGAAATAAAGAACTGTTCTGGTCCCCAAAGGAAGCAGCGAAGATTGGGTTTCTACACAAGCATGCTATTTTGGCCTGGATTTTTTGGGTCTTGCATAGTGTCTGTGTTATATACCTGTACAGAAGGGTATGCGTAGTGGGCTGTCTGTAACCGAAAACCTACAGACAACGTCTGGTAAAAAAACGACGACATGAGCAATAAGCCGAAAATATGATCTGTATTTTAAAGCAGCCGTGAGCTTTCAATAGAAATTATCTGCCTTTCGTTGTGCAATTATTTGGATATTTTTGAACTTCTAGAAGGCGATAACATCTCCGGCGGTCGGCAGTGCTTGCCATTCCAAATGGATATTTGTCAGTCCATTGCAACATTTTCCCTCAAGCAGGCCAGGTTTTTTTTTAACAGACAAATGGATCAAAGTATCACATGCGTTTTACCATAACCATTAGCAGGTTCCAGTGTTCAGCTGAATAAGACACAATTGCAGAGCACAGGTTTGTCTGACCGGCCACTTCTGTTTCCTATTCAATCAATACCACCTGATAGTAGACATGTGCACACTGAAATATTTCATTTTGGAAAAAAATTTCGTCCGAAAAATACAATTATTTAGCCACTTAAGCCCTGGACCATTTTGTTGCTAAATGCCCAGGCCAGGTTTTGCGATTCGGCACTGCGTCGCTTTAACAGACAATTGCGCGGTCGTGCGACGTGGCTCCCAAACAAAATTGGCGTCCTTTTTTCCCCACAAATAGAGCTTTCTTTTGGTGGTATTTGATCACCTCTGCGGTTTTTATTTTTTGCGCTATAAACAAAAATAAAGCAACAATTTTGAAAAAAATGCAATATTTTTTATTTTTTGCTGTAATGAATATCCCCCAAAAATATATATACATTTTTTTTTTCCTCAGTTTAGGCCGATACGTATTCTTCTACCTATTTTTGGTAAAAAAAATCGCAATAAGTGTTTATCGATTGGTTTGCGCAAAATTTATAGCGTTTACAAAATAGGGGATAGTTTTATTGCATTTTTATTAATTTTTTTTTTTTTACTACTATTGGCGGCGATCAGCGATTTTTTTCGTGACTGCGACATTATGGCGGACACTTCGGACAATTTTGACACATTTTTGGGACCATTGTCATTTTCACAGCAAAAAATGCATTTAAATTGCATTGTTTATTGTGAAAATGACAGTTGCAGTTTGGGAGTTAACCACAGGGGGCGCTGTAGGATTTAGGGTTCACCTAGTGTGTGTTTACAACTGTAGGGGGGTGTGGCTGCAGGTCTGACGTCATCGATTGAGTCTCCCTATAAAAGGGATGACTCGATCGATGCAGCCGCCACAGTGAAGCACGGGGAAGCCGTGTTTACATACGGCTCTCCCCGTTCTTCAGCTCCGGGGAGCGATCGCGACGGAGCGGCTATAAACGAATAGCCGCGCCGTCGTCCCGGATCGCTCCCCAAGGTAAGCCGCCCGCCGCATGCAGCAAAGGGGGTCCCGATCGGACCCCCGACCCGCAGAAAGGCGGGGACGTATATATACGCCCATCTGCCTGTCCGTGCCATTTTGCGGACGTAAATAGTCGTGCGGCGGTCGTTAAGTGGTTAGTTACTCCCAAAATTTGTTTTTATTTATTTTGTTTCGTTAAAAAATGCATTCGTCCGAAAATCCGAATGAATTAAGGTCGAATCTGTCATTGAAGGCTTATGGTGTCTGTCGAATGTTCTAAGAAGATTCGACGGAGCAGCTAAACTGTGCGACGCCGCGATCGTACATTTTCGATCGAATGTTCCGCCTACAAGCTATAGAAGAATTCTAATGTTGTACGACACTAGTAATAATTATATTTTTAAATTATTATTACTAGTCAACCAACATTCAAATTCTTGGGCCGAGCATTTGACCGGAAATGTACGATCGCGGCATTGTACAGTTTAGCTGCTGGTCGAATCTTCTTAGAACTTTTGACAGACACACGTGACAGATTTGAAGTTTGTATTTTTTTCGATGCTTCGTCGAATCTTTGTCGTTCACGTCGAATGGTCTACCCCAACACTTAGCTAGATTCACGTACGGCGGCGCTTCTTTAGGTCGGCGTAGCGCATCCCATTTGCACTACGCCGACGTAAGATAGTGAGGCAGGTACTGTATTCACAAAGCACTTGCCTCCTAAGTTACGTTGGCGTAGCGCAAATGGCCCGGTGTAACCCCGCCTAATTCAAAATAGGCAGGTAGGGGACGTGTTGTATGGTAATGATTTCACGATTCATTACCATACATGTAAATCAAGCGCCGATCGTACGGCGCATGCGCGCGCATGCTCAGTATCACGTCGCAAATACTCCTTGTTTTCGACGTGAACGTAACCTACGCCCAGCCCCATTCTGAATCGGCTTACGCGAACAACGTAAACAACGTGAAATTCGACGGCTGTCCCGACGTCCATACTTAACATTGGCTGCGCCATCTTTTTGGTGGTTTATCTTTACGCCTGAAAAAAGCCTTACGTAAACGGAGTAGCTTACTGCGACGGGCGTACGTACGTTCATAAATAGGCATATCTTGCTCATTTACATATTCTCGGCGTAAATCAACGTACACGCCCCTAGTGGCCAGCGTAAATATGCAGCTAAGATACGACGGCGTAGGAGACTTACGCCGGTCGTATCTTAGCAAGATTTAACCGTATCTCAGTTTGAGAATACGCTTAAAGATACGACGGCGCGGATTCAGACTTACAACGGCGTATCTACTGATACGCCGTCGTAATTGTTTCTGAATCTAGCTATCTGTCTCTATAATGTTGAATCTTTTCTCTCTATAATGTCGAATCAATAAGTCGAGTTAATGTTAGGCACATTCGACCGCAGGTTCGATAGACACAGATGATTGCTATTGTCAGCGTCATGTCGAATCTCCTATCTATATCAAACTGTTGTAGCAACGAAAACAAAAATAAAGCATTTTTTTATGTCGGATCTTTCAGATTTCGGATTCTGCGCGTTCATTTTCGTTTGTTAAAACTATAACGAATATACCCAAAATTCGGAAGAAAATGCATTCGGACGGAAATTAATGCACACGTCTACCTGATAGTTGCAAAGCTATTGGTATAAGCAAATGGGTCAGGTCATAATAAAATTCACTGTGAATTCGGCTGGGTAAGGCTAGGTTCACACTTGAATTTAAGCTTTCTTAAATCTTTAGGTATGGCAATTTTGACATCGTTATATTAAGCATGTATGTGCCATAACTGTGGGAACCCCATGTTAGCTGGAAATCACGGTAGTAGGCACTGATACTAAAATTATCCCCCCTACTTTTGGGTTCCCGTGCCAAGTGGCACTGCCCTACTGCATTTTGAACATAGGAGGCTCAGAAAAGGCACCATTCAGAGAGCACTTTACATTATTTTCCAAAAAAATGTATTAGGGTTTTCTGAGTTTTACAGAAAAAAAGAGTAACATAACATGGATGTCAAAGTACATAACTGCCAAAATAAAACAGAAACATAGCACGTGATATGTATCTTAGTATACTGTATATACTGTACAATTTCATACAGGGATTTACTCAATTTTGTTGTCAGCGGTTTGTTGAGTTATTTTGAGGGGACAGCAAATGTACACTGTTATACACGCTGTACACTCACTACACAACATTGTAGCAAAGTGTAATTTCTTCAGTGTTGCCACATGAAAAGATATAATAAAATATTTACAAAAATGCGAGGGGTGTACTCGCTTTTTTGAGATACTGTATAGTCTTATTTTTCATGTTTTCAAGAATTACATTAGTTCGGTGAGTTACAGAGTTCAGTAGCCCAAAATAAATTTTACACACACTGTGAATGAGTAAAAGAAGTGACTGCTTCTCCTCTACCTCCCTTGCATTTCCCTTGCAAGAGATTTTATTGAGAGACAGCATTGCCTGAAAGTTGATTACTACAGCTGTGCTGTTCTATTAGATAACCCACTATACTATATATATATATATATATATATATACACACACACACACACACTATATTGCCAAAAGTATTGGGATGCCTGCCCTTACACGCACATAAACTTTAATGGCATCCCAGTCTTAGTCTGTAGAGTTCAGTGTTGAGTTGGTCCACCCTTTGCATTTTTACTATCTTCAACTCTTCTGAGAAGATTGTCCACAAGGTTTAGGAGTGTGTCTATGGGAATGTTTGATCATTCTTCCAGAAGCGCATATGTGAGGTCAGACACTGATGTTGGACCAGAAGACTCATCCATGTCTTAATGGACCTTGCTTTGTGCATTTGTGTGTAGTCATGTTGGAACAGAAAGGGGCCATCCCCAAATTATTTCCACAAAGTTGGGAGCATGAAATTGTCCAAAATGTCTTGGTATGCTGATGCCTTAAGAGTTCCCTTCACTGGAACTAAAGGGCCAAACCCAACCCCTGAAGAACAACCCCACACCATAACCCCCCCTCCACCAAATGATTTGGAGGGTTGACCCAATACTTTTGGAAATATAGTATGGATAATCGAGTTTGGAGTGGAGGAACTTGACTGGCCTACACAGAGTCCCGAGTGTCATGGTTCCATGTACATTGATCTGGCACTGGATTTTGCCGAAAGTTCCGAATTGCTCAGTTTCCTGCCAATCCGCCCTAGACCTAGGTATTATTAAGCGTTTGCACCTGTGGGTTAGTGTTCAAGCAATGTGTCTCCACACTGTAGCCGGGCCTCCCTGTTACTGTGGCGTTTGCTGTCGCTTAAGTATATTTGTATTTTGTGTGTTTGTTCGGTCTTGTTGTTGTTCTCAGTGTTTACTTTCTTGATGCGCTCTTGTATTCCCTTAGGTGTCTGTCTGTGTATTCCTTTGTTTTCTGTTGCTGCGGGTGCTCACCACAGCATTCTTCATTTTGCCTCCTGCCCCTCATTCCTGCTTGCTGTATCCATCTTTCTCTGTGCTTTTGCCCAGCTTCTCCACTTTTCTGTGCTTCACGCTTGTTCCCTGCATCCTCGCTCTAGTGTCTCTTCTTAGCCTGCTGCTGTAGTCTTTCCTTGGTACTTTGTTTTCAGTGTGTACCCTGTGACCTTCCAGTGTGCTATTTGCTAGCACTGTGCCTGCATAGGTGTGTTGGAGAGCTGCCATCTGGGGCGCTGCCTCCCAGCGCAACATTCACACCTCTAGTGGCACTGGTGAAGACCAAGTGACTTCTTAGATCCTTTGACTCTGACACACCTCTGTTTGTATTCGGTCACACGGCTCCTGTATCTTCTAGGACTGAAACCCTAGCACACCCGTTCAGTTGTTCCTACTGCCCCGCTAGACCTGGAGGTAGCCACAGTGGTGTGTCAATTACCTTCAGCTTAGAAATTGGGGTCAGGCTGTTGGTGGGTGCGTCTCCATGTGGGGAATAGTAATTACCAGGGACTAATAGGTCTAATGGCCAGCAACTCCCATGTTGTCCCAAGGGCCCACCAGGATAAGCACCTGACCAAAAACCAGCCCTCAGGCATCATACCACCATTCCAGCTGGCTTAGGCATATCTAGGTGTTAAGGGAGCACATGTCATAAGAGAGCAAGAAATCCCAACCAAAGCAGAACATATATAAACAAATACCTTGGGACATGTATGGCAAAGCTGCTGTTAATAACCAAAGAAATAGCAACAAGGGGGAATGCTACCAGATTTTGGCGGCTGCCAGACCAGAAAGTTTTCGCAAAAGGGGAGTACTGTGATGCAATAAGGGGCTACGAGGTCCCAGAGGCCCCAGACGTGCAGTGATTCCATGTGATCCCAGACTGTATAAAATTTACTATAACGATCCTTGCACTTGGCTATTCAATCCTCTGCCTCCATTATACTGTTAACCAGTTTGATCCACTCGGCCTGGCCAGGAACCTGGGATTTCCAGTAGATTGGAATGAGGTGACGAGCAGCATTAAGAAGGTGCGGCAATATACTTTTCTTAAGCCTCATACACACGATCGGACTTCCATCTGACTTTTCCGTGGATTTTTGTCCGAAGGGCGTTGGCCGTGAACTTGGTATGCATACACACAAATGCGACATTTGTTGCCGGAAAGTTTGTCTGTTCTCACAGCGAACATTGGTCCGAGGAAAAAGTGAAAACCTTTATCCAATGGACAGTACACATGGTAGGATTTGTCCGATCAAGCAGGTCCATCAGAGGTTTGTTGTCAAAAAGCCAGATTGTGTGTATGGGCCTTAATAGTGACTAATTGGAATGATGGCACATGTAACAGGAACCGCATGGGGGAGTCTGGGACATCAATATCGAGAATCAAATTAATTTGTGTCCGGATGTCCTGCCAGAAGGGTCGTAGTTTAGGACATGCTCATCACAAATGAAGGTAAGTACCACTCTGGTCATAGTCCCTCAGATATAGTGGAGTATAGTGGCGTAAATCTTAGCCAGCCTAGTAGCTACCCTATACCGGCGAGTTAACAGCTTAAAGCTGTTTTCTTGCATCTTTGTGTACACAGAACTGGTATGGGTCAAGCGAAAATCATCATCATTTAAAAAGCTTAGAAAAATGTAAATGTAAATAAAATTTACCCCAAACTATTATAATTTCCCTTTAATAAACCTTAAAGTTCCTATTCCCAGGAGTTGTCAGTGACTAAAATTTAGCTCAGCCAAATGTGAGAGCTTCTACCAGTTATTGTTACAGAAAAAGAATTTCATTCTTCATTGCTTATCCCCTAAAAGACCTGGGAGAGCTACCAGAGGTAATTAATCGTGACTTACAGGAGCTATGATAAATTGCATGGAAACTGGTGAAAACAGGATTAGGGACGGAGTTTAGTGTAGAGAAAGCAGATTTCAATCTTCCCAGGGGTCAGGCGATATTTGCCGCTTCATCAAGAGAACCGCGGCTGTTGCGGGGCTTTCATTTAAACGGAATCTTTAGCCAAAACTTGTTTTCTAGGTATAGGTGAAGTGAGACAGTTTGATCTCCTGTTTGGCCATTATTGCTCTCCGTGCAGGGCTCTAGTCCTGCGGGAACGCGTGGGAACGGAGTTCCTGCACTTTTTTCACAGCAGGAAAGCAGTTCCCTTTGCAGGACTAGAGCAGCCGAGCCGCCCGAGCCAATCCTTCACTAAGCGGCGATGCCCAGCTTGACTCACTGTCAGGGGCAGGCGAACCTTAGTAATCCTTTATGTTACTGGCCGCTTCCTGTATATGGATTCATCGGGTAGTGTGCGGGTATTCCGTCACTTCCTTGATGCCGCAATGTCTCCTGGGAGCTTTTGTCATTGTTCCCAGGAGACATTCCGGAGGTCTGCCGCGAGTTATCGCGGGATTTAGAAAGAACTTAATTATGCATATGAGCGTATCATTTTTTTTTTTTGGTGGGGGAGTGGATCTTGGGTGGGAGTTCCCACACTTTTTTCCCCAGGACTTGACCCCTGTCTCCATGCCCTGGCAAGATGCTCCCCAGCCTCCAGTCAACTTCTTGGCTTGTCTTTATGGAAAGCTTTGTCCATGTATTCTTATGTACATTCAACTAGGGGATGCAGCCACTAGTATTATGCCGCGTACAGACGATAGGACATTCCGACAACAAAACCATGATTTTTTTTCCGACGGATGTTGGCTCAAACTTGTCTTGCATACACACGGTCACACAAATGTTGTCGGAAATTGTGATCGCCAAGAACGCGGTCACGTACAACACGTACAACGGCACTATAAAAGGGAAGTTCAATACCAAGTGCACCACTTTTTGGGCTCCTTCTGCTAATCTCGTGTTAGTGGAAGTTTGGTGAGAGACGATTCGCGCTTTTCAGCCTTGTGCTTTTCAGTCCGTTACAGCGTGACAAAAAGTGCTATTTCCATTACGAAAGCTAGTTTTATCAGACCGAGCGATTCCATCTCGTACTTGATTCTGAGCATGCGTGGAATTCTGTGCGTCAGAATTGTCTACACACACTCGGAATTTACTAGAACTAATTTTGTTGGCGGAAAATTTGAGAACCAGCTCTCAAATTTTTGTTGTCGGAAATTCCGACAGCAAATGTCCGATGGAGTCCCATTGAACATTTGTTGTCGGAAATTCCAAAGCAAGTGTACGCGGCATTAGGATGAACCAAAAAGCTCAGTTGCCATCAGAGACCTGATTATCACTGTAGGGCTTGGGATAGTGGGGATATCTCCCTATTAGGGTCTGTGAAGGACGGTGAAGACCAAAACTAAAAGAAACAGAAAAAGAACAGAAATAGAAGGATGAAATTTCAGGAGTTATCATTTATAACACTAAAGCTGCTTGTAAAGAAAGACGTGGATCATTTAAATTATGGTTGGAAAGTCTCCATAGCTGCTTGGCCCTGTTTCATGTCCTGGAGCTGGTGGAACTGAGCTCCCTGTTTTACTTTTAATTTGCTTTTATTGTTTTTTATTTCTTCAACAATAGATACAAGTGTTATAAATGTGTCATAGCATCATTATTTGCTAAGTTACATTATCCATGTAAAACATGGATCCATAACACTTTAGTATAATAATACTATATTGGAAGACCAACATGAAAAGCCCAACCCTGAATGCATACCATTTAGCTATGAAATCATAGTAACAGCAATGCAACTAGTAAAGTAAATAAAGAGAGAGGAAGATGGAGAATAAAGGAAGAGGAAATGTTGACCCTGAAGGATTATTGCATGAGGGAAAAGCCTGCATACTTATTATGAGCCCCAGGCATTTTAAAATTGCTTTTGTTAGTTTTTAAGAATACTGGAAAGTTTCTTATGTGTTAAAGAGGAAGTAAACCCTCTTAAAAGAATCCAAAAAACAAACAAAAACAAAACACCTGCAAGAGAAAGGCATAATGAGCTAGTATGCATAGCATACTAGCTCATTATGTGGCACTTACCTGAAATCGACGCCCCCGAAGTGCTCCTTGTTCCCCTCCGCCGTCGCCGCCATGGCCCCTCTGAGCTTCTTCCTGGTATCGTCGCTCCGGCGCTGTGATTGGCATGCGTGCGGGACTGGCACGATCCCATTCAGAATGGCACAGTCCCATTGAGTGCGCCTGCGCCGTAAATATCGGTGCAGTGTTTTCTGCATATATCTCCTTAACCGTGTAGGTTAAGGAGATATTTCTGGCACCTACAGGTAAGCCTTAATCTAGGCTTACCTGTAGGTGCAAGTTGTCAAAGTGGGTTTACAACCACTTTAAGCTAGTTCCCCATTTTTTGTTTTTTATTTTTAGACAAGGTGTAGAGCAGGAGGAGAGCTCTTCCTGGGGCTGAAGTGGAGCTAAAATCAAAAAATTATTTAAGCTCCAGTGATTGCATGGAGCAAAACATCAAAACAAAGCTGAGCTATGTTGCCTTGAGCTGAAGATGAGCTCCTGGAGCTTAAACTGAAATATGTCTTTAGCTGGCCTCTGAAGATTGGAGCTGCAGAAGAGTTGCTGGAGATGGGCTGAAATCACAGGAACTCAATCACGACGTTCCCCCCCACCCTTACACACACCCTCCAAAGCGCATCAAATTGTGGATGTGGTCAAATTTCACTAACAGTGGGTGAGTCTTAACAGGGAAATTAAATACCAGGAGTGCATTATATACAGAGTGCAGAGTTCAGGGAGGGGGTTATACACAGACTGCAGAATTCAGGGTGTGCTACGTAAAAAAATATTAGGGTTTAGGGGTGCGCTGCATACAGAGTGCAGAATTCAGGTGTGTGCAGTGTGCAGAATTCAGCCTTCTTCCACAGCTGCTTACCTCTGTATGCCCCATCCACAACTCTTGTTTACCACTCTCCTAGTGCTGATGGCGAACCCACACTGCGGGACATTTTTACGGCAGTAACTTCCTGCAACATCTCTATAGCAGCCCTCACTGCTGAGATAAAAGGAGTAAAAACTGAAATCACTTGCCTGCAGCAAGATACCCAAAAGTTGAGGGAGAGAACGTCTGCTCTGGAAGGGAGAGTAAGTTCTATAAAGGACAACATGGTGCCCAGGCAGAGGGACCTCACATATAATAATCATCTCATTGAGCAGAATTCCTCCTGTTTGGAAGATTTAGAGAATAGTATGAGAAGAAATAATGTGAGAGCTATTGGATTGCCTGAAAGAATAGAAGGAAAGAATCCTGTGGAGTTCATTGAAAAATGGCCAATTACTGCTTTTGGCAAGGAAGTCTTCTCCCCCATGTTCTCCGTGGAGATAGGCCTTCGCAGCCGGGAGCTCCACCACAACCTTTCCTGTTTAAACTCCTTAACTATAACGAAACGGGCCGCAATTCTGCACTATGCTAGAATAAAACCAGCGGCCCTGAAAATTGATAATGCCAAAGTATCTATTTTTCGGGACTTTTCTGCTGAGCTGCAGAAACAATGGGCCAAATTCATGGATGTCAAACGCTGCCTCAGGGATCTTGACCTGAAATATGCCATGCTGTATCCTGCCCGGCTACGAGTTGAGGTGCTGGGTTCGGTACAATTTTTTGATTCAACATCTGCGGCTGCACAATGGCTGGATCGAGAAGAGCAAACAATCCGGGAAGCTCGCAACAGGCGTCCTGCCCCACCATGAACGGTATCGTATCGCTTTTGCTGTGTCATCATTTCCCAGGAAGACAGGCGAGGGAGCAAGTGACCTAGGAGCTCCGCGGTATAGGAAGTGGCAGATTAGGACGACTACATATCAACAGGGCGTTTCTGGTAAGTAAAAATGTTTTTTTTTCCAAATGTTTTTTAATCGGTGTCAAGGAGAATGTTAATGTAATTTTTTTTTTTTTTTAGGGTGGACCTCCGCTTTAAATTTATTCACAAAAACATGTCTTAACAACCTTCCCCTACCCCTTGCCCCTACACAGGGGACAGTCAGGAATAATCGGTATGGATTATGGAGTTACAAGCACCGATCTCCCGGTAAGCTTTAGCTGAGGAGCATTCCACATTCCCAATATGCCACAACGTCATCAATTAACTAAGAAGCACAGTGACCCATAGCCAGGGGCGGACTGACAACTCATGGGGCCCCCGGGCAATAGGAGATTATGGGGCCCCGGGCAATAGGAGATTATGGGGCCCCCAGGCAATAGATTATGGGGCCACACAGTATACACACACACACACACATACAGAATGCATACACACAGAATATACATGCACACACTGAAAAGGTACTGGAGAGGCGGGGCAGCTATAATTTTGAGATTTTTAAACCAAAAGGATGTTGGTAAGGGACATTTCAGGGACAGATGTAAAAAAAAAAAAAAAAAACAGATTTTTACATACTGTCCCTGGTTTTACTGAAGCTGGCAACTCTGATGGGGCCCCCTAGTGGCATGGGGCCCTCGGGCAGTGCTCGAGTGCCCGAATGGTCAGTCCGCCCCTGCCCATAGCAACTAAACTAAAGTTTCCATTTGACAGAAAATTATTTTCTGATACTAGGGAGAGAGACTACATTTTATTTTCACTTTCCTTTTTCTAAGCATTCCGGAAAACGAAGCAGCAGATGTTATTTTGGAATGCGGGTGCCAGTCCATCAGTGTCGCCGAAGTGCTGTGAGAAGTATCGAGTGCACCTCGAGGTCGAGTTTCTGCGAGATTTTAGGCATGAAGGATGTGCCAAAAGAAATGTGATTCCCATCTGACAGAGAGTCTGACTCAGATAAACATTTTAATCAATTATACTCGCTAGAACACATTACTATATGGTTGTTCTGTGTGTGTGTAAGTGTATATGAAAAACAATCCCAAAATAGACTTCATTTCAGAATCTGTAGATCGTAAAAATATTTCACTTATTTTATTCACATAAATATGATGTAAGAGAGGGGCACCAATGTTCATTTTAATATTTTCATTCTAATTCATACATTTAAAGTAAAATTCCAGGATATCCTCGTCGGTATTGTTATGTGATCCTGCTCCTCGGCGCCAACCAGCAGAGGCACTGCTCCTTGCAGGTAGACTTTCTGAGACGGGATCACTGCAGTAACCTCTGACTTGGGTACACTTCTCACAGGTCATGCAGGGTGATAGCTTTACTCTAGGGAACACTTGGCTTGGCCTAAAAGGCCTTGTGCAACCCACTCTAGCCTCCTCCACCATAAGAGTCAAGAAGTCTATTCTGGGTTCAGGTCTACCTCTCTGCGTCCTCTAGCCCTGTTCAGGCCCTCCACTAGCTAACTACATATGCCTGTTGGCGGGGTCTCTGGCTCCCATGCCCCAACTGCATTAGGGCTCCTCCCAACCTGGCTTATATGTGGGCACTGACTCACCCAATACATCACTACCAGAGGGCTCTAACTAAAAGGGACCTAACACCTGATTATTGACCTAACACTATTCTGTGTTATCATACACTATTCTGGGTCAGAGACACCGAGTGGCAGACTAGCTAACTGCATCTGTCTACAACATGACTAGACCAGAGCATTATGAAAATATATAAGTATATACACCTTCCCTACACACGTTAGCAAGCATGGGTGTTAGGAGGGGTGGTATTTTTAACATTAGTTAGGGTCACCTGGAATTCTACTTTAACTACTTCAGCCCCCAAAGAATTTACCACCTTTTCAAACTTTTTACAGAGATCTATCGTGGTAGGTCAGCCATCCCATTGGCTGTTGATTTCCCCCCCAAGACATCAGATTTTTATCTGTTGGATAGCTGTCATAGTTTCCCCTCACAACCACAGCTACCAGAAAATTGCGTCAGAAAAGAGAAACCAGTGGAGAGCCCAGAAAGAACCTTCCTCCCTGAGGAAGTCACGTGACCAGTGACACAACGCTTCGGGTGGAGCCTTGTGACGTCAATTCCGGTGGTGTTTTACGGAAGTACGGTGAGGAGGTGTTTGTGTCACTACTCCGATTGTTTTTTACTGCAGTTTTTATCCTTACTTGATGTTTTTTTTACTAAATACATTTACTTTTCATTTGGCAATATTGCACTATGTCTGTTCTTTGTTTCCTTTGAGCGCCATTTATATAAGAATTGCCATTTCTTGGAGCGAGCTGTTTCCTCTATATATGGAATTACCCAAGATGTTTTGATGCCAAGTTTTGGACGTAGTTCTTCGTCTTCGCCTGGAACCTGCATGCGTTTACAGATCCATCAGCAGGATTCCTTATTTGACTATCTGATGAGACTTGTGTGACCCTTGGGTCATTGTTGGGTCAATTCCTAAATGTAATAGTCAATGTTTGGATAGATGTTTTTTCTTCTATCAAGTTATCCCTATGAGATTTTTGCCTTTATTTGAACTTACATTGGGCTTTAGTTGGACTTTATTCACATTTATTTATTTATTTGTATGTTGGATACTCATTATATTCATTCTTTGAGTATATTACTTTATGACACATTATTGAATAAGCGCACCATTCTTATCTTTTTCTTTAATATTTATTAATACTTGTTTAGGTAAAAAAATAAATAAACACTCAATAACAGTATTAAACCCCATTCACACTTGTAGCTATTTTTTGCATTGGTAGTGCCATACAGGAGCTTCTTAAAGCGGAAGTAAACCCATCTATTTGATAGTTTAAAAAAACAGTTAACATTCCCGGCATACCGGAAATGCTAGATGTCACATTTGCTTGTGCTCTCAACCAAACTGTCAAACCATCCAATGGCTGGTTTCATAACTGATCACATGTGCAGCATCGGGGCAGTTGCAGATTAAACAGAGGCCAAGATGGCAGCTTCCTTGGCTGAAAACAATAGGAGGGTTTACTTCCACTTTAAGGCCGGGTTCACACTGGTACGACAAACGCTCCAACATTGAGCGCTCATGTCGCATGACGTGTGAAAATCAATGTTTCCCTATGAGAGCCGTCTTCACTGGTCCGACACATGTCCGTCCGACTTTGAAGATGCTCCCTGTACTACTTTGGTCCGACTTTGATCCTACTTCAGCCCATTGAATATCATTGAAGTCGGACCAAAGTCGGAACGCTGTCTTGCATGATCCGACTTTGGCGTGTGACTTGTGCTCTGCTGATCTTGAGGGGGAACTCTACGCCAAATTTTAAATAAAAAAACGGCATGGGTTCCCCCTCCAAGAGCATACCAGGCCCTTGGAGGGGGAACCCATACCGTTTTTTTATATAAAATTTGGCGTGGAGTTCCCCCTCAAGATACATACCAAACACAGTGGGCCGGATTCAGAAAGAGATACGACGGTGTATCTCCTGATACGCCGTCGTATCTCTGAGTCCGGCCGGTCATATCTATGCGACTGATTCAGAGAATCAGTTATGCGTAGATATCCCTAAGATCCGCCAGGTGTAAGTGTCTTACACCGTCGGATCTTAGGCTGCAATTTCAGGCAGGCCGCTAGGTGGCGCTTCCGTATGTTTTACGCGAGGAATATGAAAATTAGGATTTACGCCGATTCAGAAACGAACTACCGCCCGGCGCTTTTTTTTTACGTCGTTTGCGTTCGGCTTTTTCCGGCATATAGTTACCCCTGCTATATGAGGCGTAGCTAATGTTAAGTATGGCCGTCGTTCCCGCGCCGAGTTTTGAAATTTTACGTTGTTTGCATAAATCGTTCGCGAATATGGCTGGACGTAATTTACGTTCACGTCGAAAGCAATGATGTCCTTGCAACGTCATTTAGAGCAATGCACACTGGGATAATTTATGGACGGCGCATGCGCCGTTCAAATAAAACGTAAACAACGCGGGGTCAACACAAATTTAAATAAAACACGCCCCCTCCTATTGAAGTCAATGATGCCAAACATGTTCCCTTTTCCTTCAAAAGTAGCTCCTGTAACCTTTGGAGCTTCAGACGTTGAGCATCAGTCACCTAAACTTTCAATTGTGAACAGGGACAATTTAAAAGCATGTGATTTGTCTTGTTGAGCATTTTGGAGCTTCGGGCTTTAACCACTTCCATACAGGGCACTTATACACCTTCCCGCCCAGACCAATTTTTAGCTTTCAGTGCTGTTGCACTTTGAATGACAATTGTGCAGTCGTGCTACACTGTACCCAAACTAAATTTTAATAATTTTGTTCCCACAAATAGAGCTTTCTTTTGGTGGTATTTGATCACCTCTTGGATTTTTATTTTCTGCAAAAAAAAAAAAATGACCGAAAATTTAGAAAAAAATATGTTTTTTTTGTTTCTGTTACAAAACATTGTAAATGAGTACGTTTTCTCCTTCACTGATGGGCACTGATGGTACTGCACTGACGGGCACTGATAAGGCGGCACTGATGAGCACCGATGAGGTGGCACTGATGTGGTGGCATTGATGGGCACTGATGATGGGCACTAATATGCGGTACTGATGGGCGGAACGGATGGGAACTGATAGGCGGAACGGATAGGCGGCACGGATGGGAATGGATAGGCGGCACGGATAGGCGGCACTGATGGGCACGGATAGGCGGCACGGATGGGCACGGATAGGCAGCACGGATGGGCACGGATAGGCAGCATGAATGGGCACGGATAGGCGGCATGGATGGGCACTGATAGGTGGCACGGATGGGCATAGATGGGCACTGATAGGTGGCACTAACGTATGTGTTGTACTAATGGATGCCAATCAGTGCCAAACAATGCCTGCCAATCAGTGATGCCCATTGTGGGCACTGATTGGCATCCATTGCGGGCACTGATTTTCATCCATTATTTGTGTCATCCCTGGTGGTCTAGGGTGGCATACCTTTGTTTTACAGTGATGCAGTTTTACAGTGTTTTACAGTGGTCCAGTGGGCATCCCTGGTGGTCCAGTGGGCATCCTCGGGGGGGGGGGGCTGTGCTGATAATCGATTAGCAAAAACTCCCCCTGTCAGAGGAGCAGTCGATCGGCTCTCCTCTACTCGCGTCTGACACCTGATTACCGGCTTTTCCTGTTTACATCGTGATCAGCCGTGATTGGACACGGCTGATCACGTGGTAAAGAGTCTCCCTGAGAGACTCTTTACCTAGATCGGTGTTGCGGGATGTCAGACTGACACCCTGCAACAAACAATCGCCGCGATGCGCGCCCCCGGGGCGCGCAGCGGCTCAATATCCCAAGGACGTCATATGACGTCCACTCAGGATATTGAAACCACTTTGCCGACGTCAATCTGTCATTGGCGGGCGGCAAGTGGTTAAGCTACAAAGCGGTCAGGTGTGAATAAGGGACTAAAAGGAAGGAGAGGAGGGTGTTTGGGCGACAAACCCACAAGGGCACTTTATTAGCTCTGTGTCCCCAGTATTTTCCATATCCAAGTCTATGAAAGAAAGCGTAAACCCTAGCTAAGGCCAGCACCTTTTTTCCTTCCACTAGTTTTTCGTGAACCAGTCTTGTATACCTCTTATGCTAGATTTATTTTATAAAGGTGCAACTACATCTCCGCTAAGTGCATATGAGGTTATTCTGTCCACACCCAAAGTACAAAACTAATAGAACTGAAAAAATACACCAGGCCCTGCTCCGTACCGGGTTCACGGTATTAAAAACACTGGCTATGTTGACACAGAATGGAAGGGATTCTCGTGAGCTAATTAATGTACTTATAAAAAGTGGCAGCGCAGGTTTTTCCTGTACCGAGGAGCATCACAAGAAATGTCCCTGAACATCGGACACCATGAGAACGAGGCGTCAGTGAGCCGGAGCTGCAATATGATTGGTTCAGAGCGGTGAGAGCAGACATTGCCTCTGGCAAAGAATTACACATTAAGAGTGTTAAGACGGACGAAGAAAATTACCAAGTATTTTGACAGAAAACAGACAAATTAAGTAGATCCCCTTACCTTTTCTGATGTCACCGTGACATGGTTCATCTGTCTGGTGAGAAATGTTCACAGACCTGGCCTAAAGCCCCAGTTCTTTAGTAACTGTCAGGTGTGCACGTGTGCTGTGACAGTTAATGTGCCCATAGGCATTACATGACTGTCCTGATCGGCATTCTGTCTAAAGAAAGCCCCTGAGAACAGGAGCTGGTTTTGCAACAGCCAACAGGATCCGAATCAACTTTTGCAATTGTTTCCTTTAATGCTACGTACACACGATCGGTTCATCTGATGAAAACGAACCGATGGATTTTTTCATCAGATATCCGATGAAGCTGACTTTCATCAGTCTTGCCTACACACCATCAGTTAAAAATCCGATCGTGTCCAACGCAGTGACGTAAAACACTACGACGTGCAGAGAAAAATGAATTTCAATGCTTCCGAGCATGCGTCGACTTCATTCTGAGCATGCGTGGATTTTTGACCGATGGATTTCCCACAGACGATCGTTTTTTTCTATCGGTTTTTTAACCATCAGAAAATTTTAAAACAGGTTCTATTTTTTTTCACCGATGGGAAAAAAAACGATGGGGCCCACACACGATCGGTTCGTCCGATGAAAACGGTCCATCGGACCGTTTTTATCAGACGAACCGATCGTGTGTACAGGGCATTAGACAACCCTGTGCTTAGACTACATCCTCTCACTCCTCCGTTGCTTGAAGGCTAAGAATTAGGAAAAAAAATTATAAATGCACATACTCGTGTTACCACGAAAATAAGACCTATCCCGAAAATAAGACCTAGCATTATTTTCCAGGAGGGGTGCAATATAAGCCCTACCCCAAAAATAAGCCCCAGTTTAAAATGTTTGTAAAATCCTAAAATCCAGTATATTACAGTAGTATAAAATGTACAATGTGTGTGTTTCTGTAATATAATTGCGGGGAAGAGAGCTCTGGCGAGTCACAGAAGTGCAGAGCGGCGCTATAATGAAGGTATTTGCCACAATTATATTACAGAAACACACACATTGTACATTATATAATACTGTAATAGAGTGGATTATAGGATTTTACAAGCATTTTAACTCAGTTCACACTGGGGATTCCTGACAGGCAGGGAGAGAGAGGGGGAGAGAAGACAGCATGGTAAGACCTACCCCGAAAATAAGCCCTACTGTGTCTTTTGTTGCCAAAATTAATATAAGACCTGGGGGCTTATTTTCGGGGAAACATGGTATATTTGCAGGAAAAAAATAGCATTTACAATTTTTTTTTTTGCAAAGCATTGCAACCATGTTTCAATGGATCACAAATGTAATGTCAGACTCCTGCAGACTCCTCCTCCTGCTCCCTGTCCGCACCATGTGATGGTGCAAAAGGAGGATATGGACTTTAAATAGAAACATTTCTGAAACCAGGACATTGGGTCAGAAGCAAATGTCATTCTGAGATTTTTTTGATTGTGCAAGCATGTGAATGGGGGTAAAAGTCAGCTGGTAATTCAGAAACATCATCCCAACTGATTGTGTATCTTTTGCAGACTGAATAAGGCAGAGACTTGGACGAAAGAGAAGTTGTGTACATGGGAAAAGGGGAAGAAGGGCTTACAACAATGGTGCAGTGAAAGGCTTCAACACTTGCATATTGCATTAAATGCAAGGATTCACAGCACCAATACATGTGGCAGAGGTTTAAAGGTTACAATACTAATCTTTGAGGGGTTTGAGTTTTGAATGTAACAAGTACACTTTAAGACCCGGTTTCACGTAGAACCGTGTATCTTTGTGCGGGCGTAATGTATCCTATTTACGTTACGCCTCCGCAACTTTGACAGGTAGGTGTCGTTTCTCAAACCAAAGTTGCGGCGGCGTAGGGTAAATAGGCCGGCGTAAGCCCGTCTGATTCAAATGTGGTTGATGTGGGCGTGTGTTATGTAAATTTAATGTGACCCCACGTAAATGACACTTTTTCCGAACGGCGCATGCGCCGTCCGTGAAAGTATCCCAGTGTGCATTCTCCAAATTAACCCGCAAGAAGCCAATGCTTTTGATGTGAACGTAAATGACGCTCAGCCCTATTCGCGAACGACTTACGCAAACAACGTAAAACGTGAAAAATTTGACGCTGGCCCGACGTCCATACTTAACATTGGTACGCCTCATGTACGCCTCATATAGCAGGGGTAAATTTACGCCGGGAAAAGCCTAACATAAACGGCGTATCTGTACTGCGTCGGCCGGGCGTACGTTCGTGAATTGGCGTATCTAGCTGATTTACATATTTCTAGGCGTAAATCAGCGTACATATATATATATATATATATGTATATAGATATGTAGCGCCGGCGCCTCCCATTGAGTAGATGCTATGTGTTACATTTTAGTTGCCTGAGCTGCAGTTTAGCTCAGAAGGATTATGCTAAATTGTTGGTTCTGTTTCAGTTCAGCTGGGTTGCACAATTTTCCCCTTGACGGTGGGTGTCGCTGTTATCACAGGTCAAGGTTGGAAAGGCAGCAGGCTGGATGCATTGGGTATCTCTTTCCCAGAAGCAGCTCAGGGGGCGTGGTCAACCCGCTGTGCATTCCGGGGCCGCCTGGACAAACTGAGCAATCGGGGGTACTTAAGGGACAGACGCCATTTTGGCGGGGTCTTCCGATCCTGACCTGATGGCCCTCCTGGCCTCAGGGATGTGTGAGCTGTTTCATAGCCTCTGGCCCGGCTGGTCCAAGGCCTCGCAACTGAGAGTAGGCCCAGGATTTTCTGGGGCCTACTAATCCAGGGATGGTCCTTCGCTACCTTACCTACTGGAGGAAGCTGAACCAGTGGGATTCAATTGAAGGACATATCCTGGCAAATTTGACCTCACTGTGCTGCCGGCCTGGCTGAAAGATTCTTGGCACTGTGTACTTTATTGGGACTATACAAAGTGTGCGAGTGGTTACACGATCTTGTGGCAGAAGATCGTGGGACGGCCTGACGACACTTATCAAGTCTGTGGCAGAGACTTTGTCAAGCTTCGCACCAGCTGCTAGGCCAGTGAGAGTAGGCCTATCTGGTGGTTGCTGAAATCCAGTGTGGAACTGAATTAATCCTCTGGATCTAAGTTGTACCCGTGATCCGCAAAGCAAAGGTACCTGAGTCTTTCCCCATCCCTCTATCCTTCTGTTGGAGAACTTTGTTCAATAAAAACCTTAAAAGAGAATTCGTGTTTGGTGCAGACATTTTTGTGGACAACTCTTTAAGGAGAACCCCTGAAACGAGCGTATGGAACAGTAAGGTAACGGCAGGCCAGGGCCGGATTCCAGACAAGGCCAACAAGGCCAGGCCTCGGGGCTGCAGTGGGTGAAGGGGTGGCACTGCGGCTGAGAGGAGAGGACACTTTCACTTTCATTTCCGGAGTTCCCCCCTGCCATGATGTCACGGATGGTGAGAGGAGGTGAGATGGCTCTCAATGTAATTTTCGGCAGCAGCAAAATCCCCCCCCCCCCCAGGTTCTCAATGTCATTTTGTTAGACCCACCAATGCTCAATGTCACCCCCCTGCTTCTCAATTTTCTGCAGCAGCACCCCCCTGCCTCTCAATGTCATATTCGGCAGCAAACCCCCCCCCCACACCTTCTTCGTGTGTTGCCGAAAAAGTCCCTGGATAATGTACTGCGAAGGCGGGGGGCGGCATTGAAGGACCCGGCCTTGGGGCGGCAAAGGGAGTAAATCCGGGCCTGCGGCAGGCCCAAATCTAAACCAGCAGCTCCTTCGGGTAGTGCTACAGATATATAGATATATATAGATATAGAGATATATCTATATATAAACATAGATATATATATATATCAATATATAGATATATCTATATATAGATAGATATATGCACTAATATAACAAGTACATTTGAAAACCTAAAAATGCAACTGCAATTGACTTAGAACTGTTGTAGTTCCCCTTTAAAGTTATAAGAATACCGGATCAAATTATAAAGTCAAAGTCATCTTAAAGCTGAAATCTGACACTGTTGAAACAAATGTGCAGACGTTTGGTTAAAGGTAATTCTGGTTTGGCCCCGTTCCCTCATACCTCATCCACTTTGGATTTAAACCATGGCACTTACAAGATAAAGCAAGGGTATTTCCAGTTGGAAAAGGATTTAAACCGAGATCAAACAAGTTGGTTTTGTTTGCTGCATGCCGACAGTGTCTGTGAATGAGCAGGAACTGGCTCAACCGCCTTTACTACGGGCTGGAAGTGTTTTAATGTGATAATCAACGTCAGCGCATAGACTGACTAATAGCATGTAGAACATAAGACTGGTGAAATGCAGGTCATCATACACACATAAAAAGACCAAGAACCAACAGCAAGAATACATTTGCAATATTGACAAAGGGGACATGTGTGACACACCCAGATCACATGAATTAACACAGGGGCTGGGATGGCGTTGCAGTTGCTTCCATGCACCCTCCACCATTACTCAGTCTAAACTGATGACCTGTACGGGCTTTTAAAGTGTCGCTTATTGGAAAAGTTTGGGTATTGTTTGTCACCGTTTCACGGGCACACAGAATTTTAAGGCTTAAAGTGTTTGGTATCTATTAACCTGGTGCAACCTCATCTTTTATATTTTACCAAATATTGTGTAATATATTAAGTTTTTGTGCCCTAAAATTAAAGTGGTTGTTGAGTTATTCACTTTACGGTCAACACTGATGACAAGGGGGCACTCTTTACGACTAGAGGAAAAGAGATTTCACCTCCAAATATGGAAAGGTTTCTTCACAGTAAGAGCTGTGAAAATATGGAACAGACTCCCTCCAGAGGTGGTTCTGGTCAGCTCAGTAGATTGCTTTAAGAAAGGCCTGGATTCTTTCCTAAATGTACATAAAATAACTGAGTACTAAGATTTGTAGGTAAAGTTGATCCGGGGTAAATCCGATTGCCTCTCGGGGGATCAGGAAGGAATTTTTTCCCCTGCTGTAGAAAATTGGATCATGCTCTGCTGTTTTTTTTTGGCTTCCTCTGGATCAACTGTGGGTATGGAGTTGGGTATATGGGATTGTACAGAGTTTTTTATTTTGTTTGTTTATTTTTTTTGTGGTTGAACTGGATGGACTTGTGTCTTTTTTCAACCTGACTAACTATGTAACTATGTAACTATGTATGTATAGTCTTTTTTTTTACTTTTACCTACAGGTAAGACTATAATAAGGCTTACCTGTAGGTAACAAAAATATCTCCTAAACCTTTACGGTGACGACATCGCGGCTCCAGTCACTCACAGCGCTGGAGCCGCAATACCCCGGAAGAGACGCAGGGGCAACATGTCCAGGTGAGTTAACGACGCCTCATTCTAAGGTAAATATTTCATAGTGAGCTAGTATGCGGTGCATACTAGCTTATTATGCCTTTTGCCTTACAGGGGTATAAAAACAAAATGTGTCAGCGTGTATACAACCGCTTTAACTGTGCACACTGAAATATTTCATTTTGGAATTTAGTTTTCGCTCGAAAAATACATTTATTTAGTTACTCCCGAAATTCATTTTTATTTATTTCGTTTTGTTAAAAAATGCATTTGTCCAAAAATCCGAATTAAGGTGGAATCTGTCAATTGAAGGCTTATGGTGTCTGTCAAAAGTTCTAAGAAGATCCGACGAAGCAGCTAAACTGTACAATGCCGCAATCGTACAATTCCGGTCGAATGCTCCGCCCACAAGCTATAGTAGAATTCTAATGTTTTATGACTAGTAATAATAATATTTATACATTTTTATCACTAGTCAACCCATATTAGGATTCTTCTATAGCCTATGGGCGGAGCATTTGATCATAAATGTCCGTTCGCGGTGACTGCTTCGTCGAATCTTCATGTCGAATCTTTTCTCTCTATGTCGAATAATCTTGGACTAATAGAGTTAGGTTAGGCACATTCAACCACAGGTTTGATAGACACAGATCGATATTGTCACCGTCATGTCAAATCTTCTATCTATATCGAACTGTTGTCACAACGAAACATAAATAAAGCATTTTTTATGTCGGATCTTTCGGATTTAGGATTCTGCGCGTTCGTTATTGTTTGTTAAAATGAACGTGAAAATCCCCAAAATTCGGACGAAAATGCATTCGGACGAAAACTAATGCACATGTCTAATTAACTGTAGTGTATTTTGTATTGAAAAAATGCGCTTGATAAATACAAATATTATACAACATAAAAAATTAGAAGTATCACTATTTTATTATGCCAGTGTTTAAACTAATCTTCAGGCCTAAAATAATTTTTTTTAACATGCGTTTAAAAATGCAAAAAAAGGTTGTGGCAGCCAAAGGGTTAAATTTCAGTGCAAGGACTTTGAGAGTTTACATAAGGATAGCCAAAGAGACTAATCACAATGTAGAATTTTCAAATAGAACTATTGGCAAAGTAAAAAATCCACATATAAAACAGTCACTTAAAATGTCAAATTCAATTTTTTTTAGTCCCCCCTGTAATTTAGTTTTAATACCTGTTGATCTTGACAGCGGATCCCTTATTTTTCTTCTTAATTTTTGAGGGTGACGATGCTTTTTGTTATGCAGTAAATCTGCACAGTGTTGTTGTCACCCCGTGGACATGATCATAGATAGAAGTGTAGCTTTGAAAGGGTATGTAATCACTAACTATGAACTACTTTTATTTGCTACCCTCAAGTCTGTTTAATATACCATCAAAAGCATTTTGTTATATTTATTTGATAAGTGCAAACAAATACCTTTTGATCCTGCCAACAATTGTGCCAACTGATAACTCCCTGTCTGTGCTGACAGTTATTAAATTAACATTGGCCCGGATTCAGAGAGCAATTGCGCCTGCGTAACCATAGTTACGCAGCGCAATTGCTTGCTTGCGCCGGTGTTACGAATGCTCCTGATTCAGGAACATCGTAACGCCGACTGCAGCCTAAAATCTGCGTGGCATAAGGCTCTTATGCCACGCAGATTTTAGGCTGCATTCTTGCGATGACCGCTAGGGGGCACTCCCATTGTGCTCAGTGTATAGTATGCAAATTGCATACTTACACCGATTCACAATGTTGCGCGAGCCCTGCGTACGCAAGTTACGTCGTTTCCATACGGCGTGTTTAGCGTAAGGCTGCCCCTTCTAATAGTAGGGGCAGCCAATGCTAAAGTATACCCGCCGTTCCCGCATCGCGAAATTTGAATTTCACGTCGTTTGCGTAAGTGATTCGTGAATGGCGCTGGACACCATTCACGTTCACGTTGAAGAAAATGACGTCCTTGCGATTTCCCGACGGCGCATGCGCTTTACGATCGGCGCGGGAACGCGCCTAATTTAAATGATTCCCGCCCCCTGCGGGATCATTTAAATTGCGCGCGCTTACGCCGGGCAATTTTGCCGGCGCGCCCTCGCAATTTACGGAGCTACTGCTCCGTGAATCGAGGGCAGCAGCGCAAATTTGCGGGGGTGCAGGGCAAAATCGTTGCCCTGTGCCTCCGTAATTTATGCGCAAATCTTACTGAATCTGGGCCATTGTTTCCAGCTATTTCTGTTACAAAATATAATGTTTCTAGGCATTTTTGATAGATAGATAGATAGATAGATAGATAGATAGATAGATAGATAGATAGATAGATAGATAGATAGATAGACAGATAGGTAGATAGATAGATAATACTTTATTGCCATTGCACACATACAACGAAATGTATCAAGATACTCTTTAAAACAGAAATTAAAAAAAAAAAAATCATTTCTCAACACAACCACATATCTCCCAACTTTTTGAGATGGGAATGAGGGACACCTACCAGCAAAAGTATGCAGGCATAGGACACACCCCTTGTCACGCCCCCCTTCAGGAGAATTGTACAAAAAAAACAAGATTGGTTAAATCCACAAGTGCTTGTTTTACCACTACTATTCCTTTATATTGGCTTTTGGATTTTACAAATGTAGCAATTTAGAAATCAGATGAAGGGTTTAGGGCTGGAATTTTTTTTTTTTTATAGATAAAAAGTGCGTTTTATATACAACTCTATAGATCAGACCAAAATGAGGGACAAATGAGGGACAAATGAGGAGGAATGAGGGACATTCAGACATTTAAAATCAGGGGCAGTTGGGAGCTATGCAACCACACATACTTACTCCTAGAACATGCCCACATATACACACATAGATGCAGTAGAATGAATGAGCACTGTCCCCCTAGGACAGGAAGTGTGTTACTGGCAGGGTAAGCAAATTAAATTAAAGGAAAAAAAGCAAGAAAAAAAAGAGAAGTAATTCAGCCACCGCCTTTTAGGGATCATTAAAGGATAAGTTCACTTTTAAAAAAAAATATTAAATACACATTTTTTTTTTACAGAGGAGTATAAATGAGTAACCCTCTGGCCGCACGGTCCTGTTCTTTGCCCTTTAACATCTCCACCACAACACTGCCCCCCGTATATCTCCCCCATACAACACTGCCCCCTTTACATTTCCCCCCACAGCACTGCCCCCCTTTACATCTCAACCCACAGCACTGCCCCCTCTCACATCATCACAACCACCCCCCACAATAGTATGCTCTGCCCTCCTCACATTAACACCCCCCCACAGCATAGTCCTCCTTTACGTCACACCTCCCCCTCACAGCACTGCCTCGCTTCACATTTTACTTGGGGGTAAACGCTACATATACTTACAACTTGGATCAATTTTAAGCTTATACAAGTGTAGCACTACCCCCGGAGGAGCTGCAGGTTGTTTTGGGTGGCACATTTACCTCATGGCTCCCCCAAATTCCTAGGGGTGGATGATGCGTATTGCATTTGGTAGAAGTAAAGGAATGTCCACAACAGGTGCTCTTTGATGTGCTCTTTATTACCCAGCCGGGTAAAAAAATAAATAAACTTGTGGTGAGGAAAGTAAAGTTGAAGGAAGAAAGGAGAACAGAAGATTCAGGGGTAGTGATAGGGAAACAGTCCCGCTCCCATGTGTAATACTTCTCTGCGCCACTCCTGTCTGAGTGGGTTTAGTGTACCCGGACAGACCTCTCTCACTGACCTGGCAGCCAGAGTATCACTCGAACATTTGTAGAATAAAGTCCCTTCCACAGACCCTCCTTGGTGAACTTGAACTTGAGGAAAAGTCTCTGCCACAGACCCTCCTTGGTGAACTTCAGGGAGACACCTCTGCCACTGGCCCTCTCTGACTTGTAGTTACGGAGGAGATCCTCCTTAGATGAGTTACGCCTGGATCTTCTTCAACTTGTCGCCCAGGTACCTACTGACAGGTGATAAATCCTTCAGTGTCCGGCTACCTTGATCCCCGGTGGTTTGTCGAGGCCCTTTTGGATCGCCAGCCTCTCAATGGCACTCCTCAGACGGACTCCCCACCGAACAGCAATACAGTTTGGGATCCTCAAAGGTGGGAACCCAGTCGCTCACTGGGTCCCCGTCGCTGCTCAGATGCTCCGTGCCAACATGGTCCCGGGCCCAGGAACACCGCATGGCACGCATGCCCCGGCCAGGTAGGCCATAACGCCGGGGCGCCGTGATGTGGTCATCCTAAAGGTGGTTGCCACACTCGAAGAAGAAGACCCCAGCATGCACAGCGAGGCCAAACCCTCCTGATTGGCTGCTGGGAAAGAGCACCCAAACCTTGACTCCACTACTGCCACCTGCAGCACTGGGGTTAGAAGAACACCCCAGTGCAACAGAATAAGCCCGCAGCACAGCCAAGCTGAGACAGAGACCCTGTTTTGCACATAACAATTTGGATCAGAGTTTAACTACACTCTGATCCCCTTCTAAATTTAAATAGCACCGGTACTATAATACAGGCGCTACACAATTTTTTCGTGATAAAGTTTATCTACTTTAAATGTGACTTAGCAGTGACACATTTCCCTGAAGAAAAGCAATCCCAGTGCCCTGGTCTCCTATGAACACTTGTTGGATTCATCCCATCCACCTGCAGTGCAGCAGGATACATTTGAATGCTGTATACATGTATTTCAATGTTCGCCTCTTGGCAGATTCTTTGCGGATCAGCTGAGAACATTGGCTCGGCGATGTGTGGGAATCCTGCACAGGCTTTTATAATCCACACCTGCATAGCAACAAAAGGTCAACTCCATAGACAAAAAACTTCCATCCTTGCTGGCTCCAGTGATGTCATGATGAATGCTGGAGTTGCCACGTGACACTTCCCAGCTCTTCTTCTTTTATTAGGATGGCATAAGTGGGCTGCTGAGTGACATCACAGCATCCTGCCTGATTAGACCCCATGTAGATGAGCTGCACCTTTCACCCCGGGGGTTATCATAGGGAAGGTTCCCGTGAGGGATGGAGTCACTGAGAACCAGCTCATTCACAGCTCTATCTGTGGCCAGACATTGTGCTTTATCAGGATGTAAGCCAGCTGGTCTTAGATCACTGTTTAGTAATGAATTCATAATTAGCCCCTGACATCTTCATACAAGCTTACTGAAAGTCTGCTCAGCTTAGTTTCTCTCCTATTTAATAGGGTATGACAATCAGGAACCATCAATGTTAATAAGCTGGACCCGGATAAAGCATATCTAAACCCAAAACCAAAAAATGTAGATATTGATGCTTACCAGTCCTTGATATGGTAGCTGCGTGAGGCTGGATTTACACCTATGCGAATTGGATGTAGGTTTTTCTGCATCCAATTTGCATGACAGGAGAGTGTGACTGGCTCTCTATGGAGCCGATCTATGGAGCCGGTTCACATACCTCTATTGCGGCTGCGGAGCGGCATGCACAGGAGTGCTGTGTGTCTTTGGCTCAGTTTCAGGTCCAAATTCAGGAAAAAATTTGGCCCTGATTTGTCCCTGAAATGGAAAACAGGGACGCACCGAACCCCTGCTGCAAGCCGCATCTGTCGGAGGTCTGAACCCAGCCTTAGTCTTTTTTTTAAAGCTTCTTTTGCTTTATTTTCATCCGGTAATCCTATGAGGAGATAAATGTTAGCGCTATGGTGCAGGGGCAGACAATATATTTGGTGGTGCATGCAAAAACACCCTATCATATTATAGACCACTGATGGCCATGGGTTGGGTTTTGGTTGCACAGGACTAAAGCAATTTAGGGGAATTAAGCAGGTTTCTTCCCAGGAGAATTCTTAGGTCAAAGTGGCCACCCATGTATGTCTTTGTTAAGATTGCAAGTTACCGTTTTACAGTTTGTATCCTGAAACTTTGGGTCAAGAAAGTTACTGGCCATAATAACCATTTGATAAGCCTATGTTGTTCTGGTTTGTTGATTTAATAGCAGAGGCACCAGACTTGGTTTAGCCTCTGAAAAATGCCAAGTGTGACTTTTCACACTTGGGCGGTGCCCTTGTGGGACGTTACGAAAAGTCCTGCAAGCAGCATTTGGGACGGGTTGGGATCGCTGTATTTAGCGCTCCAAAAACACTCTGCCAATTGGAATGAATGGGCAGCGCTTCCAAAGCTCCTGGAAAGCGATACAGCGGCGCAGCACGGGAGCTTCTAACCCTTTCTATG
This sequence comes from Rana temporaria, assembly GCF_905171775.1. Taxonomy (NCBI): domain Eukaryota; kingdom Metazoa; phylum Chordata; class Amphibia; order Anura; family Ranidae; genus Rana; species Rana temporaria. The sequence goes on along the minus strand of NC_053494.1, from coordinate 22,767,366 downwards.
GGGTTAAAAGCGCCCAAAAAGCCCTGCTTAAACATCGGTAAAGCGCTGCTAAAAGGAGCGGCCCCAGTGGGAAAGTGGTCTCAATGCTTCCAATCTCACTCACCTCAGGGTATGATTCTCAACACTCGCTTTCTTGCAGTATAGAGGACCTTAAGAGCCCTACAATGGGCTGATTTGGGGGATACCTGAGTTGCACAATTACCCTACTGGGCCATTAGTGTTCTCAGAATTCCAGATTACTGGCAGTGTGGCCAGCTATGGATCAAGTAGAAACAAGGCGCTGGATTCAAATAATCAATAGATCAATCAGAGAGCAGCAAAGTACAATGGCCTTGGTAGGCTGATCTCAACAAAAGAGGGGTGTTCGTAAAGCAGGGGGCCCAGATTTGAAGATTACCTTGTACAATGTCCTGTAATGGGTTGGGTTGGCAACACCTACTCTGCATAGTTACCTTACTGAACCATTAGTGCTCTCAGAATTCCAGATTACTGGCAGCGGGGACTGGAGCACCAGCTATGAATCAAGTAGAAACACGGCGCTGGTATCCTATAGGCAATAGATCAATCAAATAACAGAAAAGTACGACTCCGGCAAAGGCAGATCTCAACAAAAAAGAGAGGAAGCCCTAAAACAGGGAGCCCAGATCAATGTGCAGGGCAGCCATCAGAAATTACACAGCTTTAGGCCCCCCGGTCCTGACCCCCCACATTTCCTAGGGCCTACCCACTGGCCGTACAACGAATCTGCTCACTGACATCCCATACCAAGTCCCACTCCTCCCCCTTCCTATGTCCTCTTCCTCCTCCTCCTCCTCCTCCTTCAGTCCCTTCTTCCCAAATCATGTCTTCCTCTTACAATCTCATCTCCCTCATCCCATGTCGTCTTCTCCTCCTCCAACCCATGTCGTCTCCTCCTCCTCTATCCCATGTCGTCTCCTCCTCCATCCCATGTCGTCTCCTCCTCCTCCAACCCATGTCGTCTCCTCCTCCTCCAACCCATGTCAGTAGGGCAGTGAACTGTGTCAGTAATTTTTTTATTGTTTTTAAGAGCCCCGGCAGCAGAAAGAAAGTGATAAATCAGCAGAAAGTAATAGTAGCAAAAGCTGATACCTTGGGGGCCCGAGTTTCTCAGGACATTCAGGTCCCTTGGGATGCTTGGGCCCCTTATATGAGTGTGGGCTGTACCCCCCTGATGGCAGCCCTGTCAATGTGTATAAAGTCCAATGAGTGCGCCAAATGAAAGGTCTGAGAGTCCAAATAATAAAAGCTGTGGTACCTTGGGGGCCTGAGTTGCTCGGGACATCCGGGCCCCTTGGGGTGCTCGGGCCATTACATGAGTGTGGGCTGTACCCCCCTGATGGCAGCCCTGTCGATGTGTATAAAGTCCAATGAGTGCGCCAAAGGAAAGGTCTGAGAGTCCAAATAATGAGAGCTTTTGGAAGCTTAGACTTTTGGTTTGGTACTCTTATGCCTCGTTTCCACTGAGCGGATCGGTTCGGTACGGTTCGGTACGGTACGCTTTTTTGGGTGTTTCCATTATGAAAGCGTGCCATAAAAGTGAACCGTACCGGACCATTCTGGGTCCTGCTTCAGATGTGGGGCCATAGAGAATGGAACGGTTCCATTAGGGCGGACCTACAAATACATCTCACTGATTGGTGGACCTGCTAGGCTTTTTTTCTAAACCTTGCATGGTCCCGGATGGTCCGATTTGCAGTGGAAATGCTCTGCAGAATAGACCGGTCCCATTCTAACCGCTCCATTCTTTCTGGCCCGAACCGATCCGTGCAGTGGAAACAAGGCATTATTGGACTTTGTACATATCTACCATCAGTTATGGCTGTGACCCCCCTGTATATTTAAGGAAAATGTGACAGTGTTCAATCCTAGTAGCAAGTCCCATGACCAATTTTGCACCCACTGCAGAGGAGCAAAGAGGTGTGAGGGAGAGCAGGTAAGTTGAGTATATTGGGGTCACTAATACCTCTGCACTGAATGGGCAAAGTGAAAGTAATTATTTAATAATCTTTAATAATCTATAACTTCCATGTTCCAGGGTACAAGAATGACTTCTTCCCCAACATGACTAATTTGACTAGAGAAGTGAGTTCATGTATGCTGATCCCATAGCTTTTCCCATTTTAGGGAAGTAGGGTGGCCCCTTTTGACCTGCGAGGTCTCATCTAGACAATGGACGTTCTATAATGTCAGCCGTCCAAATTCCCCCAATTAATCCTAAAAACAAGAAGGACAAACAATACACCCTGTTATGGGATCGGTAAAACAATGTTATGGATTTTTATTTGCATATAAAACCACTGCAGATAAGCAGAATTTCAACCCAAATTGGAGAATCCCCAGTGATAGCAGGAAAGGAGTCACATAAAAACCTTTTTGTCTAATCAGATCTGGCAGGAGCTGAGTTAAAGGAGCAACAATAGTATCACGGTTGTCTTGTACTTCCTAATTCGGATGAAAATAACCTCAATATCTGTTTGTGCCAAAAACCTTCCTTTTAGGTGACAGACAAAGCCCGGAGAAGCAAGTTTTCCCGCTCTAGAAGAGGGACTGTGGATAAAATACACAATAGGCTTGTATGTGTTAAAGCAGGTTCTAGGAATAAGATTAAATTCTGGTTCTCATTTTTTGGATGCTCTGATAATATCTTTAGGTCCAAGATATCATGATAGCCATTACGGACATTGCACTTATCCAAGAGACCACCTGTGTAACCAATCACGAACGTTCCTGCAGCTTGCAAGAGCTCTTTAGTAGATTGTAGCCTTGTTACTTGTGTAACTTTATAACACTAATGGCTCATTCATACTAGCAGCAAGTATGTGCTCCTTACAAAAACTATCCACGCTCAGAACATGTTTCAGAGGAGTTTGACAGATGGTGACATAAAGTTGGGAGGGGGAGAGAAGTGCAACAACCACAGTATAGCATATAAAGTGTAATTTTAATAGAAAATATAAAAAAGCACTCACAAAGATAAAATTGAGCTCAGCATGACAGTCAAGTAGCCTCTGGTACAGAGATCAGACACGCAACCAGGATGCCTTGCCTTGGCCACCGGCAAGGAAGCGGCGGCGGTGGATTGGAAGTAGGGAACTGCTGTCACTGGAAAGCCAAGGTAGGCCTGTAGAAGGAGCTTGTCTCCGAGCGCGTAGCATGTTGTTTCTAGTCTCACCTTCCTTCCGGTGCTCTCCATGGTCCCGCTCTCTGGTAACGTCATCATCTGTGTCTCCACGTTGAACCTGGCTGTTTCTTGGTGTCCACAGGATGGATTTCTCTCCCTGCCTGCAGATCCGGGGATCAAGATGGACCTGAGACTGGACCGAACCGCGCATTATGAGACCCTGATGAGCCTGTTTTGTAATTGTGTATTGTAAGTGCATTTCTTTTGAGATTAAACATAGTATCTGACATATTGCATTTAGGTGGCGCTTCCCTTTTTTGTTTCCTTGTCTTCCCCTAACAGAGTTGGCTTTTCTCTGAGGACAGCTGCCGCCCATCATCTTCCCATCTCCTTCCTTTATAGGACTGGTCATTTTGTACCACTATATGGACTATAAAACTGTGACTGTTTTCTAGACATATACATTGCCCTTTTTTAAGTGTTCGGTAGTACCAGTGTTTGCGCTTATGCCGCTTACACACGATCGGTCAAACCGATGAGAACAGTCTAATGGACCGTTTTCATCGGACCAAACCGATCGTGTGTGGGCCCCATCGGTCATTTATCCATAGGTTAAAAAAAAGCAAACTTGTTTTAAATTTAACCGATGGATACCTAACTGATAGAACAAAACCGATCGTTTGTAGGCACGTCCATCGGTTAAAAATCCACGCATGCTCAGAATCAAGTCGACGCATGCTTGGAAGCATTGAACTTCATTTTTTTCAGCACGTCGTTGTGTTTTACGTCACCGCGTTCTGACACGATCGTTTTTTTTTGGTGTGTAGGCACGACTGACCATCAGTCAGCTTCATCGGTTAACCAATGAAAACGGTCCATCAGACCGCTCTCATCTGTTTGACCGATCGTGTGTACGCGGCATAACAGTTTATTCCGAATTTTTTCACTGGAAAGCTAAAGCCATGAATGGAACACAGGGCCCAGGGTGTGAACCCATCTTATGGAGTAGGAAAAGGCTTTAGCTGGAATTGTAACTCATTTTAAAACAATCTTGCTTCTTCTTCAGCCTCTGAAGAAGACTGAAGAAAGAGCAAGGTTGCTTTGAAACTGGCCAATCATGTCTCCAGACCTAAACCCTATTGAGCATCTGTGGGACATCTTCAAACAGAAGGTGGAGGAGCACAAGGTCTCCAACATCCACCAGCTCTGTGATGTCGTCATGGAGGAGGGGAAGAGGACTCCAGTGGCAACCTGTGAAGCTCTGGTGAATTCCATGCCTAAGAGGGTTAAAGAAGTGCTGGAAAATAATGGTGGCCACACAAAATATTGACACTTTGGGCCCAATTTGGACATTTTCACTTAGGGGTGTACTCACTTTTGTTGCCAGCGGTTTAGACATTAATAGCTGTGTGTTGAGTTATTTTGAGGGGACAGAAAATGTACACTGTTATACAAGCTGTACACTCACTACACAACATTGTAGCAAAGTGTCATTTCTTCAGTGTTGTCACATGAAAAGATAGAATAAAATATTTACAAAAATGTGAGGGGTGTACTCACTTTTGTGAGATACTGCGTGTATATATATACATCTGGGGCCAGATCCAGAGGGAGAGTACGCCGGCGTATCTACTGATACGCCGGCGTACTTTCAAATTTCCTGTGTCGTATCTTTAGTTTGAATCCTCAAACCAAGATACGACGGCATCTGGGTTCGATCCGACAGGCGTACGGATCGTAGATGCAATACTTCGGCGTCCGCTGGGTGGAGTTCGCGTCGTTTTCCGCATCTGGTATGCAAATTAGCTTTTTCCGACGATCCACGAACGTACGCGCGGCCGTCGCATTCTCTTACGTCGTCTCTAGTCGGCTTTTTCCGGCGTATAGTTAAAGCTGGTATTTTGCGGCGTATAGATAGACTATATGGCCGTCGTTCACGCATCGAAATTTTATTTTTTTTGCGTAAGTCGTCCGTGAATAGGGATGGACGTGACTCACGTCTAAGTTCAAAAAATGACGTTGTTGCGACGTCATTTCGCGCAAAGCACGGCGGGAAATTTCGAAACGGAGCATGCGCAGTTCAATCGGCGCGGGGACGCGCTTCATTGAAAAGAATCACGCCCCCTACCCGCCGATTTGAATTACGCGCCGAGAGATACACTACGCCGCCGTAACTTACAGCGCAAATTCTTTGTGGATTCAAAGAATTCAAAAGTAAGTTACGGCGGCGTAGCGTATCTCTGATACGCTGCGCCTATCTAAATGTACGTGGATCTGGCCCCTACTGTATATATATATATATATATAAAATAATGCATTTATCTAAAAAGTAAGAGAAAAATCTGCATTGCAGGAAAGCAAAATGCCTGTCCCTCCGGAAAGAAAAAAAAGCAAAGTTTTGTATCTTTGTGTTTGTTTTACTCGTCTTTCGGCATTTCCTAGCCGAGTATCATGAGAAAACAGATTAAAGGTAAACTAATCTGAGAGGTGAGGCTGTCTGTGAGCGTATTCTGCCGGCCGTGTTCTGTGATACCCCTGAGAAGGCCACATTGCACTGCAGGCATCATCGCAGAGAGGAAACGTCAGTTGCCGTGGTAACAGACTCTGTCTTTGGCCCAGAGGTACAAAAGGCCTAATTTCAGACAGAAAAAGCTGAGTAATGTATTCTTTATATATTGGGCACATCCCACACCCTGATATACAATCCATATTTGGTTAGGATTTTATGACTTATGAAACGGAATCCTGTTTAATGATGAAGAAGCTTGGGGTGGTTCTTGCATAAAACATAACTGAAATAAAAGATAAATATGCCAGAAAAGTTACATTCAATTATTTCGAGTTTTTTGGCTAAAATATAATAGCATAGCAACAACCAGGGCTTTTTTTTCAGCAGGGGGGAGTATATTATGCCAAGGGATGCTGGAGGGTCTATTGTCACTGAAGGGATCTATCGTTGCTCGGGAGAGGGAGATCTATTGATTTTGGGACCTGACGTGATTGACGTTTTTTAGGAACGGCGCATGCGCCGACGCAAATTTAAGCGTATTCTGGTAACCAGATACGCTTAAATTAGGCTAAGATACAAGCGGCGTAAGTGTCTTACACCGTCGTATCCTAAAGTGTAATTTTTAGGCTGGCCGCTAGGTGGCGCTTCCATTGCGGTCGGCGTAGAATATGTAAATCACTAGATACGCCGATTCACGAACGTACGCCCGGCCGACGCTGTACAGATACGCTGTTTACGTAAGGCATTTTCATTTGTATAGTTATTCCATCAAATAGCTGGACTAGTAATGTTAAGTATGGCCGTTGTTCCCGCGTCGAAATTTGAAATGTTTACGTTGTTTGCGTAAGTCGTCCGTGAATAGGGCTGGACGTAATTTACGTCCACGTCAAAACCAATAGGTCCGTGCGGCGTACTTAGCCGCAATGCACACTGGGATATGTACACGGACGGCGCATGCGCCGTTCCTAAAAAACGTCAATCACGTCAGGTCAACCAATATTAACATAAAACACGCCCCCTCAGCCTATTTTGAATTAGGCGCGCTTACGCCCGCTGCATTTACGCTACGCCGCCGTAACTTTGCAGGCAAGTACTTTGTGAATACAGTACTTGGCTTGCAAACTTATGGCGGCGTAGTGTAAATGCCATACGCTACGCCGACGCAACTATGCGCCCGCCTACCTGAATCCAGCTAGGAATGTCTAACAAGGTCATAAATTATAGGTGTTAGGTGTCCACAAACATTTGGTGATAGTGTGTATGTTATGGGTTAAAATTTTATATTAAAAAAAAACTACAAAAATAACATAAAAAAACAAACAAAAATTATTAAAAAATCTGCATTTTCAAATGAAAATTTAGACATTTTTGATCTTCCTAATTTCCAAGAAGCTTCTCAACCCTGCACACTAAATATGCCACATATTTGGCCAAACCATTTATTTTTTGCTGCTTCCTAAAAATCTTGCTTAAAAAGGGACAGATGGTACATGATAATACAGCTTGCATCCCTGTGGTATAACCCTAACCGAGACCTAATTTCATAAAGCTCTAAGCAAGACTTTTGCCGCGTACACACGATTGGAATTTCCGACAAGAAATGTTCGATGTGAGCTTTTGGTCGGAAATTCCAACCGTGTGTAGGCTCCATCGGACATTTTCTGCCAGAATTTCCGACAGCAATAATTTGGGAGCTAGTTCTCAAATTTTCCGACGGGAAAAGTTCTTGTCGGAAACTCCTATCGTCTGTATGCAATTCTGACACACGAAAATCCTACGCATGCTCGGAATCATCGAACTTCATTTTTCTCGGCTCGTCGTAGTGTTGTACGTCAACGAGTTCTTGATGTTCGGAATTTCTGACAACATTTGTGTGACCGTGTGTATGCAACACAAGTTTGAGCCCATTTTCTGTCGGAAAAAAATCCACGGTTTTGTTGTCGGAAATTCCGATCGTGTGTACGCGGCATTATTCAGGAAAGGAGCTGCTGTGGAAATTGTAGTTTGCTTCTCATTGTAACTCATAAAGTTATAATTGTTTTTTGGAAATATTAAGTAAGGAAGGACAGCTAGGGTTGCTGCCCATTTGGTTTTGAATCTGGCAGTCTGTTTCTCAATAACCGCTGGTAAACTGCTATACGGGGTGTATAGTCTGCCCATTCTGCTTGGCATACTGGACTAACCCTGGTCACTGTGCTGAGTATTATCATCTGCTCCTGTGTGAATGAAGCTTGCAATCAATATTTGCATTCCGTTCATAATTACATTAAGTAAATAACAATGTGGTTACAATGTACTTTGATGTTTACACATGCCTTTTGATCTGAACATAAGATCAGTTCAAGCAAACCAGCAAATGGAAAAAAAATATTGGGCCAGATTCAGAAAGGAGATACTACGGCGTATCTCCGGATACGCCGTCGTATCTCTGAGTGTGCGTGGTCGTAATTATGCGACTGATTCAGAGAATCAGTTACGCATAGATTCCCCTAAGATCCGACCGGCGTAAGTGTCTTACACCGTCGTATCTTAGGCTGCATATTTACGCTGCCCGCTAGGTGGCGCTTCCGTATAGTTACGCAAGGAATATGCTAATTAGGTATTTACGCCGATTCAGAAACGTACGTCCCGCCGGTGCATTTTTTTATGTTGTTTACATTAGGCTTTTTTCGGCGTATAGTTACCCCTGCTATATGAGGCGTAGCTAATGTTAAGTATGGACGTCGTTCCCGCGTCGAGTTTTGAAAATTTTACGTAGTTTGCGTAAGTCGTTCGCGAATAGGGCTGTATGTAAGTTACGTTCACGTCGAAAGCAATGACGATTTGCGGCGTAATTTCGAGCATGCGCACTGGGATTTTTCCACAAACGGCTCATGCGCCGTTCGTAAAATACGTCAAATACGTGGGGTCACCATTCATTTAAATAAAACACGCCCACATCATCCCCATTTGAATTAGGCGGGCTTACGCCAGACAACATACGTTACGCCGCCGTAACTAAGGGCGCAAGTTCTTTCTGCATACGGAACTTGCGCCCCCTAAGTTACGGAGGCGTACCGTATCTGCGATACGATACGCCCGCGGATAGATAGACAATTCTATCTGAATCCGGCCCATAATGTGTATAAAAGTTGTTCCAGTTTAAAGCGGAGCTCCACCCTAAAGTGGAACTTCCGCTGATGGAACCCTCTCCCCCCTTCGGTGTCACATTTGACACGTTTCAGGGGGGTGCAGATACCTGTCTAAAGACAGGTATTTGCACCCACTTCCGGCCACAGTCTGCGAGCAGACTGCGGGCAGGACGTCACCTCCCTCCCCCCCCCCCCCCGTTGTGTTCTGGGAACACTCGGCTCCCAGAGTACAGCGGGAGCCAGTCAGCAGGCACAGCGCGACTTGCGCATGCGCCGTAGGGAACCGGGCAGTGAAGCCTTAGCGCTTCACTTCCTGGTTCCCTCACTGAGGATGGCAGGGGGGGCAGCAGAGTGAAGAGCAATCGCTCGTCCTCTGCTGCGGACAGCGCTGGACTCCAGGACAGGTAAGTGTCCTAATATTAAAAGTCAGCAGCTGCAGTATTTGTAGCTTCTGGCTTTTAATATTTTTTTTCAGCGGAGCTCCGCTTTAACTTATTAAACCTAATAAACCCTTAGACCCTGTTCACACTACGCATAGCGCCAATTAGCGTTCCAGCTAAAAAGTAAAATGGGCTGCTCTATGCGTGTTTGTTGTCCAAAATAAGCTCCTGCCCCTTTTTGGATGACAAGCATCATGCAATATTTAAAGCCACGATTGGCCGTGGGATTCTGTCACGCGACAATCGTAGCAAAATCACTCCGTGTTTGTTGTGCCATTTAAAATAAATCACACCCAAACACGTTGTGTGGTTTGCAGTGATTTTTATGCAAATTAAGAATCACAGGCGGCGATTTTGCTGCAATTCCAAATTGTGAAGTGTGTGTCTGGGGCCTTACTAACACCTTCCTGCCACCTTACAATTTTTTGTTTTCTTATTGAGCTCCACATACTGTAACATTAGTTCCAGAAAAACCCCCAAAAAAATTAATGAAATAAAAATTCCAATTTAACTTCAGCCTTATAAAAACCTCAACCCTTATGTATATTTGATTTTTTTGTTTTCTTGTAAATTATTCATTCATTTTTTAGTGCTATAAAAAAGTATAAAAGTTTCAATTTAACCTATTAACCCTACCTAATTAAGCCTTACTAACATCACCCTTTTCTTAAAAAAAATATATTTTTTTGTTTCCTTATAAATTCATACTTTTTTATAGCATTGCAAAAAAAAATATTATTTTGTAAATATATTCACTATGCTTTGTACCAGAAACAACTTTTTTTTTCTGTCATTGACAGGCCAATTTAGAGATTTTTGTTTTTGCTTTCTTATAGTTCGTTCATATTTATAGAGTTGAAAAAAATGATTTTATTTTAAATATTTTTTCCTATGCTTTACACCAAAAATGCAATTTTAGTGTTGTTGACAGGATAATTCACAGAACTTATTTTTCACCTTCACAAGAGGGTAGAGGGGAGTTATATGAAGAAGAAATTTTGTTTATTATAATGTTAATATAAGCCTTTTTATTTTTATTTTACTGTGCTGATTATATCAAATTCAGACTGATTTAAAGTGGATGTAAAGCCACTCTCATCCTTTCTGAACTCCTGCCATAGTGCTGATCTATAAGGATATAGATGCCTCCTGCATGTGTCCTTACCTGTCAAATGTCTCCCCTCTGTCTGTTAGAAGAACTGAAAAACTGCAGATTCTGTGGGTGTATCTGTTGTCTGGAGCTCTGTGGGTGGAGTCGTGATGTCAGTAGACTCCCTGCCCACCTCTACACTCCCCTTACATTAAATTCTGCTATGATCACTAACATCCAGTCAAAATCCAGAAAAGTAACCACATGACTTCAGAAAAGGAGTGGGAATTAAAAAATAAAGCCTGCCTCCAGGCTAGTGCATGAGATATGTAAATAACCTGTCACTCACAGCAAGGGGGCGGAACAAACTAAGGTTTTTCTCTGTAAGTTTGTTTTATTTCACTGAACAATAAAAGAGGATTGCTCAGAGCTGGATTAACTATGTGGCAAGACTGGGCACAGATGATAGGAAATCTTATACTGTACATTGTGACATCAAAAAATTAATAATTTTTTTTCGGGTTTACATCTAACCACTTCTTTTGAGCCTTACCCAATTTAAGCAAGCCACACCTACTTTTTGTTGCAGTCGAAAAGTTCAGTGCACTGGAGCCTGCCAGAGCGGGGTGTAAGGTTATGTTGGCCATACACTAGATGAAAAATCGTCCGAAAAAAAACTTTTGAAAAACGCTCGGCCATGACCGCAAACGACAGTGCCATCATGTAATGACCTATAAATCGTTCAGTGGACATAAATAAAAAAAAAAAATTGTGTTTTTTACATATACCTAGTGCAGAAAGTTCGGACGGGGAAACACGTTAACCTTTCAATTTATAGTTTGTTCGGTAGAAAATTTCCAAACTTGTCGTTTTTCCGGCTCAAAAAACGTCTCAATGATTATCAATTTTGTGCCCATTAACTGTTTGAAAAACGAACGAACTGTCTGAGCCAATTTCGCCTGATTTTTTGTATAGTGTATGGCCAGCATTAGTCATGAAGCCCCTTCAGATCCCCCTAGACCTAATGAGCATTGCACCATTGCAGTCCAGAGGGACCCACTACAAGGGTAGATTTTGGCTTTAAATTCTTCGTCCTTCTTTTAATTTAGCGGCATCTCCCAGGGGATGAAAAGACAAGCAGGATCTCAAACTTCATGTTGTAATGTTTAGTCTTGCCTTGTCCACAGTTTTTGAATGTCTTCCAGAAAAGCTTTTAAGCCTGATAATGCCGTGGCGTTCTTGTCTTCTTGACGATAGGAGATCTTGGAATGACAGGTTTGCTGGCATTAATGTTACCTGAGTTTTCAGATGTCAAACATTAAAATTATATACTTACATTCCCTGCAATAAGGAAGGACTGGACTTGTAGAGAGGTCAACATAGGTCCGAGCCTAGGGTTTCAGAATGTCAGGTGGTTTCATTCCCTTATCAGTAAGTCTATAAGGACAGGGCAATAAGGACCCCAAATACTTAGCATTTCCATAATCCCTTTCTATCACAATCTTCATATATACCTTCCTTGCTTTACCTTTTTAATTCGTATGATAAAGTTGCCAAAGTTAAAGTAACAAGAGAATCTTTTTTTTAGTGCTCTGCCCACCTTTGAAGTCTCACGAGACTGGAGAAAAATTTAGATTTGTGCCATAGACTTGGGTTGGGATGGGTTGGAACAGAGACTCCTGGTTTCAGATACCACATAACCAGCAGACCAGGATCATTGCAAGAACTGGGATGACTTAACATTTTGGCAATCTCCAAATGCCAAAATGAATTTGTGGGTTATAAATGAAGCCAAGTTATGTTTAAGTTAGGAACTTGAATATCACATCTATCTATCTATCTATCTATCTATCTATCTATCTATCTATCTATCTATCTATCTATCTATCTATCTATCTATCTATCTATCTATCTATCTATCTATCTATCTATCTATCGCACATTATGAAATACTTACCTTAGAACGAAGCCCTTCCTTCTTGGTTCGTGTGCTCCGACCATCTGATTGGAACGCGGAAGTCACGGACTGCGGCACAGAGCTCTGAAGGGACAGCACAGGTATGCCATCCCTTCAGCGCACATGTGCCAGTGATGTCACCTGCTGCATGCAATGTAAATATCTCCTACACCGTCCAGATGATGTCTCTTTAGACGAAACGCATCGGTACAAGCCCTGACAATGTAATTGCTTTATCCTGCAGTTCAGGGTTGCCAATTTTCAGTAAATTTACAAACAGTTTGTAAATCAGTAATTTTTGCATCTGTCCATAAATGTCCATTATGGACATGTAGTCTGTATGTCCGTAATGGACATTTATGACAGATGCAAAAATCACGGATTTTACAAACTGTTAGTAAATTTACTGATGGTTGGCAACCCTGCTACAGTTACTTCTACAAGCACTTTTATATCTACATAAATGTGAGTGTTCCTAAACGTATTTTTAATAAATACTATTTTTATCAACAATATCACACTATGTGGAACCTTTTTTCGTTTCTTGGTTACACCTTGTGAATATATGGGTATGATCCGGTCCACCCCTCTCTGAGAATCTCTATCTGTAGTTCTTGATCCATTGGTATACACAAGTCGATCAATCAACTTAGTAGTGCACAGTGGATTTGTCTTTAGTAAATGAACCCCTTTGTTTATAAAGCCCAACTCCGAGAATTACAGTAACAATACCATTGCATTGGGACCCCCTAGTGGGAGAATTTTGAAGTATAATACTTACCTTACTTCTCCCTCAGGCTTTCTTTTCGCTGTGTGACCAGTCCTATAAGAGGAAGTAAACCCGGATGGGTTTTACTTCCTCTTTGTTTCCCTGCAAACGGCCACTCTGATTGGCCGTTCGCGGTGATCTGTAATTGGCTGTGTCCAAGGGACGCGGCCAACACAGAAGTTCCCCGCTGCGCGCTCTGGGAACGCCCAAAGGGGCGGACGTCAATTGACGTCTTGTTGGATATTCAGATCCGCGCTGTAGCCGTCATTCGACTATAGCGCGGGTCTCAGGAGGTTAATAAGAATATTGACCGTTGCAGTTCTGCATTATTTTGTTTTAATTCCCAGAGTTGGGCTTTAAAGTCAATTCCCCTCAAAATCTAGAAAACTGGATTCAGATGAATATTTGTACCACTGAGTTTTTTTTACTGGTGGGATAGGCCAGAAGATGGTGAGGGGTCCCTGGCTAGAGCTCTAAGTGACCGAAGTTTTGATTACAAGACGGTGGTAGTTATGCTAAGAGGAGATTCATAATATATATGTTTGGACAGCTTTCCTATACTCTCTGCTTCCGCATTCCTCCTCTCCACAATACTGGCGTCATGGATCTTAAAATTAGAAGGCGAGTCGTTCTACCAGCTGAATACAAGGGCCTAATTAATAAATTGGACATTAGGGGGGAAATTACAAGGCAGGATAAAATGTGTAATTACCATGGCCTTGAGGAAGCCTACATTTGTCTTGAATTCTGCTGACATAGACTAATATTATACCAACTATTAACTTTAATGACCCGCCATTAAAATACGGAGAGATTGACTAATTGGTTGTAATTAACGTAATTGCAGCTACCAAAAGGATGTCATTTTCAGAATTCTAGTAGCTGAGATGAACTAAGCTAATGGGAGGTTTGTTGTGTCCACTCCTAACAAGCAACAAATACTACCAAACACGAAAAACTTAGAATTAGCCAGATTAATAGAATAAAAAATATTCCACATTTCATTCATTTTTATTTGCTTTAATATCTCTGCCTGAAAATCTGATCTGAAAGGAAAAATACACAGGAAAATCAGATCACCATAACCAAAACAGAAAGAGAGAAACAGACATGATCTATATATCTTTTCTGCTTGCCCGACTGATGCGTGTGATGCCAAAGGTCTTGCTGCCCTCACAGGACTTGTGGGCGTCCTTGCAAGCACAGGAAACAATAACAAAAGAAAGGGCGCACCGACCTAGTGCATTACCAACATAAACTTTTTATTAAAAAAAAAAAAACATATTCTACTTACAAACGTATACACCATATTACCAAAATTATTGGGACGTCTGTCTTTACACGCACATGAACTTTGATGGCATCCTAGTCTTAGTCCGTAGGGTTCAATATTGAGTTGGCCCACCCTTTACAGCTATAACAGTGTCAACTCTTCTGGGAAGGCCGTCCACAAGGTTTAAGAGCGTGTCTATGGGAATGTTTGACCATTCTTCCAGAAGTGCATTTGTGAGGTCAGGCATTGATGTTGAACGAGAAGGCCTGGCTCACAGTCTCCACTCTAATTCATCCCAAAAGTGTTCTATCAAGACTATGTGCAGGCCAGTCAAGTTCCCCACCCAAACTCGCTCAACCAAGGCTTTATGGAACTTGCTTTACGGAATGGTGCGCAGTCATGGTTCAACAGTGCAATGTATGAACAGCGATCAGTCATTTCCCCTAGTGAGGCCACCCCCCCTACAGTTAGAACACACCCAGGGAACATACTTAACCCCTCCCCCGCCCCCTAGTGTTAACCCCTTCCCTGCCAGTGGCATTTTTATATTAATCCAATGCATTTTTATAGCACTGATCGCTATAAAAATGCCAATGGTCCCAAAAATGTGTCAAAAGTGTCCGAAGTGTCCGCCATAATGTCGCAGTACCAAAAAAAATCGCTGATCGCCGCCATTACTAGTAAAAAAAAATATTAATAAAAATGCCATAAAACGACCCCCTATTTTGTAAACGCTATAACTTTTCTGCAAACCAATTAATAAACGTTTATTGTGATTTTTTTTTTTACGAAAAATATGTAGAAGAATACGTATCGGCCTAAACTGAGGAAAAAACATTTTTTTAATATATTTTTGGGGGATATTTATTATAGCAAAAAGTAAAAATTATTCATTTTTTTGTAAATTGTCGCTTTATTTTTGTTTATAGCGCAAAAACAAAAAAACGCAGAGGTGATCAAATACCACCAAAAGAAAGCTCTATTTGTGGGAAAAAAGGACGCCAATTTTGTTTGGGATTTATATTTAGAATTACGATTGCCCTGGGGTGGTAATCAAACACCCCTTAATATAAGGTGCCACATCCTGAATAATGTAGATAAATAGAAAAAGACTGTGAAGTCTGAGACTAGGAGAAAATGGACTTTGTAGGCACCAGATTTTTTTAAAAAAATATAAATAATTTTAATTTGAACAGTACATTAGCACAAAAAACACTGAACAATTGCTCAATTTGATAATCAGAAAAAGAAAAACAACACAAAATACAAATAACTCAATTCCTGTCCCTTTCAGAAAGACACCGCTGATAGCCACAGGGCTAGATGTAAAAATACACAATAAGCGCTGGGTGGCGTTGTAGACTTCAAGAGATGGTGCAGGAGGAGTTTGGATAAAAGTGGGGATCAGCTCAACATGTTTCGCGACGTTGTCGCTTCTTCGGGAGCTTCTGGGTGTTTAAAAGACAAAACAGTGTTGTCATTAGAGATGTATATATATCCAAATACAATACAATATTGTTTAAACATTAGGCATATTGTACAGGAATACAAAAAGGCCTCTGAGCAAATAAGAAACAGCATTTCGACTGTGGCCATAATACTCACCGAAAAACGGTGTTTAGAGACTTTGAAGAGTGCTCAGCAGCGTCCAGAATTAAATATATGATCAGACCAACTACCTTAGTCAGATGAAATGAGATACCAAGGGTCAAAGCCACACTGACCATGCACCGCCGGGCAGGTTTGAACCAGTTGGGGTATCTAAAAATTGGATAGTAGACAAGAAAAAATAATAATGTGTCCAACACTAGGTGGGACCATAGAAAAATTACAAAGGGGAATCAAGGAGAAAGAAAAAAGAAGAAAAAAGGAAAAAGACGGATGAAAAAAGTATATATGAAAAGTATAATATGTATAAAATTTGACTGATATAGCATACCTTAAAAGAGGTATAAGGGCCTAGGCATTCAGAGGACAATTCCAAGAGCTGGAAAAGGGGAACGCCCTTAGATAGAAAATATTGGGACACCAGAAGGTAAAGGGTCCATGTGAATTCCCTCCTAACTGTAACAAGTCCAGAAAATATAAACGGTAAAAAGTATATATATAAAGAAAGAAAAAATTATAAATATAAAGAAACAAATAAATGATAATATTATTGGTTGCCAGATAGTAAACTAAAAGATTTAATAGGCACTTGGTTTGTAGGAGAAGTAGTTGATATTTCAAAAGGAACCTGACATTAAACAAAAATATAAAAATATAAGCAGTGATTTTTACCTTGATAATAAAGGACTGGATAACAAGTCAATTCACAAAAATTGCCACAAGATGGCAGCGTTGAGCGTTAGGCTGGAGCGAGGAGTGAGGAAACCCCCACAGTGGAACAGCAATCAGCTGTTGAAAATACAAAACCACTCTTAATAGAGGCATGGTGGCAGACAAAAATAAGCAAGGGTAATGAAGGAAAAAGAATTTGTGTACATACCCAATGCTTGACTAGCAGATGGAACGATCTTAGGCAGTGAAATGGTGTATAGGCCCCCTGGACGTCCGTCCTGGCTGGCATTCAACAAAGAGCAACTGCATGCACAGGCTCTTGTTGAATTTAAATACCCCGCGCGGATGACGTCACGCTAATTGACAATCATCCGACAGGCCAGAAAACAATACACTGCGCATGCGCGTGCGCATGCGCACAGAGAGCCGCGATCAGGCTTTCTGAGTGGATGGAAAACAAGTGTATGCATATGGTGTTTCCCAGATGGAAAAAAGAAATGGGGAATTTTTAACACCATATTGAGAGTGCCATCACACATTCTAAAGTCTGGATGAATAACATCTGACCGGATAGTGTGATGGCTTACCTGGCCACTGGTTCATCTGCTCAACGGCGCATGGCACTGTGGTGACAGGTGGTAAGGCAGGCATAAGTCTGAACATATATAGACGCTGGATGAGCAAACAATAAGAAAAAATGATGAAACATTTATATAGAAAGACATGCAAAATACATGTATAACAGGATTGAATCCATCATAGAGTGGACATATACAACACAATAAATAATGATCATAGTACTGTTTCTACTTATTAATAACAAATCAATAAGGAAACTGCACAAAATTTGTCACAGAACACACTTTTAAAACCTGGACATTGGGAAGGGGAAATGGGGGTGGCCCAAACCGGGGCCACTTTGGCCACTAGGACAGACTAGCTTAATGCTATAGCTTGATCAGGTCACAAGAGATTTGAGGTATTAATTAACCGTATTGAGATTATTACATAGAGAGAAGTGAAGTCAAAACCATTTAGATATATAATGGTCAGACCTAAAATAATAAAACGAAAACCAAAACAAAAACTAAAATACAACAAAAGAAGAAATAATTATGAATATTATGCAGGTAGACAATCAGCGTTGGAAAACCACCGTTGGTTTGATGGATCGATCTCTAAGTATGGGAGCTGCCATACAGGTCCCTCAAAGGAAGGGCCTGTATGATAGTACCTCGTTGATCCCCGGTAATTTAGTGGCGCCCAAGCGCTCTATCCACAGGGTCTCCCTCTGAAGAATAGATTTGTCCCAGTTACCCCCTCGAGGGTCACGCGGGACAACCTCCAAAACAAGAAATTGAATAGAAGATGTGTCAAATTTATGAAATAACCCCAGATGGCGACTTATCGGTGTGAGCATCTTGGCGTATTGCGAATAATAAATGTGATCGTAGATCCTTTTCTTAAATTTACGTAATGTTTTTCCGACATAGTAAGCCCCGCATTTACAGGTCATTAAATAAATGACCCCCTCGGTGTCACAACTGGCCTGAAAGCGAGGTCTAAACGTTTCCCCATTGGGCAAGCTAAATTTGGTGCCAGCTTGCACCCAAGGGCAATAAGCGCAATGGCCGCATTTAGAAATGCCTGGACTTCGATTATGGATCACAGGATTGGTTTTTGCTTGATAGAGGCTTGATGTTAGTTTGTTACCAATTGAGGTATTCTTCCTAAATACTATTTCTGGTCTGTGTTTAACATATTTACCAATGGTGACATCTTCGCTTAGGAGGTGCCAGTGTTTTTCTAGGCAGCTACGTAGTTGATAATGTTGGGACGTGTACTTTGTTATAAATCTAGTGATTTGTTGATCTTTATTGTCTATTTTTTGAGGGTGTATAAGAGAGGGTCTATCTCGATTGAGAGCTTTGTTAAAAGCTTTTCTCAAAAGAGATTTGCTGTACCCTCGCAGTAACAAACGAGAGCGTAGCTCATTGGCCTGAGATCTAAAGTCCGTATCATGTGTACAGTTCCTCCTAAGTCGGATGTACTGGGCATATGGAATACTGTGGATGAGATGTGTCGGGTGGCTGCTTTGGGCGTGTAGCACCGTATTCCCTGCTGTTTGCTTTCGATAAAGCCTGGTTGCAATGTTGTTAGAGGCATCTCTGTATATTAATAAATCCAAAAATGATAAAGTGTCTCTATTATATTCAAAGGTAAATTTTAAGTTGAATGTGTTTTTGTTCAAACAGCTTATAAATTCATGTAAACTTTGTATAGTGCCTGTCCATATAAGAAAAATGTCGTCGATGTATCTATACCAACACAGGACCTGGGCCATGAAGTCATCGTAAGCCTCATTGGAGGCTATCTCCCTCTCCCACCCCCCCAGGTACAGGTTCGCGTAAGCCGGTGCGCAACAAGTGCCCATGGCTACGCCCTGTACCTGGAGGTAGTGGGAGTCTAGGAAGGTGAAACTATTATGGTGGAGGATAAATGACAACAGTTTCAAAATGAAAGATTGAAATTTCCAGGTACGATGATCCTCCTTCATGAGGAAGGATCTGATGACTTCAAGGCCCAGGTCGTGCGGTATACTCGAATACAATGCCTCAACGTCAATGCTAACAAATGTAGCGTCTGATGGCATTGTAACGCCATCAAGATGTCGCAATAGGTCTGATGTATCCTTAACATAGGATGGGAGGCTAATAACATAAGGCATCAGAAAGAAATCCACCAGTCTGCTGGCATTTTCAGTAATTGACCCTATCCCCGAGATGATGGGTCTACCCGGTGGTTTGGATTTGTTTTTATGGATTTTGGGGATAGCGTAAAAAATCGCCTCTCTAGGAAAGGCAGTGTTTAGATATTCATAGGTTTGTTGGTCAATTAGGGCTTCGGAAAAGGCAGAGTAAAGTAATAACTTAAATTCTAAATGAAACTGGGCAATAATGTCCTTTGAAATCGGTCTGTACCAAGCTGCGTTTTTGAGAATGTTGAAACACATTTCTTCGTATTGGTCACACGTAAGTAAAACTATATTGCCTCCCTTGTCCGAAGCCTTAATGACTGTGTCCTGCCTAGCCTGTAGGGATTTAAGTGCTTTTTGATGGTCAATACTGAGATTGGAAGATGTGGATGATATAGGCATATTTTTAACCTCATGGACCATAGCAATTAAAAATGCTGAGACTTGTTCGTTAGTGTGTAAATCTGGGAATTGATTTGATTTACGCTTAAAAGCACTGATGTCTTTTTTGCGTGGTAGAGAGTTAGCATTGGTTTCACTGGATGTGGGGATGGCGGTGCCTTCATTTTCCTCAAGTAACAATATAAGATCCTTCAGGGCTCTAAATTCTTTCATTGTATATTTTTTGATTTGCTCTGAAAGTTCTCTCTCAGCCTTGATTCGTTGTTTGTCAGGATCGAAAATGTGTTTATAGGTAAGTTTCCTAGCGAACAGGTAAAGATCCTTGATCACCTCGTATTTGTCCATGTTGTTACTTGGGCAGAAACTTAAACCTAGTTTGAGGACGGCTAACTCATCATCCGATAGGGGGTATGGTGTGAGATTAATCACACTCAATTCCTCATAGGTGATGCTCCCAGGAGGGTCTCTCCTAAAGGGATCTCCGATTGTATTAGACGTGTGTGGGCGATTCGATGTGAATCATTGCCCGGTGCATTGAGAGAGCGTGACATTACGTAAATTTAAGAAAAGGATCTACGATCACATTTATTATTCGCAATACGCCAAGATGCTCACACCGATAAGTCGCCATCTGGGGTTATTTCATAAATTTGACACATCTTCTATTCAATTTCTTGTTTTGGAGGTTGTCCCGCGTGACCCTCGAGGGGGTAACTGGGACAAATCTATTCTTCAGAGGGAGACCCTGTGGATAGAGCGCTTGGGCGCCACTAAATTACCGGGGATCAACGAGGTACTATCATACAGGCCCTTCCTTTGAGGGACCTGTATGGCAGCTCCCATACTTAGAGATCGATCCATCAAACCAACGGTGGTTTTCCAACGCTGATTGTCTACCTGCATAATATTCATAATTATTTCTTCTTTTGTTGTATTTTAGTTTTTGTTTTGGTTTTCGTTTTATTATTTTAGGTCTGACCATTATATATCTAAATGGTTTTGACTTCACTTCTCTCTATGTAATAATCTCAATACGGTTAATTAATACCTCAAATCTCTTGTGACCTGATCAAGCTATAGCATTAAGCTAGTCTGTCCTAGTGGCCAAAGTGGCCCCGGTTTGGGCCACCCCCATTTCCCCTTCCCAATGTCCAGGTTTTAAAAGTGTGTTCTGTGACAAATTTTGTGCAGTTTCCTTATTGATTTGTTATTAATAAGTAGAAACAGTACTATGATCATTATTTATTGTGTTGTATATGTCCACTCTATGATGGATTCAATCCTGTTATACATGTATTTTGCATGTCTTTCTATATAAATGTTTCATCATTTTTTCTTATTGTTTGCTCATCCAGCGTCTATATATGTTCAGACTTATGCCTGCCTTACCACCTGTCACCACAGTGCCATGCGCCGTTGAGCAGATGAACCAGTGGCCAGGTAAGCCATCACACTATCCGGTCAGATGTTATTCATCCAGACTTTAGAATGTGTGATGGCACTCTCAATATGGTGTTAAAAATTCCCCATTTCTTTTTTCCATCTGGGAAACACCATATGCATACACTTGTTTTCCATCCACTCAGAAAGCCTGATCGCGGCTCTCTGTGCGCATGCGCACGCGCATGCGCAGTGTATTGTTTTCTGGCCTGTCGGATGATTGTCAATTAGCGTGACGTCATCCGCGCGGGGTATTTAAATTCAACAAGAGCCTGTGCATGCAGTTGCTCTTTGTTGAATGCCAGCCAGGACGGACGTCCAGGGGGCCTATACACCATTTCACTGCCTAAGATCGTTCCATCTGCTAGTCAAGCATTGGGTATGTACACAAATTCTTTTTCCTTCATTACCCTTGCTTATTTTTGTCTGCCACCATGCCTCTATTAAGAGTGGTTTTGTATTTTCAACAGCTGATTGCTGTTCCACTGTGGGGGTTTCCTCACTCCTCGCTCCAGCCTAACGCTCAACGCTGCCATCTTGTGGCAATTTTTGTGAATTGACTTGTTATCCAGTCCTTTATTATCAAGGTAAAAATCACTGCTTATATTTTTATATTTTTGTTTAATGTCAGGTTCCTTTTGAAATATCAACTACTTCTCCTACAAACCAAGTGCCTATTAAATCTTTTAGTTTACTATCTGGCAACCAATAATATTATCATTTATTTGTTTCTTTATATTTATAATTTTTTCTTTCTTTATATATATACTTTTTACCGTTTATATTTTCTGGACTTGTTACAGTTAGGAGGGAATTCACATGGACCCTTTACCTTCTGGTGTCCCAATATTTTCTATCTAAGGGCGTTCCCCTTTTCCAGCTCTTGGAATTGTCCTCTGAATGCCTAGGCCCTTATACCTCTTTTAAGGTATGCTATATCAGTCAAATTTTATACATATTATACTTTTCATATATACTTTTTTCATCCGTCTTTTTCCTTTTTTCTTCTTTTTTCTTTCTCCTTGATTCCCCTTTGTAATTTTTCTATGGTCCCACCTAGTGTTGGACACATTATTATTTTTTCTTGTCTACTATCCAATTTTTAGATACCCCAACTGGTTCAAACCTGCCCGGCGGTGCATGGTCAGTGTGGCTTTGACCCTTGGTATCTCATTTCATCTGACTAAGGTAGTTGGTCTGATCATATATTTAATTCTGGACGCTGCTGAGCACTCTTCAAAGTCTCTAAACACCGTTTTTCGGTGAGTATTATGGCCACAGTCGAAATGCTGTTTCTTATTTGCTCAGAGGCCTTTTTGTATTCCTGTACAATATGCCTAATGTTTAAACAATATTGTATTGTATTTGGATATATATACATCTCTAATGACAACACTGTTTTGTCTTTTAAACACCCAGAAGCTCCCGAAGAAGCGACAACGTCGCGAAACATGTTGAGCTGATCCCCACTTTTATCCAAACTCCTCCTGCACCATCTCTTGAAGTCTACAACGCCACCCAGCGCTTATTGTGTATTTTTACATCTAGCCCTGTGGCTATCAGCGGTGTCTTTCTGAAAGGGACAGGAATTGAGTTATTTGTATTTTGTGTTGTTTTTCTTTTTCTGATTATCAAATTGAGCAATTGTTCAGTGTTTTTTGTGCTAATGTACTGTTCAAATTAAAATTATTTATATTTTTTTAAAAAAATCTGGTGCCTACAAAGTCCATTTTCTCCTAGTCTCAGACTTCACAGTCTTTTTCTATTTATCTACATTATTCAGGATGTGGCACCTTATATTAAGGGGTGTTTGATTACCACCCCAGGGCAATCGTAATTCTAAATATAAATATATATATTGGTGGAAGCACCTTCTAGTCACCACTTAGTTGACTAGGCCCTATTTACGCTTTATATGTGTATACGTATTTACCCACACATATAATTTCTTATTGTTATTATATTTTTTTGTATTCAAAAAATTGTTGCTATACAGAAACTCCCTTTTAAACCTGGAAATCCCCCTCATGCCACTATTGATTATTCTAAGCAATAACCATATATATTGTTGCTGGCATTCAGCGCTGACAATAATCTCTGTGTGTTACCTGTTCTCTTCTTTTTTTCTTTATTTAGCATTTGGTTTAATTGGGTTTGAGTAAGTATGGACTTTGTAGGCACTGCATGGTCAGGATTAATGACCGAGTTCCAAACGTCATACAATGGTACCAATAAGGATGTTGATGATCTAAGGCTATTTTTTGGCAAGTTGAAATATTTACTGAAAAAGAAATCAAACCTTTATTGGCACATGGAATTTTTCAAGGAATATATAAAAGAAAACATTAGCCCTATGGGCTTAAGGATACAAATGTTTCCAACTATTAAAAATGCCTCAGAAGATCTAAAAAACTCCTGGGAAGGAGTCTTGAATAAATGCAGCAAAGAATGCATGCAATTGTTATTGATTCAATACCAATCAGACACCAACATATTAGATCGCGATTTAGCGCTTCTCATTACCCAATATGAGCATGTCAAGACTCATCCCCTTTATGCCGATAAACATCAAGAACTAAAAGTGTTTCTTGATAAACTTAATAAGAGTATTATTTCAAAAAAACAGTCAAAAATGGCTAAAGATCGCATGGCTTTTGTTGAAGGCTATGCCTATAGATGGGATTTTCCAGCCAGGGGCCGAGGTAGAGGCTCTCGCAAATACCCACCACCTGGCCTTGGAAACTCAGGGCTATCAGAAGAAGACTTTGAATCTGACTCATCCTTATCCTCTTCCTCTTTTTCACAGATGCAACAAAGATCGACGGCAGCACAAGCGAACTCTCGGACACGTAAGAGGGAATACCAAGGTGGTGGGCATCCTAACACACCCAGCACCAAAAAGAAACCCACTACTGTGGCAGGTTTCAATCCCATGCAGGGTCACTCACAGGGTGTTTCCAATAGAGGTGAAGGGTCCTCACAGAACTTAGGACTATCCCATTTTTCGTATACGGGACCCCTAGCAGCTAAAGCGGTTAAACAACTCCACCCGCCCAGTGCAGTGCAAACCCCCAAATCCAACGCAAATTTGCATCAAGAGGAAGCATTGATGGAGACGGGAATACCTAGTATGCTAGGTACCCCTTCCCATCAATCACGCTCTCTCAATGCACCGGGCAATGATTCACATCGAATCGCCCACACACGTCTAATACAATCGGAGATCCCTTTAGGAGAGACCCTCCTGGGAGCATCACCTATGAGGAATTGAGTGTGATTAATCTCACACCATACCCCCTATCGGATGATGAGTTAGCCGTCCTCAAACTAGGTTTAAGTTTCTGCCCAAGTAACAACATGGACAAATACGAGGTGATCAAGGATCTTTACCTGTTCGCTAGGAAACTTACCTATAAACACATTTTCGATCCTGACAAACAACGAATCAAGGCTGAGAGAGAACTTTCAGAGCAAATCAAAAAATATACAATGAAAGAATTTAGAGCCCTGAAGGATCTTATATTGTTACTTGAGGAAAATGAAGGCACCGCCATCCCCACATCCAGTGAAACCAATGCTAACTCTCTACCACGCAAAAAAGACATCAGTGCTTTTAAGCGTAAATCAAATCAATTCCCAGATTTACACACTAACGAACAAGTCTCAGCATTTTTAATTGCTATGGTCCATGAGGTTAAAAATATGCCTATATCATCCACATCTTCCAATCTCAGTATTGACCATCAAAAAGCACTTAAATCCCTACAGGCTAGGCAGGACACAGTCATTAAGGCTTCGGACAAGGGAGGCAATATAGTTTTACTTACGTGTGACCAATACGAAGAAATGTGTTTCAACATTCTCAAAAACGCAGCTTGGTACAGACCGATTTCAAAGGACATTATTGCCCAGTTTCATTTAGAATTTAAGTTATTACTTTACTCTGCCTTTTCCGAAGCCCTAATTGACCAACAAACCTATGAATATCTAAACACTGCCTTTCCTAGAGAGGCGATTTTTTACGCTATCCCCAAAATCCATAAAAACAAATCCAAACCACCGGGTAGACCCATCATCTCGGGGATAGGGTCAATTACTGAAAATGCCAGCAGACTGGTGGATTTCTTTCTGATGCCTTATGTTATTAGCCTCCCATCCTATGTTAAGGATACATCAGACCTATTGCGACATCTTGATGGCGTTACAATGCCATCAGACGCTACATTTGTTAGCATTGACGTTGAGGCATTGTATTCGAGTATACCGCACGACCTGGGCCTTGAAGTCATCAGATCCTTCCTCATGAAGGAGGATCATCGTACCTGGAAATTTCAATCTTTCATTTTGAAACTGTTGTCATTTATCCTCCACCATAATAGTTTCACCTTCCTAGACTCCCACTACCTCCAGGTACAGGGCGTAGCCATGGGCACTTGTTGCGCACCGGCTTACGCGAACCTGTACCTGGGGGGGTGGGAGAGGGAGATAGCCTCCAATGAGGCTTACGATGACTTCATGGCCCAGGTCCTGTGTTGGTATAGATACATCGACGACATTTTTCTTATATGGACAGGCACTATACAAAGTTTACATGAATTTATAAGCTGTTTGAACAAAAACACATTCAACTTAAAATTTACCTTTGAATATAATAGAGACACTTTATCATTTTTGGATTTATTAATATACAGAGATGCCTCTAACAACATTGCAACCAGGCTTTATCGAAAGCAAACAGCAGGGAATACGGTGCTACACGCCCAAAGCAGCCACCCGACACATCTCATCCACAGTATTCCATATGCCCAGTACATCCGACTTAGGAGGAACTGTACACATGATACGGACTTTAGATCTCAGGCCAATGAGCTACGCTCTCGTTTGTTACTGCGAGGGTACAGCAAATCTCTTTTGAGAAAAGCTTTTAACAAAGCTCTCAATCGAGATAGACCCTCTCTTATACACCCTCAAAAAATAGACAATAAAGATCAACAAATCACTAGATTTATAACAAAGTACACGTCCCAACATTATCAACTACGTAGCTGCCTAGAAAAACACTGGCACCTCCTAAGCGAAGATGTCACCATTGGTAAATATGTTAAACACAGACCAGAAATAGTATTTAGGAAGAATACCTCAATTGGTAACAAACTAACATCAAGCCTCTATCAAGCAAAAACCAATCCTGTGATCCATAATCGAAGTCCAGGCATTTCTAAATGCGGCCATTGCGCTTATTGCCCTTGGGTGCAAGCTGGCACCAAATTTAGCTTGCCCAATGGGGAAACGTTTAGACCTCGCTTTCAGGCCAGTTGTGACACCGAGGGGGTCATTTATTTAATGACCTGTAAATGCGGGGCTTACTATGTCGGAAAAACATTACGTAAATTTAAGAAAAGGATCTACGATCACATTTATTATTCGCAATACGCCAAGATGCTCACACCGATAAGTCGCCATCTGGGGTTATTTCATAAATTTGACACATCTTCTATTCAATTTCTTGTTTTGGAGGTTGTCCCGCGTGACCCTCGAGGGGGTAACTGGGACAAATCTATTCTTCAGAGGGAGACCCTGTGGATAGAGCGCTTGGGCGCCACTAAATTACCGGGGATCAACGAGGTACTATCATACAGGCCCTTCCTTTGAGGGACCTGTATGGCAGCTCCCACACTTAGAGATCGATCCATCAAACCAACGGTGGTTTTCCAACGCTGATTGTCTACCTGCATAATATTCATAATTATTTCTTCTTTTGTTGTATTTTAGTTTTTGTTTTGGTTTTCGTTTTATTATTTTAGGTCTGACCATTATATATCTAAATGGTTTTGACTTCACTTCTCTCTATGTAATAATCTCAATACGGTTAATTAATACCTCAAATCTCTTGTGACCTGATCAAGCTATAGCATTAAGCTAGTCTGTCCTAGTGGCCAAAGTGGCCCCGGTTTGGGCCACCCCCATTTCCCCTTCCCAATGTCCAGGTTTTAAAAGTGTGTTCTGTGACAAATTTTGTGCAGTTTCCTTATTGATTTGTTATTAATAAGTAGAAACAGTACTATGATCATTATTTATTGTGTTGTATATGTCCACTCTATGATGGATTCAATCCTGTTATACATGTATTTTGCATGTCTTTCTATATAAATGTTTCATCATTTTTTCTTATTGTTTGCTCATCCAGCGTCTATATATGTTCAGACTTATGCCTGCCTTACCACCTGTCACCACAGTGCCATGCGCCGTTGAGCAGATGAACCAGTGGCCAGGTAAGCCATCACACTATCCGGTCAGATGTTATTCATCCAGACTTTAGAATGTGTGATGGCACTCTCAATATGGTGTTAAAAATTCCCCATTTCTTTTTTCCATCTGGGAAACACCATATGCATACACTTGTTTTCCATCCACTCAGAAAGCCTGATCGCGGCTCTCTGTGCGCATGCGCACGCGCATGCGCAGTGTATTGTTTTCTGGCCTGTCGGATGATTGTCAATTAGCGTGACGTCATCCGCGCGGGGTATTTAAATTCAACAAGAGCCTGTGCATGCAGTTGCTCTTTGTTGAATGCCAGCCAGGACGGACGTCCAGGGGGCCTATACACCATTTCACTGCCTAAGATCGTTCCATCTGCTAGTCAAGCATTGGGTATGTACACAAATTCTTTTTCCTTCATTACCCTTGCTTATTTTTGTCTGCCACCATGCCTCTATTAAGAGTGGTTTTGTATTTTCAACAGCTGATTGCTGTTCCACTGTGGGGGTTTCCTCACTCCTCGCTCCAGCCTAACGCTCAACGCTGCCATCTTGTGGCAATTTTTGTGAATTGACTTGTTATCCAGTCCTTTATTATCAAGGTAAAAATCACTGCTTATATTTTTATATTTTTGTTTAATGTCAGGTTCCTTTTGAAATATCAACTACTTCTCCTACAAACCAAGTGCCTATTAAATCTTTTAGTTTACTATCTGGCAACCAATAATATTATCATTTATTTGTTTCTTTATATTTATAATTTTTTCTTTCTTTATATATATACTTTTTACCGTTTATATTTTCTGGACTTGTTACAGTTAGGAGGGAATTCACATGGACCCTTTACCTTCTGGTGTCCCAATATTTTCTATCTAAGGGCGTTCCCCTTTTCCAGCTCTTGGAATTGTCCTCTGAATGCCTAGGCCCTTATACCTCTTTTAAGGTATGCTATATCAGTCAAATTTTATACATATTATACTTTTCATATATACTTTTTTCATCCGTCTTTTTCCTTTTTTCTTCTTTTTTCTTTCTCCTTGATTCCCCTTTGTAATTTTTCTATGGTCCCACCTAGTGTTGGACACATTATTATTTTTTCTTGTCTACTATCCAATTTTTAGATACCCCAACTGGTTCAAACCTGCCCGGCGGTGCATGGTCAGTGTGGCTTTGACCCTTGGTATCTCATTTCATCTGACTAAGGTAGTTGGTCTGATCATATATTTAATTCTGGACGCTGCTGAGCACTCTTCAAAGTCTCTAAACACCGTTTTTCGGTGAGTATTATGGCCACAGTCGAAATGCTGTTTCTTATTTGCTCAGAGGCCTTTTTGTATTCCTGTACAATATGCCTAATGTTTAAACAATATTGTATTGTATTTGGATATATATACATCTCTAATGACAACACTGTTTTGTCTTTTAAACACCCAGAAGCTCCCGAAGAAGCGACAACGTCGCGAAACATGTTGAGCTGATCCCCACTTTTATCCAAACTCCTCCTGCACCATCTCTTGAAGTCTACAACGCCACCCAGCGCTTATTGTGTATTTTTACATCTAGCCCTGTGGCTATCAGCGGTGTCTTTCTGAAAGGGACAGGAATTGAGTTATTTGTATTTTGTGTTGTTTTTCTTTTTCTGATTATCAAATTGAGCAATTGTTCAGTGTTTTTTGTGCTAATGTACTGTTCAAATTAAAATTATTTATATTTTTTTAAAAAAATCTGGTGCCTACAAAGTCCATTTTCTCCTAGTCTCAGACTTCACAGTCTTTTTCTATTTATCTACAATTTTGTTTGGGAGCCACGTCAGTTAAAGCGACGCAGTGCCGAATCGCAGTGCCGAACCGCAAAAGTGCTTTGGTCTTTAACCAGCAATATGGTCCGGAGGTTAAGTGGTTAAAGCTGAAGTCTGGTCCCTGACCCTAAAAAGAAAGAGAGAAAGAAATTCTCAGTGGAGATACCAGTTCCCCATACTGTATATGATAGATAGATCGATCATAGGCGTGCGCACAGGGTGTGCCGGGTGTGCCTGGGTACACCTTAATCACCCCATGTGCATTAGCATTATCCAGGGGTGGCACCAGGTGGGGGGTTGGGGTCCCAGTGGCCAGTGTAAATGCCCCCAATTATATTAAAGGCTAGGTTCAACTGTAGGAACACATTACACCTATACATAGGACGTAACAAAATATGCTCCCAATCAACTGTCTCCCACCAACAGAGCCTCCTCCCTGTGATAGCAGGTGGCGCACACGAGTGTTTGAGCTTCGGGGTGCACACCCTAATACAATAGGCTGCGCACACCTATGAGATCGATAGATACAGTAGATAGATAATAGATGAATGAAATAAAAATTTCTCTCCTTACAAGCCTATAGGAATATGATAGCAGCTGAAACAAGTCAAATGCAGGTCAACTGCACCTGTGCTGAATTCTTAATGATCTCAGAAGCGTCTCAAACTGATGTCAAAATGACGCTGCATTTTCTTTTCAAATCTCATCGACACCATCAACAAAACCAGTCTAGTTCCTGTCTTCCTTACACTTTTCATTAGCAGCATATGGTGTAATGCAGAATGACAGGTGCCCTTTAGGTTTCATCAAGCCTTTTAAAAATAGCATTTTGACAACTCTGGAAATTGTTGTAAGATAGTCAGATATTCTGGGAACCCTGAAAAGGATTGTAAACTGGTAAGATGGTGACTATTATGCCTTGACATTGTTAAGAAGTAATCACAGGCTCTTGTGGATGCCCAGTATAACGGGGTTAAAAGTTGCACATGCGTGCTGATACAGTAACGGGGAATTCTGAAGGCTCTTTCATTTGCACGAGTTGTAAAAACCAACCCTCACACATGCAGAATACCGCGGAGCTTGCCAGCTCTCACAAGCCCAGACACCTTATAGACATGGTGCCATGCTGTTTTATGACTTGGCACCCCTCCCTCCATGGCTGCAAGGACCAGCCTTTCCAACATAAACAGCACCAAGGTCTGTGGTTTATTGTGCGCTCCAAGAAACGCAGGTCTCACTGCGAGGGCTGGAGGTCAGCCATGTCACATCACATCCAGGACAGGATGTAAACATATATATATATATATATATATATATATATATATATATATATATTGTAAGGGGTTAGCTCGGTAGCGGGTTGTTTATACAGACAGGCAGTCGAAGACGGTTGAAAACAAAGATTTTGGTTTATTCTTCCATCTTGCTGGAAACAAGTGCAAGCATCCAAACAGCATAAACAAAATCAAACATAAAATAAACCCTGGCCACTTGGGGCGTCTACCTTCACCACACAGGAACCTATCTATGGAGTCTGGCACAGCCTAGTGCTGGGCAGACACTGCTGGTCATACAGCAGAAAAACAATAGTCTTTTGATTTTTATCACACAGAAAAATCAATCCTCTCCTCACCTTCTCAGAAGACTTTCAGTACACTGCTCTCCTTACTCACCAAGCCTCAGGATGCAGCAATTCAGTGGTAATCCTCTGGATTACTTATAGAGCCCTGAATTGCCTCATTCTGAACAGCTGAAGTTTTTCAACGCCCTTAGACCTTCTCTGGCCACTTTTGCAGCCGACGCCTAATAACAATTGGTGTATTGTCTAAACAAGGCAGAAATGTATGTCCCGTCTGTGACAACACCCACAGATTTACCTGACTTCCTGTCACAATATATATATATATATATATATATATATATATATTACAGTTGTGCTCATAAGTTTACACACCCTGGCAGAATGTATGATATCTTGGCCATTTTTCAGAGACTATGAATGATAACACAAAAACTTTTCTTTCACTCATGGTTAGTGTTTGGATGAAGCCATTTATTATTATTCAACTGTGTTTACTATTTTTAAATCATAATGGCAACAGAAACTACCCAATTGAGCCTGATCAAAAGTTTACATACCCTGGTGATTTTGGCCTGATAACATGCACACAAGTTGACACAAAAGGGGTTTGAATGGCTATTAAAGGTAACCATCTTCACCTGTGATCTGTTTTCTTGTAATTCGTGTGTGGTATAAAAGGTCAATGAGTTTCTGGACTCATGACAGACCCTTGCATCTTTAATCCAGTGCTGCATTGATGTTTCTGGATTCTGAGTCATGGTGGGAAGCAAAAGAATTGTCAAAGGATCTGCGGGAAAAGGTAGTTGAACTGTATAAAAAAGGAGAATGATATAAAAAGATATCCAAGGAATTGAGAATGCCAATCAGCAGTGTTTAAACTCTAATCAATGTAAAGTAGTGAGTGCACAGCTTGTATAACAGTGTAAATTTGCTTTCCCCTCAAAATAACTCAACACACAGCCATTAATGCCATTAAACCGCTGTCAACAAAAGTGTCAATATTTTGTGTGGCCACCATTATTTTCCAGCCTTAACCCTCTTGGTCATGGAGTTCACCAGAGCTTTATAGGTTACCCCTGGAGTCCTCTTCTACTCCTCCATGACTACATCACGGAGCTGGTGGATGTTGGAGAAATCATGTAAAAAGCAGCAGAAATATAACAGCTAAAGGAGGAAATAAATAAAATAAATAGGAAAATATGTAAAGTTGAAGTCCTGTCAAAACCTAACTAAGCTAAACCTGCTCCCAACCCCATTCTAAGCCCTACGTTACCTACCCTCAGGGCCGCCATCAGGAATTATGGGGCCCCTTACACAGCTTCAGGCATGGGCCCCCTGGAGCAGAGAACCGGGGGGGGGGGGGGGGGGGTTCTGCCGCCTGAAATTGAGAAGCTGGGGGGGGCCCTTTACAAAAAAAAGAAAAATATATATAAAAAAAAGGGGGGTAGCCCTCTGGGCCCTTTAATAAAAAGAAATAAAAAATATAATTGTAATTATTTTAAAAAGGGGGGTTGCCATCTGGGGCCCTGGGGACCTCTGGGCCCTTTAATAAAAAAAAATATATATATATATATATACACACAAATTATTTATATTTTTTATAAAAAGAAATTACAAAAAAAGGGGGGTTGCCATCCGGGACCTCTGGGCCCTTTAATAAATAAATAAAAAAAGAAACCTCTGGGCCCTTTAATAAAAAATAAATTAAAAAATATATATAAAAATAGATAAATAAACATTTATATATATATAAAAAAAAAAGGGATTAAATAAGTAAAATAAATTAGAATAAAACATATATATATTTTTTTAAAGTGCCCTGTCCTGACGAGCTCGCGAGCAGAAGCGAACGTATACGTGAGCAGCGCTCGCATATGAAAACGGTGTTCAAACCACACATGTGAGGTATTGCCGCGATCGTTAGAAGGAGAGCAATAATTCTAGCCCTGGACCTCCTCTGTAACTCAAAACAAGCAACCTGTATATTTTTTTAAACTTCGCCCACCGGAAATTTTTAAGGGTTTGTCGCCATTCCACGAGCGGGCGCAACTTTAAAGCTTGACATGTTGGGTATCAATTTACTCGGTGTAACATTATCTTTCTTAATATAAAAAAAATTGGGCTAACTTTATTGTTGTCTTATTTTTTAATTCAAAAAATATATATATATTTTTTAAAGTGCGCTTTTAAGACCGCTGTGCAAATATGTTGTGACATAAAGTATTGCTAAGGCCTCCATTTTATTCTCTAGGGCAGGGATATGCAATTAGTGGACCTCCAGCTGTTGCAAAACTACAAGTCCCATCATGCCTCTACCTTTGGGTGTCATGCTTGTGGCTGTCAGAGTCTTGCTATGCCTGATGGGACTTGTAGTTCTGCAACAGCTGGAGGTGCGCTAATTGCATATCCCTGCTCTAGGGTGTTA
Organism: Rana temporaria; assembly: GCF_905171775.1. NCBI lineage: Eukaryota > Metazoa > Chordata > Amphibia > Anura > Ranidae > Rana > Rana temporaria. The sequence goes on along the minus strand of NC_053494.1, from coordinate 22,734,116 downwards.
GAAATAAAAATATATAATGTTTGGGGGTTCTCAGTAATTTTCTAGCAAAAAAAAAAAGTTCTTAACTTGTAAAGACCAAATCTCAGAAAGAGGCTTGGGGGTTAAGTGGTTAAAGTTCATGTGCGTGTAAAGGCAGGTGTCCCAATACTTTTGGTAATATATATGTGTATGTACATATAAGAGAGCTGAGTGGTTAAATTCACAGAAAGCAAAATCCAGAAAAATATAGACAAAGATATGGATGAGATTTTCATTGTTCTCATATTGCATTTATCACTCCTAACTTCAAGGGAATTGCACTTTAAAAGTGCTTCAGTCCGCCATTCCGCCATTATGCAGACATCCAGAGCCAGCAAAGTATGTTTGTGTCTCTACTGCATGCCCCTATTCCCGCAATGTCTACATGGTTAGTACTTACATTTGATGAGGTGTCCTGGCACAAGACAAGTGGAATAATTCCTTAGCAAGGCATTTACTTATTAAAACATAGTTTGAGAGGTGTAAGGAGTGCTGTGATGTAATGAGAAATATAGTTGTATGTGTTGTTCTAGAAACCCGTTTGGCTAAGAATTAATTCAGCGTAGTCTGTGGTTTTGACATGGGCCCCATTACGAGGGCAGAGTCATGACAGGGCGGCTCGTAACGGCTCAGGTGACAATATTCGGTTCTTGCCTAGAATAGCAGAGCTGGAACATTTACGTGCCAACACCAATCTAGACCCAGGCAGGTGGGCGCCACCGTTTTGGCTATTAGCTTAGTCATTTATTGCTTGGCGCTACAGCCCATGAGGGCCTGCCCAGGCCTCCTGATTTAGGCTTTAGAGCACCTACCTTTTTAAAGGGTTGGAGTTGTTAGCCCAACTGTAACGGGAGTCACTTTTGGGCACAGATTGAGCCAGGAGATAAGGGACATATGTTGGATTGTTTTAGCATGGACAGTAATCCACAATATATTCCTTAAATGTCTGCAAAGAATATTCTGATCCTACCGGTCAATAATGACTCATTCAATGCTTAGCCCTGGCTAGTGAGTTGTTAAATGAGGCTGGCTCTTGAAAGGCCTTTCATTGTGTGATAACACTGTTTAAAGCCTATTGATGCTCACCTTTCTGTCGGAGACAAAACGTCTGTCTAAAGATGTGGATTGAGGGGGAATTCATTGTGTGATGGTGTTTTGTTTGAATTCTGTTATTGGAGGAATGTGACTTCTCAGGTGTAGTGATTAGGTCATGTTAATTATAGACCGGCGCCGACTGGAATGTTTAGCAATTAGCCATCTGAAGGTGTATTGAAGCCCCCCCAGGGTGTGATGGGTGGGTGGAGAGTTTGATTGTTCCTTTCATGCTTGAACTGTATATAAACTTGAGAGCTAACCATTAAAGTTGTCTTGCATTTGAAACCAGAACACAGAGCAAGTGTCGTTTTTCTGGGAAATGGGATGTCTGTTGGATGGTTGGAGTGTCAGATGAGCTGTCGTGGGTTGATGGAAGGTCGTAAACGGTGGTGACCGTTACACCAACCGTCATTTGAAGGACCAGCGTACCCCTTTTAGTTTTCATTGTAGACCTGATCTTTGTAGACCCAAGTTAACAGAGAAGGCCTTCCTGGCATGGGCAGTCCTACTTATAGAAAAGGTGCCACAAGTCTAGATCTCAGGATCATTTGACCTTCAGGCTGGTGGCTGTTGGACACGCCAACCCTATTCTAGGCAAAGTCAAAGACCCCACCCCAATAGCTATATATCTATATTTATTTTTTACTTTTATGTAATATGTTACCCATGCAATCATTTCATATTCCTGATATTTTCTTGTTGTATCATAAACTTGTGTTAAAAAGTATCTTGTTCTCTTTGTATTTCTTCCTTTGTGTGAAATACCCAGTGTTCCTGACAGTCCCCTTGTTTTACTATTTCAAACTGACCACACTAGGCATGAGAGCTCCTCCATCCCAGTGTGGTCAGATTTCTGGCTGTGCTGGGAGAAAACAAAAAATCATCCATTATGTAGCAAAATTTTGCATTGGTTGCAAAAGTTGCTTTGATGCTGGACTTCCCCTCTTTCCATACTTGCATGGGGGCCTACACTTTTGGCTATATCTGGATCTGCAGGGGGAATATATACCAATGCTTTTGCAAAATCTCCCCCCCCCCCCAAACTGTCTCCATTGGGAATCAAAGCCAGTGATTAACTCAGTCGGTTGGTTGCTCATCTGTTTGCCCACTACTGCCATTGTATTACCCTCAATGAGGGATGTTTGAGGGCTTGAGGGCCCATCTAATTCCTATTCTGATGGTTTTATGTGAGTACAGCGGAACCTTGGATTATGAGCATAATCCGTTCCAGGAGAATGCTCGTAATCCAAAGTGCTCGCATATCAAAGCGAGTTTCCCCATTGAAGTCAATGGAAACGAAAATAATTTGTTCCGTATTGACTTCAATGGCATGCAATACCGCATGAAGCCAGAGGTGGGGGGGGGTCGCCGGAGAGCCTCAGAAATGGCTGGAATGGCCCGAGGACAGCTCGACTGGCCTTGGCAAACCTTGGAAAGGCTCGGGAACGGAGTATTTACGGGAATTTCCAAATGGCGCTAATCAGCTGAAATCAACTCCGGCGCCCCCCCCCCCCACCTCAGGCCAAATGTGGTACTGCACACCGCTTTGGCCTGAATCCTGCTCGTTTTTGCGAGACAACACTCGCAAACCGAGTTAGGATTTTTTTAAATACAGCGCTCGGATTGTGAAACGCTCGTTGACCACGTTACTCGCAATCCGAGGTTCCGCTGTATTCTTATTGTTTAAACCGTTGATACAGATTCTAAGCCTTTTCCAGAAAATCCCTCCATATCTGAACAATTCCTTCTGATACGGAGGAACTGTCCCACGGGGACCATGCTAATTGGTGAGGGTAGATGATTACTTGTGGCATGAAGGAAAGTGTTCCTTGCCATGGGCTTTATAGACGTTCTAGTGGCCAATTTTAACACCACCCTTACAAATCCTCGAGTCCGGGAACTGGATTTCCCATTAACTAGCTGTATAGGTGTTGACATGATGCATATTTATGTATCCTGTTACATGGTCTCTAGGGCTTATTACTTGATACACGTTCATTACTTACTGTGTGTTACAGGTTTGGATGTACGGTATTAGAAGTATAATACCTATATCAGTTACCTTATGTGACTTTCAGTATTTCATTAACCTGTACCAAGGGATCAATGTCTCCTGAAAGATCACATGACACTTATCAGTTTTTAACCACTTCCATACCGGGCACTTATACACCTTCCCGCCCAGACCAATTTTTAGCTTTCAGCGCTGTTGCACTTTGAATGACAATTGCGCGGTCATGCTACACTGTACCCAAATGAAATTTTTATCATTTTGTACCCACAAATAGAGCGTTCTTTTGGTGGTATTAGATCACCTCTGGGATATTTATTTTCTGCAAAAAAAAATAAAAAATTACCAAAAATTTAGAAAAAAAATGTTTTGTTTGTTTCTGTTATAAAACATTGTAAATAAGTACGTTTTCTCCTTCACTGATGGGCACTGATGATACTGCACTGACGGGCACTGAAAAGGCGGCACTGATGGGCACCGATGAGGTGGCACTGATGTGGTGGCATTGATGGGCACTAATATGCAGCACTGATAGGCGGCACGGATAGGCGGCATGGATGGGCTTGGATAGGTGGCACGGATGGGCACCGATAGGTGGCACAGATGGGCACAGATAGGCGGCATGGCTGGGCACGGATAGGCGGCACGGATGGGCGGCACGGATTGGCACGGATGGGCACTGATAGGCGGCATGGATGGGCACTGATAGGTGGCACGGATGGGCATAGATGGGCACTATCGTATGTGTTGTACTAATGGATGCCAATCAGTGCCAAACAATGCCTGCCAATCAGTGATGCCCATTGTGGGCACTGATTGGCATCCATTGCGGCACTGATTGGCATCCATTTTTTGTGTCTTTCTCATCCCTGGTGGTCTAGAGTGGCATACTTTTTTTTTGTATCCCTGGTGGTCTAGTGGGCATCCTCGGGGGGGCTGTGCTGATAATCGATCAGCACAAACCCCCCCCTGTCACAGGAGCAGCCGATCGGCTCTCCTCTACTCGCGTCTGACAGACGCGAGCGAGGAAAAGCCGATTACCGGCTTTTCCTGTTTACATCGTGATCAGCCGTGATTGGACACGGCTGATCACGTGGTAAAGTGTCTCCGTGAGAGACTGTTTACCTTGATCGGTGTTGCGGGGTGTCAGACTGACACCCTGCAACAAAGATCGCCGCGATGCGCGCCCCCGGGGGCGCGCAGCGGCTCAGAATCCTGAGGATGTCATATGACGTCCAGTCAGGATTCTACAACCACTTTACCGACGTCAATTTGTCATTGGCGGGCGGCAAGTGGGTTAATCATGTTGGTCAAGGAGGATAGTGTATTTTTTTTTTTAAGGATACTGTTAAAAAAGTTATTTTTTAAATATTTTGTATATTATTTATTATTTGTACTTATTGTATATAGCACTGACAATTTACACAGCCTGTTACATATATATTATACATTGACTTCAGTCCCTGCCCTTGAGGAGTTTACATTATAATTTCATACATTTTCTTCCTTCTCTCTTTGTACCGGGGGTTGCCAAACGCTTGTAAATTTATGAACAGTTTGTAGAAATCGGCCGATATACAAACTGTCCGTAAATGTCTGTTACAGGCAGCTGGAGCCCGTAAAAAAAAAATGGCTGCGAGACAGTTTTGAAACTGCGCAGTTCCAAAGCTGGGCCAGCTTGGGCGGGTGTGCAGTGATGTCATGGCACTGTTTAGTGCCTTTTATGAATTACAGGACTGAAATTGGGCGGAGGGGGAGCCGGGACTCGGTAGTGGGGGGAGCCTCTGTGATAGGTAATTTTTTTCCCCTAAATGGCTTCCTTTACCTTAGTGCAGTCCTCCTTCACTTACCTCATCCTTCCATTTTGCTTTTAAATGTCCTTATTTCTTCTGAGAAATCCTCACTTCCTGTTCTTCTGTCTGTAACTCCACACAGTAATGCGAGGCTTTCTCCCTGGTGTGGAGAAAGCCTCTTGAGGGGGGAGGGGGCGAGCAGGAGTGTCAGGACACCCACTTTTAGGGCCCTTTCACACTGGAGCGTTGCTGTCGCGTTTTCGCAGTAAAAATAGCGCTATTAAAACGCTCATAAAACGCTCTCCATGCCCCCTCCATTGAAATGAATTAAAAACCGTTGTAAAAACGCGGTAAAAACGCGGTAATAACGGAGCGTTAAAATCGCAGTAAAACACTGCGTTTTTACCACGATTTTACCGCGTTTTTACCGCGTTTTCTAATTAATTTCAATGGAGAGGGGCATAGGGAGCGTTTTAATAGCACTATTTTTACCGCGAAAACGCGGCAAAAACGCACCAGTGTGAAAGGGCCCTTAGGGTCCTTTCACACGTGCGGACCGTTTTTTAGATCAGTTTTTTATCATCAGTTGATCCGTTTTTCATCCGTTTTTCATCCGTTTTTCATCAGTTGTCATCCGTTTTTCATCAGTTTTCATCCGTTTTTCATCCGTTTTCATCCTTTTTTTCATCCGTTTTTTATCCGTTTTTCATCAGTTTTTCATCCGTTTTTTTTTGTTAGAACTTTATTTTTATTACATATTTTGATGAAAAACAGATTTTAGCGGATCGGATGTTAAACGGATCGTCAGCTAACATCCGTTTTTCGTCCGTTCCGTTTTTTTGACGGAAGAAAAATATGGTTTTCTTCCGTTCAAAAAAACGGAGCTTAACGGAGACGGATGTTAACGGACGTTAGCGGATGCTTATCCGCTAATGTACGCTATCCCATTGGAAAGCATTGCAGTCCGTAAACGGACGTATGAAAAAACGGACGAACGGTCCGCACGTGTGAAAGGACCCTAACACACAGCTCCTTTCTCTATCTGCAAAGTAGAGAGTGTCGTGACTTGCCTACTCGCCCCCTCACCCCTCAAGAGGCTTTCTCCACACCAGGGAGAAAGCCTTGCATCACTGTGTGGAGTTACAGACAGAAGAACAGGAAGTGAGGATTTCTCAGAAGAAATAAGGACATTTAAAAGCAAAATGGAAGGATGAGGTAAGTGAAGGAGGACTGCACTAAGGAAGCTATTTAGGGGAAAAAAATTACCTTTACAACCCATTTAACCCTTTTCAGCGCTGCCCTACTGGTTAACCCCTTCACTGCCAGTGTAATTTTTACAGTAATCAGTGCATTTTTATAGCACTGATCACTGTATCAATGACAATAGTCACGAAATGGCGTCAAAAGTGTCCGATGTGTCTGCCATAATGTCGCAGTCACGATAAAAAACCTCTGATCGCCGCCATTACTAGTAAAAAAAATATATTAATAAAAATGCCATTAAAATACCCCCTATTTTGTAGATCAATAAACACTTATTGCGATTTTTTTTTTTTACCAAAAATATATAGAATACGTATCGGCCTAAACTTTTTTTTTTTTTAATTTTGGGATATTTATTATAGCAAAAAGCATATTGTGTTTTTTTCAAATTTTTTTTTGTTTTGTTTATAGCGCATAAAAAAAGAATTGCAGAGGTGATCAAATACCACCAAAAGAAAGCTCTATTTGTGGGGAAAAAAGGACGTCAATTTTGTTTTGGTGCAACGTCGCACGACCGCACGATTGTCAGTTAAAGCGACGCAGTGCCGAATTGCAATAAATAGCCCGGTCATTCAGCAGCCAATTCTTCCCGGGGCTAAAGTGGCATAAACTCTTCCCATCACTGGTACTATGGATGGACATGGGGAAGGTCCTTCTGAAATGCGCCGAGTTGTATTCATCAAATTTGATTTGTGATCATTTTATTCATCATGATATTAACCCTTACCCCTCCACTGCCCACCACCCGCCCAGCTCCCCGGTCCGTATCGCAGTCCCGCGCCCCCATCCTGCCTGGTTTATGATAAACATCTGTTTAATATACTATCCCCCGAAGCTGACGGAAAGTGACAGCTGCTTTCGCTGCCTTGTGCGTCTCTCCCAATATGTTTTCAATTACTCAGATCCGGCTGCTGTCCCACCCATCTCCCCCCCCCCCACCCCCCCACAGCACCCTGCAGGCACCCGCCAGAAAGATAAATTCATTAAATGTTTTATTTACCTCTATCGGGGAATAAAGTGCCTGAAAACATAAGCAAACCTTGGCAGCACATGAAGAGGTGCGATTCGCCCGTTACAACTGAAATTTATTCTGCTTATATTATGGCTTCCCTGATCCCCCCCCCCCCCCCCCCCCTCATTATCATGCTAATGAGATTTTCCAATAAAACCTTTCTGTTTTCATTATATATCCTATTGTAGACTCAGTGATGTCATCACTGGGTGTCTATGCTTCTCTATGCCAGGGGTTGACAAATTTACTTGGAATCTAGGAGCCAGCTAAAAAAGTTAGGAGCCAGAAAACGCACCCCGTCCCGACAAGCTTGCGCGCAGAAGCGAACACATACGTGAGCAGCGCCCGCATATGTAAACGGTGTTCAAACGCAATACTCGGCGTAACATTATCTTTCATAATATAAAAAAAAAATGGGGATAACTTTACTGTTGTCTTATTTTTTTATTAAAAAAAGTGTAATTTTTTCCCAAAAAAGTGCGCTTGTAAGACCGCTGCGCAAATACGGCGTGACAGAAAGTATTGCAACGACCGCCATTTTATTCTCTAGGGTGTTAGGATAAAAATATATATATATAATGTTTGGGGGTTCTAATTAGAGGGAAGAAAATGGCAGTGCAAATAGTGAAAAATGACATTAGAATTGCTGTTTAACTTGTAATGCTTAACTTGTAATACCAACGGCCACCACCAGATGGCGCCAGCTCACATCTGGTGGTAATAACTTGTAATACCAAAGGCTCACCACCAGATGGCACCAGCTCACAAAAAAAAAAATATATATATTTTTTTTTTTTTTGCCCACCTTCCAAGCCAAGTCGCCAGGACACTATTTCTAGTCGCCATTGCGACCTGGCGCCCGGGATTTGTCGATCCCTGCTCTATGCAATGCCAGCAGATCATAGCTGGTGGGAGGTTCCGGCAGGGTGCTGCACATAAGTTCCCGAAAACATCACAAAAACGCCCTTCCTGATGCAAGCAGTGGGCTGGCTCTTTGTTATGCAATCACAGCGGAACCTCGGATTACGAGGATAATCCGTTCCAGGAGAATGCTTGTAATCCAAAGCACTCGCATACCAAAGCGAGTTTCCCCATAGAAGTCAATGGAAATGAAAAAAATTTGCTCCGCATCGACTTCTATGGCATGCAATACCACATGTGGCCAGAGGTGGGGGGCGACGGAGAGCCTCGGAAAATACTTGGGGACAGCTCGGCTGAACTTGGAAAACCTTGGAAAGGCTCTTGAATGGAGTATTTCCAAGTGTTTCCGAATACAGTGGAACCTGGGATTGCGAATAACACAGTTAACGAGCGTTTCGCAATGCGATCACTGTATTTCTAAAAATCCTAACTCGGATAGCGAGTGTTGTCTCGCAAGACGAGCACGATTCAGGGTGAAGCGGTGTGCAGTACCGCTTTTGGCCTGAGGTGGGGAGTGCCGGAGCTGAACGGCGCCGAGCGCAGCCGATCTTCGCCATTTGAAAATGCACGGAAAGTCCGAGGACAGTTCGGCTCACCTCGGCGAACTTCAGGAAAGCTTGTGAACGGAGTCTTTCCGAGGTCAGCCGAACTGTTTTCGGCCTTTCCGGCCGTTTCCAAAGCTCTCCGGCGCCCCCTGCCTCTGACCGCATGCGGTATTGCATGCCATTAAAGTCAATGCGGAACAAATTATTTTTGTTTCCATTGACTTCTATGGAAAAAATCGCTTTGGTATGCGAGTGCTTTGGATTACGAGCATTCTCCTGGAACGGATTATCCTCGTAATCCGAGGTTCCACTGAACAGCTCCGATCGGCTCGGGCGCCCTGGCACCTCTGGCCACATGCGGTACTGCACACCGCAGAGCCTCGAATCCTGCTTGTTTTGTGAGACAACACTCGCTAACCGAGTGTCACAATTGGCACCTTTCGGGGGGGAGAGGTCTTTGACAGGTATCCTTTCCCACTTCCGGGAGTCCAGGCCGTGGCCCGTCACATCACCGTAGGGCTCCCTCCTCCTCCCCCGGCCGCCGAGCCAATAGGAGAGAGGAGCAGGGGCCTCACACATGCACATTAGGGTTCCCAGCGTGAAGCCGAAAGGCTACACTGCTCGGTTCCCTTACCCGGAATGGTGATGGCAGCACCCGACAGCTGATGGAAACATCAGCTGTAGTGCCGACATTGTTGGACTACAGGACAGGTAAGTGTCCATTTATTAAAAGCCAGCAGCTGCAGTATGTGTAGCTGCTGGCTTTTATTTTTTTTCTGGGCGGAACACCACTTTAACCTCATGATTGCCCCCTAGTGTTAATCCCTTCCCTGCCAGTGTAATTTATACATCGATCAGTGCATTTCTTTTACCACCGATCATTGTAATAATGTCACTGGTTCCCAAAAAGTGTCACTTGGGGTCAGATTTGTCCGCTGCAATGTCGCAGTCCCACTAAAAATTGCAGCAGTAAAAACATAAAAAAATAATAAAAGTCTATGGCCCAGATTCTCGTAGATCGGCGTAAAACTCCGCGGGCGTAACGTATCTCATTTACGTTACGTTGCCGCAAGTTTTACAGCAAGTGCTTTATTCACAAAGAACTTGCCTGTAAAGTTGCGGCGGCGTAGCCTAAATCACCCGGCGCAAGCCTGCCTAATTCAAATTAGCCGGGTAGGGGGCGTGGAGCATTTAAATTAAGCGCGTTCCCGCGCCGAACGTACTGCGCATGCGCCGTCCGAAAAATATCCCAGGGTGCATTGCTCCAAATGACGTCGCAAGGACGTCATTGATTTCGACCTGAACGTAAATGGCGTCCAGCCCCATTCACGGACGACTTACGCAAACAACGTAATTTTATAAATTTCGACGCGGGAACGACGGCCATACTTAACATTGGTTGCCCCTCATATAGCAGGGGCAACTTTACGCCGCGCAAACCTAACGTAAACGTCGTGACTTCACTGCGTCGACCGCACGTACGTTCAGGAATTCACTTATCTAGCTAATTTGCAATATTCGATGGGGAAAACGACGGAGGCGACACCTAGCGGCAAAAAAAAAAAATTGCATTTAAGATCCGACAGCGTAAGAGCCTTACGCCTGTCGGATCTAATGGATATCTATGCGTAACTGATTCTAAGAATCAGTCGCATAGATACGACGGCCCAGATTAGGACTTACGACAGCGTACATGGCGTTGCGCCGTCGTAAGCCCTTTGAGAATCTGGGCCTATAAATCTATCCCCTATTTTGTAGACGCTAAACCAATCAATATACGCTTATTGCGATTTTTTTTACTAAAATTATGTAGCAGAACACATATTGGCCTAGAATCCATTTTATTTTTTATATATTTTTTTGGGATGTGTTTTTTTTTTCAAAATGGTGGGTTCCTGGAGCAGATAAATGCCTGTCCTGGAGCAGATAAATGCCTGTCCTGGAGCAGATATTACCTGATCTGCTGACAGCGTAGTCTGGGCTCTCATTAGAGGAGTCTTCGGAGAGCAGGCACGAGGTGGTGTAATCTGTCCCGCGATGACCAGACTCCACTCCAATCCAACTTTCTGTCGCCACTCTATTGTTTTTCAAACAAAATGCCTAATTTCTTGGAATGACAACAAGCCGCTTGGCAGGTCCCCCACCTAGATTTTTTATTTTTTTTTGTCTTCTGGCATATCACAATCGAGATTGATAAACCCATGTTATAAGAAGAAAAATCTAAACCTTACTGGGGGGAACGAGCGGCCGCGATCGGCAGCCAGCAGCTGCCTCCTTGAATAACGATCCGTCACATGTAATGGTGCCTGACAGCAAGGATACACATGACGCAAATAGCTTTGTATCTGTGCAAACGTTGTGTGTGTGTGTGGGGGGGGGGGTTGTCAGTGTTACCTCTCATACACATACAGTTGTGCTCATAAGTTTACACACCCTAGCAGAATTTATGATTTCTTGGCCATTTTTCAGAGACTATTAGCCGGATTCAGGTAGGGGCGCGTATCTTTAAGGCGGCGTAGCGTATCGTATTTACGTTACGCCACCTTAAGTCAGAGAGGCAAGTACTGTATTCACAAAGCACTTGCCTTCTAACTTACGGCGGCGTAGCGTAAATGGGGCCGGCGTAAGCGCGCCTAATTCAAATGAGGATGGGGGGGGCGTGTTTTATGTTAATGTTTGGTGACCCGACGTCCGTGTACATATCCCAGTGTGCATTGCTCCAAAGAACGCCGCAAGGACGTATTGGTTTTGAGGTGAACGTAAATTAGGTCCAGCCCCATTCACGGACGACTTACGCAAACAACGTAAAATTTTCTAATTTTGACGCGGGAACGACGGCCATACTTAACATTGGCTAGGCCAGCTATTTGTTGGAATAACTTTACGCCGGAAAAAGCCATACGTAAACGACGTAAAAAAAATGCGCCGGGCGCACGTACGTTCGTGAATCGGCGTATCTAGTCATTTACATATTCTACGCCGAACTCGACGGAAGCGCCATCTATCGGCCAGCGGGAAAATTGTACCCTAAGATACGACGGCGTAGGAGACTTACGCCACTCGTATCTTAGCCTAATTTAAGCGTATCTGGTTTCAAGAATACGCTTAAATTAACACTGGCGTAGATTCAGAGTTACGACGGCGTATCTACTGATACGTCGGCGTAAACGTACCTGAATCTGGCTATATGAATGATAACACAAAAACATTTCTTTCACTCATGGTTAGTGTTTGGCTGAAGCCATTTATTATCAATCTACTGTATTAACTCTTTTTAAATCATAATCACAACAGAAACTACCCAAATGACCCTGATCAAAAGTTTACATACCCTGGTGATTTTGGCCTGATAGCATGCACACAAGTTGACACAAAGGGGTTTGAATGGCTATTAAAGGTAACCCTCCTCACCTGTGATCTGTTTTCTTGTAATTAGTGTGTGTGTATAAAAGGTCAATGAGTTTCTGGACTCCTGACAGACCCTTGCATCTTTCATCAGTGCTGCACTGAAGTTTCTGGATTCTGAGTCATGGGAAAAGTAAAAGAATTGTCAAAGGATCTGCGGGAAAAGGTAGTTGAACTGTATAAAACAGAAAAGGGATGTAAAAAGATATCCAAAGAGTTGAGAATGCCAATTAGCAGTGTTCAAACTCTAAACCAGAAGTGGAAAATTAGGGGTTCTGTTGAAACCAAACCACGGTCAGGTAGACCAACTAAAATTTCAGCCACAGCTACCAGGAAAATTGTTCGGGATGTAAAGAAAACCCCACAAATAACTCCAGGTGAAATACAGCACCCTCTGAAAACATGTGGTGTGGCTGTTTCAAGATGCACAATAAGGAGGCACTTGAAGAAAGATGGGCTGCATGGTCGAGTCGCCAGAAGAAAGCCATCACTACACAAATGCCACAAAGTATCTCGCTTACAATACGCCAAACAGCACAGAGACGAGCCTCAAACCTTCTGCCACAAAGTCATTTGGAGTGATGAGACCAAAATGTTGCTTTTTGGCCACAACCATAAACACTACATTTGGAGAGGAGACAACAAGGCCTATGATGAAAGGTCCACCATCCCTACTGTGAAACACGGAGGTGGATCGCTGATGTTTTAGGGATTTGTGAGCTACAAAGGCACAGAAAATGTGGTCAAAATTGATGACAAAATGAATGCAGTATGTTGATGGGGACAGTGAGAGGACCAGAGAAGACAGGATCAAACAGCCTTTTTACACAATACACAGGATTAACTCCTTAGGTTCCATAGTGAGTATAACAAGCATGCTTTACTGTACATATATACAGACTGATTTTACTGTTGTGGGTTTAGTAACACTTTAGACGTACACCTTACCTACCATGCACATACTGAAAAAAATTATTTTATGACAGGTCCACTTTAAGAGAAATATGGGCTCTGCCATTGCAATCCATATATACTGTACATTGAATTGAAATTGTTTTAAAAGGCTTTATCAGACAGTATAAATAGCGGTGTACAAATCTTGGCCATCTGATGTATATTATATAGATCCAGCATATGATGTGTATTACAAGAAGGATGTTTTGGATGAGTGACAGTGTACAGTTTTACTGATCATTAACAAACTCCCCACAGGATCATAACAGGAACTTATAAAACATAAAGCAGTTTTTTTCCGATTTGTATGTGTCCTATTTCCCTTTGGGCTGCATTTGTACAATCCGTCATATAGCACATGCAATCAAAACAGCAAAATAGCGATCAATAAAATCTTCAGAAGCAAAATTTCCACTTGAAGGACTATTTGCACAAACGTTGCCTTTCCACTAACACAGTGGTTCTTAACCTTTCTAGTACCGTGACCCCTTGATGAAATTTCCCAAGTTGTGGGGACCCCCAACAGTAAAATTATTTACAAAGGGGCAGATTCACAAACAATTGCATGGGCGCAGCGTATGTGAGATACGCTACGCCGCTGTAACTTACTGTTCCCAGCTTCGAATCCACAAAGAATTTGCGCCGTAAGTTACGGCGGCGTAGTGTATCTCTCGCGGCGTAATGGCGCGCAATTCAAATGCGGCAAGTAGGGGGCGTGTTTCATTTAAGTGAAGCGCGTCCCCGCGCCGAACGAACTGCGCATGCGCCGTCCCTAAATTTCCCGCCGTGCATTGCGCTAAATGACGTTGCAAGGACGTCATTGTTTTGACGTGGACGTAAATTACGTCCAGCCCGATTCACGGACTACTTACACAAACAAAATAACATTTTCAAAATTATACGTGGGAACGACGGCCATACTTAACATTGAGTATGCCACCATATAGCAGCTTTAACTATATGCCGGGAAAAGCCGACTAGAGACGACGTAAAAGAATGCGACGGCCGCTCGTATGTTCGTGGATCGTCGGAAATAGCTAATTTGCATACTCGACGCGGATTACGACGGGAACGCCACCCAGCGGACGCCGAAGAATTGCATCTAAGATCCGAAGGCGTACGAAGACGTACGCCTGTCGGATCTAACCCAGATGCCGTCGTATCTTGTTTTGAGGATTCAAAACAAAGATACGACGCGGGAAATTTGAAAGTACGCCGGCGTATCAGTAGATACGCCGGCGTACTCTCTTTGTGGATCTGCCCCAAAGTGTATAGCACCCAAGCATGTATCTAGCACTGACACGGAATAACAACTTTTGAGGAAGCAACTGGGACGTTCATACATAAATGATATGTCTTGTTCCATATTATTTTCTTGCATAGCCACGTCATGTTGGACTTAAAAAAAAAAAAAAAAATTGCGGAACTCCGCTTTAAGTCCAACATGACGTGGCTATGCAAGAAAAAAATTATTATGGAACAAGACATATCATTTATATATGAACGTCCCAGTTGGTTCCTCAAAAGTGGTTATTCCGTGTCAGTGCTAGATATTCAAAGTGTATAGCACCCAAACATGTATCTAGCACTGACACGGAATAACCACTTTTGAGGAACCAACTGGGACGTTTATATATAAATGATATGTATTGTACCACAATTATATTTTTCACAGTCATGTCAGACTTATTTAATCAAAATCGATGTATTAATTACACTGCTGTGACAAAAATGCCTTAATTACCGGTATTTAGTGCCTGGCTTGCCAAAGTACCTCAGGTTACCTCAGGTGTTCCGTCAGCATCAGCAACCCGTCTATTATATTAACCGGAAGTGACGCCGCCGCCATCTTGGTACCCTCGTCCGCAGCAAGGCTACAGTTAGAAGTCGGCAAGCGGACATCTTTTTACACCCACTAAAGTCTTGTATTTTACATGTATTTTTACCAGTAAACTGAGCTTATATACTATATAAAGCTTATATAGTATATAAGATCAGTTTACTGGTAAAAATACGTGTAAACTGCAAGACTTCGGTGGGTGTAAAAAGATGTCCGCTTGCTGACTTCTAACTGTAGCCTTGCTGCGGACGAGGGTACCAAGATGGCGGCGGCGTCACTTCCGGGTTAACTCCGCTTGCTGACTTCTAACTGCAGCCTTACTGCGGACGAGAGTACCATGATGGCGGCGACAGAACATCTATTGATACGCCGCGTAAATTCTAGGATGCTCCGGCGTATCTTCTTTCTGTATTCAGAAAGCAAGATACGCCGAAATTCGGCTAAGATCCGACTGACGTAAGTCTCTTACGCCGTCGTATCTTAGTTGCATATTTACGCTGGCCGCTAGGTGGCACTTCCGGAGATTTACGCGTAGAATATGTAAATTAGGTAGATACGCCGATTTAGAAACGTACGTCCGCCCGGCAAATTTTTTTACGTCGTTTACGTAAGGCTTTTTCCGGCATAAAGTTACCTCTGCTATATGAGGTGTAGCCAATGTTAAGTATGGACGTCGGGCCAGCGTCGAATTTTGCGTCGTTTACGTCGTTTGCGTAAGTCGTTCGCGAATAGGGCTTTGCGTAAGTTACGTTCATGTCGAAACCAATGAGGCTTTGCGGCGTTATTTGGAGCATGCGCACTGGGATACGTCCACGGACGGCGCATGGGCCGTTAGTAAAAAAACGTAATTTACGTGGGGTCACCATTCATTACCATACAACACGCCCACTGCCTGGATAATTTGTATTTTGCGGGCTTACGCCGGACCACATACGCTACGCCGCCGTAACTTAGGGCGCAGGTTCTTTCTGAATACAGAACCTGCCTCACTAAGTTACGGCGGCGTAGCGTATCTGAGATATGCTACGCCCGCACAAAGTTACGTCGGGCTTTCTGAATCCGGGCCTCAATCTTTATGTGGAAAAGCCAGCTCTTTTGATGACGCAACATTTATTTGGAACATCTTCTGTGTTTAAATATTGAATTTTCAATTTTGGACCATTGAGTTGGAAAGAATATCACCGTACAACATTTCGGCACCATGTTCTATTGACCAGACTGTGATGATAGTAGGTTTTTATACAGATGATAAGCAGCACCGCCTAAATATTGTTTTTCATACATCTATATATATTTTTTTCCCAATACATTTATTTTTTAATTATTAATAACTTGCTTCCACCCATTCCCAGAGAAGGCCCCCCAGGACTACCCCATCACCCTTAATAACCGAAAAGGGCTTAGTGGCTTGTTCTCCCAACCAGTCATTCTTATATCTTCTTCCAAGAGTTTAAGCAAGCCAGGGGTTACACCCAGACCCAGAGCACTTGGGCTAACTAGGAAAAAGGAAAAGGACTAGATATAAAGAAGAGAGAGAACATAAGGAAAGGGGGAAGTGAAAGAAAGAAGAAGAAAAAAAAAATAAGGGGGGTGGATGGGGCTGTGGAGGGGTTGGGGAAAGAATTAAGAGAGGTAAAAGGATAGGATTGGGGTGGAAAATAGGGAAGGCTGAACCAGGGCTGATCCTAGGGTCACAGGCGCCTGGGTGCAGAAATATTTCTGGCACCCCCACATGAGCGTGGTCATTTCACTAACTCCTCCCCTTTACAAATGTTTCTATGGCAATGACTCAACCACAGAGATGCTTCTCCACAAAGTCTTCATTACCCTGGGATCCTTACATGATCTCTTAACAATAAACAAAATACAGGAAGAGAAGCAGATGGGATCTGGAGGGCCTCTCTGATGGACACAGAGAGGGCTTCTGTTAGAAAGACCCCGCGGACATACTACAGACATGATACAGGAGATGATCAGAGACTGCAGACATAATACAGGAGATGGTCAGAGACTGCAGACATGATATAGGAGATGGTCAGAGACTGCAGACATGATATAGGAGATGGTCAGAGACTGCAGACATGATATAGGAGATAATTAGAGACTGCAGACATAGTACAGGAGATGATTAGAGACTGCAGACATAATACAGGAGATGGTCAGAGACTGCAGACATAGAACAGGAGATAGTCAGAGACTGCAGACAATAGTACAGAAGATGGTCCATTAGACCCCTTTTAGGGCTCTTTCACACGGAGCGGACCGTTTCTGAGAACCATAATTGCCAGGGTGGCTTTGGCCAATTATGGCTCAGGGCTTTAGTACACGCCCCACACTATAAAAGGCCACCTGCAGGGTGGCCTTGTGTAGTGTGTTGCAGCGCTGGTTAGAGATCTGTCAGAGAGAGAGTTTTTCTAGGTAGATAGAGCAGGCAGGCAGGCTAGTCAGTTAAAGTTAGAGTTTGTAGAGGATATATATACATCCCAGGTGTTGTACATATATTTATACACTGTATAGTTTAGCTAGATCAGTTCTTCCTAATTTACTGTCAGGCAGTTGATTGTGCTAGCTACAGTATTCTCACATGGTGTATTGCCCATGTGCTCTGTAGTTTGCACCTAAAGCTACTTGGTGTGTACTGCACTTGTGCTCTGTAGTTTGCACCTAAACCTACTTGGTGTGTACTGCACTTGTGCTCTGTAGTTTGCACGTGTCCTCTGCAGTGTGCACCTAAAGCTACGTGGTGTGTGTACTGTCTGTGTCTGTCTATTTTTCTCAATGATTTTCATCCATATTGCAGGGACCAAACATTACATTAAAGCCGCAAGCAGTTTTAAATTACTTTTTTCTTATAGTAATCTAATTTTGTGCAGGGACAGTTCTAAACACGTGCCACTACTATAGACACCCAGCAGGTACGATATTTAAAGGATTTTTTTTTTCACTTTAGGCATCATTAAAATCGCTGCTCCAGAAAAAAACAACCGTTTTTAAAACTCTTTTTTCCATTGATACATGTTCCCTGGGGCAAGACCCGGGTCCCCAAACCCGTTTTCCGACAATAACTTGCATATTAGGCTTTAAAATGAGCACTTTTGAATTCGAACGTTTGAGTCCCATTGACGTCAATGGGGTTCGAAATGTTTGCGCGAACGTTCGGTCCGTTCGAAGGTTCTGGTGCGAACCGAACGGGGGGGGGGGGGGTGTTCGGCTCATCCCTAGTCAGAGTGGCCCTTTATGTTTTCTTGCACCGGGGCCTAAAGGTTCTAGTTACGCCTCTGTGCTGCAGCATTATTAGAACCAATCATTGGAAACTTCATGTATTTCTTTCTTTCTTAATCATGTTTTATTCTAAAACGCCTCAACAGAGCCAGCGAGAAAAAAAAAAGGGAGCCTGTCCGCAACGCACAATTACCCAATCAATTTAGCACTTTTCCCAGTGCCTCAAACCTGTGGGTCACAGCCAAGTAGGTTGCAACACAATTAGCAAAGTGCCTTGTGGAAAATTAAGCACTGCAGAACAATTTATGGACGGGGCCAAAAGCAGCTCTCCTCTAATTAATCAAGCACAAAGAAGGGGAATTGTGCGTTCCAGCCCACGCCCTCCCCGCTGTCCTCTTCTCCAAGGGGTTGCCATAATAAAATGTACAGGCTCAGTTGGCTGAACCTGGGTCTCCTTTATTTAATTGTATGAAAATTTAGGCTGTCTGTGATGCCCTTAGCAACAACTCAAATTCTCCTTCTCCAGCAGATGGAAAATTGGCAATAACTGGTTGCTGAAAAACCTTGCAGATCTTTCAGTGACAATATGGTAACTATTCAGCACATATTGTAATTTATTATTGTAGTATTTGCCTTAGTATTTCTCTTTTTAAGAAAAGTTAGGGAGTGTTAATACCTTTGTCATACTATTATTACCATGGATCTTCCTGCCCCGAAAACAACTGCCTACCCCCCCCCCCCCAGTGGCAGCCAGTGGATTTTTTGGGGGGTAGGACGGCAAACAGTTTGCCAACACACCCGTTGGTCAGCGGGTCGGTAGGTAGGTAGGTAGCACTTACCCCATCACCGACGGCTTCCCCTCCTTGGGAGTGGCAACCTCCAGTTCTCCTGGTCATCATGGCGACCGCGGTGGCGGCTTCCGTTTCCTCCCTGCACCTCGGCGGCCAATCGGGAGTCTTCTCTTTTTGGCCAATCGGAAAACAGGTCTCACACCCACTTCTGTTTGGCCGGATTGAGAATCAGTGTTTCAACAGCGAATGAATATATAATAATAATAATAATAATAACACACTTGGGTGGGCTCCGGAGCCCACCCTATTTTGAAGCCGTACATTTCTAAATCGGCGTAAATACCTAATTAGCATATTCCTCGCGTAACTAAACGGAAGCGCCACCTAGCGGCCAGCGTGAATATGCAGCCCAAGATACGACGGTGTAAGACACTTACGCCGGTCGGATCTTAGGGAAATCTATGCGTAACTGATTCTCTGAATCAGGCGCATAGATACGACGGCCCGCACTCAGAGATACGACGGCGTATCAGGAGATACGCCGTCGTATCTTGTATCTGAATCCGGCCCACTACTGTGTTCAGTGTTCTGCCAATCACAGACGTCTTTTCATCCTCGGACAATAGGATGTCCGTGATTAGCGGAACACTGAACACAGTGTCTGCTGGGAGATTGAGTCCGAGGATGAGAGAATGTTCGTGATTGGCGGAACTGTGTCTGCTGAGAAACGCCTATCATGGAAGAGACCAGGAGGAGATTTAAACAATGAATGAACGCCCACGGCCTGCCAATTTCAGGTACACTGACTCTGGCACAGTGAGGATGGGCACAGTGAGGATAGGGACAGTGAGGATGGGCACAGTGAGGATGGCACAGTGAGGTTGGAATGGGCACAGTGAAGTTGGCACGCTAAGGTTGCAATGGGCACAGTGAGGTTGCAATGGGAACAGTGAGGTTGGCACAGTCAGGTTTCAATGGGCACAGTGAGGTTGGCACAGTGAGGTTGCAATAGGCACAGTGAGGTTGGGCACAGTGAGGTTGGCACAGTGAGGTTGCAATGGGCACAGTGAGGCGTGCAAATGGGTATTGTTGACCCTCTTTTCCGCTTACAGTAGCTGCTGCATTCTCACCCTAGGCTTATACTGGAGTCAATACGTTTTCCCATTTTTTTGTGGTAAAATTAGGTACCTCGGCTTATATTCGAGTATATACGGTATATATATATATGTATATATATATATATATATATATATATATATATATATATATATATATATATATATAGATACAGTACATATATACACACACTATAGCCCACATGTGCTGTGCCTCCCACCAAGATTATGTTGGTCTTTAAGGCTGCAAGCCTCTGCAACCTTGAAATGATATAAATTCTATAGAAGGTGTATTTTCCTAATATTTTTCTTCCGGAGAAAAAAAAAATGATCTAAAAAACATGAAAGGCAGCGTGCCACCCTTAAAATCTTCCGCCAAAACCCACAGTGTATGTCAGTTTTCCTTAAATATCCAGGGCAAGGATTCATCTATTGGAATCATAAAAACACTTTTAAATGATACAAACTTGTCAGCAGATGTGGAATCCTATCCGAGAATCTATGATCTAACAAGTGTTACTGTGTTTAGCGCTACGTAACAACCATCTTTCCAAGAAAGAAGCCAGTCGTAACGCCATCCCCAGCTCAAGAAGCAGCCATTCATGCCAAGCTGTCCATCTTAACTACCTCTATTAGTTAAATTCAATAAATGGAACAAATATTCTGACACTCTAGAGGCAGAGGTGGAAGTTGGGTCTCAGCCAGCACTACATCTCCCAGTGAGACCTCGAGAGATATTACTGTCAGAACAGATAAACATACAGCCAAAGAAAGTGAGAGGAGGAGGTCAAGACAATCAAAAGATTCACCATTGATGGGAAGCAGATTGGGCGGAGGATAAAAACAGTCAGACTTAACCTGTAGATGTCAGAATCCTAACGTGAGAAAGGCCTCTTAGTTTGAATTTTCTTTTATTATTCTCTCATATAAAAGGGCCCTTTGGATCTTTGCTATAAACATTTTAAATATTTGGCTTATCTTGGAGAGTCTCTTGGTATCGTGTTTGTTCTGGAAGGCTTCCTGGTTAAACAGAAGGGCCCAGATTCTCGTATCTGGGCGTAAAACTGCGCGGGCGTAACGTATCTGATTTACGGTACGCCGCCGCAAGTTTTACTGGCAAGTGCTTTATTCACAAAGAACTTGCCTGTAAAGTTGCGGCGGTGTAGCGTAAATCACCCGGCGCAAGCCCGCCTAATTCAAATTAGCCGGGTAGGGGGTGTGTAGCATTTAAATTAGGCGCGTTCCCGCCGTCCTGAAAATATCCCAGGGTGCATTGCTCCAAATGACGTCACAAGGACGTCATTGGTTTCGACGTGAACGTAAATGGCATCCAGCCCCATTCACGGACGACTTACGCAAACGACGTAAATTTTAAAATGTTGACGCGGGAACGACGGCCATACTTAACATTGGTTGCCCCTCATATAGCATGGGCAACTTTACGCTGCGCAAAACTAACGTAAACGTCGTAACTTCACTGCGTCGACCGCGCGTACGTTCGGGAATTCGCGTATTTAGCTAATTTGCATACTCGACGGGGAAAATGACGGAGGCGACACCTAGCGGCAAAAAAAAAAAAATTGCATTTAAGATCCGACAGCGTAAGAGCCTTACACCTGTCGGATCTAATGGATATGTATGCGTAACTGATTCTAAGAATCAGTCGCATAGATACGACGGCCCAGATTAGGACTTACGACGGCGTACATTGCGTTGCGCCGTCGTAAGCCCTTTGAGAATCTGGGCCAAGATTTATTGCGGTGGGCCTTTTTGTAGTAGGATTCGTCCTTTTGGTTCTAGGTTTGTGTCCCCGTTGGGGCACTTTACCGTTGGGGCACTTTACCGTTTCGGCACTTTACCGTTTCTATTTGTCCTTACACCTGGTGACCACCGTCATGGGGGAATGAAAGTGAGAGGGAATACAACAACTTGAGATATGATTGCAACATGAATAGAGGGGATAGCTTCCAAAGGGGGACAACTGTTGTCCTGAGATAACGAGGATGGCCTCTCTTGCTACTCCAGTCCACGGGTGACATGTATGCGCATTGTCATCATGTGCCCGGAAGTGATAGGAGATGCGATTCACCACTGAGAAGAGTTCAAGAACGAGCCATGGTCTTCAACAGTTAGATGAGATGATATCAATACAGCAGACAGAGTCTGAGTCAGCAACAGGCCACGTTAGCAACCTACTGTCAGGAAAGGTTCCATCCGCTGGTAATATTTTTATTATTATTTGGCTTGCAGTACTGTGGTCCACCAGCAGGTGTCTCCTGGCAGTTTGGAACTGTCAGGAGTGACTTAAAGCCAATCATTGACATCCCTATTTATACCCGGCGAGTACAAGCACACCTTGCCTTGGTATCTATCTCCTTGACCTTGAGCCTGCTATCCTGACTTTGAGCCTGCATCTTACCTGACCCGATCCAACCCGATCCTGAGCCCATCCTGTACCTGTCCCCTGATTACCACAGATACCTGTCGTCCTGATTACTTTGGATCCCTACTCTGCAGCTTTTCCATCTGTCCCCTCCCTGTTCCTGTTGGTTTTCCATCCTTCCCACCTGCTGATATCCCCTTGTGCATGACCTCGGCCTGGCTTTTACTACGATTCTGGTATCTCCCATTTTTGTACATATTGGGCCAGATTCAGGTACAGCGGCGTAACTTTGAGCGGGCGTAGCACATCTCATATGCGCTACGCCGACGTAACATAGAGAGGCAAGACCAGTATTCACAAAGCACTTGCTCCCTAAGTTACGGCCGCGTAGTGTAAATGGGCCGGCGTAAGCCCGCCTAATTCAAATTCGGAAGGTAGTGGGCGTGTTGTATTAAAATTAACCGTGACCCTATGTAAATTAATGGCCGAACGAACGGCGCATGCTCAGAATCACGTTGCATATACTCCCTAAGCTACGACGGCTCAATGCGTACGACGTGAACATAACCTACGCCCAGCCCCATTCACGTACGACTTACGTAAACGACGTAAAATACGACGGCTGTTCCGACGTCCATACCCTAACATGACTTACCCCTGCTTTAGGTGGGATAACTTTACGCCGGACGTACGCCTTACGTAAACGGCATAGCTTATTGCGACGGGCGCAAGTACGTTCGTGAATCGGCGTATCTAGGTCATTTACATATTCGACGCGTAAATCAATGTAAGCGCCCCTAGCGGCCAGCGTAAATATGCACCCAAGATACGACGGCGTAGGAGACTTACGTTGGTCGGATGGCGCATCCGTGGACTTACGCGGCGTATAAGAAGATACGTCGGCGTAAGTCCTACCTGAATCTGGCCCATTGTCTATAGTTATTTTTGGGTCACTGTTTATTGGTTTTGTGTTGTTCACTTATCTTAATAAATGATTATATTTTCACCTACATGCGTTTTTGGTCTCCTCTGGGCAGTCACACAGTCTGGTCTACTAGCTTCTCTGACACCTACAGGCAGTGAAGGACCACTGGCATGTAGAAATTGTGGTTGGGAACAATCTTGGGTCAACACAGAAGAGGAAGGACAGATTGGTAGGAGCCAAAGAAGAGTCCGTCAGGATATAGTACAGCTGAAGATCTCTCACTACTAGAGTCCTGCAGGTGTCAGCCTTAAGGGGGTTGTAAAGTCAGAAGTTTTTTTTACCTTAATGCATTCTATACATTAAGATAAAAAGCCTTCAGTGTGCAGCAGCCCCCCTAACACTTGGCTCTATTGGCTCACGCTGCTATCAATCAAAGTCAGCTAGCCAATCAGGGGGGAGAGAGGGAGCGAGGCCGGGTCAGGGCTTCGTGTCTGAATGGACACAGGGAGCTGTGACTCAGCTCAGGTGTTCCCATAGCAAGCTGCTTGCTGTGGGGGCACTAAACAGGAGGAGGGGTCAGGTTGCACGACCGCGCAATTGTCAGTTAACCACTAGCCGACCGCGCACCGCCGTTCTACGTCGGCAGGTCGGCTCGGCTGGGCGAGAGCATGTAGTATAACGTCCTCTCTCTCAGCCGCCACTAGGGGCGCGCGCGCGCCCTCCACTCGCCCCCGACTCCCGTGCGTGTGCCCGGCGGGCGCGATCGCCACCGGGCACACGCGATCGCTCGGTACAGAGCGGGGACTGGGAGTTTCCCCTAGTGAGTCAGTGTTTCCCCTAGTGAGGCCCCCCCCCCCACAGTAAGAACACACAAGGGACATACTTAACCCCTTCCCCGCCCCCTAGTGTTAACCCCTTCACTGCCAGTGGCATTTTTATAGTAATCCGAGGCATTTTTATAGCAATGATCGCTATAAAAATGCCAATGGTCCCAAAAATGTGTCAAAAGTGTCCGAAGTGTCCGCCATAATGTCGCAATACCGAAAAAAAATTGCTGATCACCGCCATTACTAGTAAAAAAAATATATTAATAAAAATGACATAAAAATACCCCCTATTTTGTAAACGCTATAACTTTTGCGCAAACCAATCAATAAACGCTTATTGCGATTTTTTTTTTACGAAAAATATGTAGAAGAATACGTATCGGCCTAAACTGAGGAAAAAAAAAGTTTTTTTATATATTTTTGGGGGATATTTATTACAGCAAAAAGTAAAAAATATTGATTTTTTTCAAAATTGTCGCTCTATTTTTGTTTATAGCGCAAAAAATAAAAAACGCAGAGGTGATCAAATACCACCAAAAGAAAGCTCTATTTGTGGGAAAAAAAGGACGCCAATTTTGTTTGGGAGCCACGTCGCACGACCGCGCAATTGTCTGTTAAAGCGACGCTGTCCCGAATCGCAAAAAGTACTCTGGTCTTTGGGCAGCAATATGGTCCGAGGGGTAAGTGGTTAAAGCGATGCAGTGCCGAAAGGGGCCTGGTCCTTTAGCTGCATAATGGTCCGCCACTTAAGTGGTTAGTTGGCAGAATGGGATGTCCAATAAGCTCATATAGGTGTGTAGGTCAAGCCTCCTCAAACTGGCGGCTGTTTAGTCTACATTCCCCTGACATGTCCTATAACGGACAGTCGAGAGTCAGGCCAAGTCTTTGCATGCAAGAATAGCATAGACTTCTTTCTTTTTTTTTGCAATAAATACAAATTTTGGCAAATGAGGTGTATTTAAAAAAAGTCGTAACTTTCTTTATATTGTAGAAAGTACAAGTCCTTTTTTAAATAATAAGCGAATAGCCTCTTTAATAGAAGGTCAGGCCTGTACAGTACACGGATTCAGGTCATTTCATGCTATACTAAATGTTATTGGAAAGTGAGGATGCAATAAACTTGCCAGCTATTCCTGCAGCACACACAGAGTCACAGCTCCGCGCCAAGATATGGGGGAAAAAAAAAAAATCCAGATCCTACAGCAGATGTTTTTCATATGGGAAGGGCCCGCCGAACGATTTACGACGAGGTTTGGATCCAACGTGTTTAATTTTTTGCTTTTAATTACACAGAGCCTGCACTTAATTACATCATTTATAGCTTTCCAGGATAATCCTTGTTGACACCATGCAGATCTCTTGTATGACTTGGAAACAGAAACGTGCTTACAGGCGTCTCTTGTCCTGCCTTAGGAAAATTGTTTCGTGTCTGTCCCTTTAAATGATTGTGGCCCCTGGAGATAGAGCCCATGATTGGTCATACATTCAATAAACAACGTATTTTTTCCCCTCCTATTGCAAACTAATTTGTTCTGTGCTTCATGAATTTTATGTTTTGACTCAAACTAAATTTTGTTTTGAAAGAAATACACAGGATGCCCTTTGAAACCCTTTTTGAAAATGCTTGCTGCCTGGTTGTTATATTGCTCCAAAGGCATCAATTATTTGCAGGCAATACAGCTGAACTCTAGAAATATACAAGAAT
Organism: Rana temporaria; assembly: GCF_905171775.1. Taxonomy (NCBI): domain Eukaryota; kingdom Metazoa; phylum Chordata; class Amphibia; order Anura; family Ranidae; genus Rana; species Rana temporaria. The sequence continues at coordinate 22,708,291 of NC_053494.1, read as the reverse complement.
GCAAATGAATACAGCTTTGTATTCATTAACCACTTAAGACCCGGACCTTTAGGCAGCTAAAGGACCTGGCCAGTTTTTGCGATTCGGCACTGCGTCGCTTTAACTAACAATTGCGCGGTCGTGCGACGTGGCTCCCAAACAAAATTGGCGTCCTTTTTTCCCCACAAATAGAGCTTTCTTTTGGTGGTATTTGATCACCTCTGCGGTTTTTATTTTTTGTGCTATAAACAAAAATAGGGGTAGATTCAGGTAGGGGCACGCAAAACTGCGGCGGCGTAACGTATGACATTTACGTTACGCCGCCGCAAGTTTTATGGGCAAGTGCTTGATTCACAAAGCACTTGCCTATAAAGTTGCGGCGGCGTAGCGTATCCCGCTGTGTTTTTATCTCCCTCCGTGTCCCCCCCGTGTTTCTCTCTCCCTCCGTGTATGCCTCCGTGTCCCCCCCGTGTTTCTCTCTCCCTCCGTGTATGCCTCCGTGTCCCCCCCGTGTTTCTCTCTCCCTCCGTGTATGCCTCCGTGTCCCCCCCATGTTTCTCTCTCCCTCCGTGTATGCCTCCGTGTCCCCCCCATGTTTCTCTCTCCCTCCGTGTATGCCTCCGTGTCCCCCCCGTGTTTCTCTCTCCCTCCGTGTATCCCTCCGTGTATCCCTCCGTGTCCCCCACCGTGTTTCTCTCTCCTTCCGTGCTCCTCCTCCACCCCCTGGAACTGTCAGGATGGAGAGTGGGGTAGGAGCCGGTAAATCCGGCTCCTTACTGTTCCGAATGGACAGAGTCAGTGATGACTGACTGTCCATTCACATAACTGAAACATCGTAAACTGTGTTTACAATGTTTCAGTTTATGAATGAAGAGAAGCGGCTGTCTTCTGTCCATTCATTTTCAGCGCAGCTGAAGCTGCAGAGAAAGGGATTGGGGAATCTGTGTCCCTAGTCCCTTTCCCTGTCTCAGAGGGGAGATGTCAGAGGTCTGTTAAGACCCCTGATATCTCACCAAAGTCCCCCCAACAAGGATAATTAAAAAAAAAAAATTTGCAATAAATAATTTAAAAAATAAAATGTAAATAATAATAAAAAATAAAATGTAAATAATAATAAAAAATAAAGAAACACACTGACAATCCACTACCCCCCCCCCCCTAAAAAAAAAATACTAAAAAATAAAATAAAATAATCACCATAAAAAAAAAGTAATTATTTAAAAAAAAAAGAAAAGTCATTTTCCGTTTCGGTTTCGGCCTGACTTTTTTTTTTATTTCGGTTTTGTTTCGGTTCTGAAATTTCCATTTCGCTGCAGCACTAATATATATATATTAGGCTGCGCGAATACCGTGTAACCTAAAAATTTCAACAGTCGTCATTTTGTTACCTAGAGTCAAAAATCGATATAATCTTTGGGGGTTGTAAGTAATTTTCTAGCAAAAAATGCTGATTTAAACAAAAAGTGCCAGAAAAAGCTTTTTCTTAAAGTGATTAATAGAGTGAGAAAAGCTTATCATCTACTGTATGTGGTCACAAGGATGTGAAGTACGAAAAATCTCTCATGCAGTGTCAAAGACTCCAATACAACCCTGACAGAGGTTCTAACCCTTCCTTATTCCATTCAAAAAATTCAAGGCTCTGAAAACTTTTCTTAAAAATGCTTGTACACTTAAATGTGCTACTTCTGTCCAGTTGCAAAGAACAATTCTTCTTATTCTGTACGGAGTCTTTGTGTGGAGGTTAGTGGTACTTTTACACGCCGATGGTGGTACGGGTCAAAGTTGTGGGTGCAGCTGATGGGAGATTGTTTTCTTACACTTTGGGGAAATTCCCAGCAGCACTTTAAAATATCTTAATGGCTGTTATTGCCTCTGCTGGGAGATCACGCCATGAATTACACCGCCTATTATGTGTTTACTATTTACTCTGTTACTCACATGTCCCTTGTGTCTGCCAATCCCTAATTTCAGATCATGACCCTGTGTTCCGGAACTTCTTCTTCCCTGAGCTGCGTGTCTCTCTGGTGTACATTGACTCTTACCGGCAGCCATGACGCAGATGGAATCACACTTAAAGGAAAACTCTGCTGTCCTAGACTTACCAATTTGTATTTAACCACTTCAGTACGGGGCGCTTTCACCCCCTTTCTTTCCAGGCCAATTTTAAGCTAAAGTGGACCCGCATTCCTGTAAAAAATTTTTTTTAGTACTTACAGTTTTGGTGTCTTGCGCGGCATCCATCGGCGGCCTCGTCGGGTCCGGCGTTGGTCTGCGGCTTCGGTGGTGTCCTCCTCGTCGGGTCCGGCGTCCTTCTGCGGTGTCCTCCCCGCTCGATCCCCGCTTCCCGCGCTAAGTTTGAACCACTGCGCCGGCATATACCGAGCGCAGTATAGTCGGGCAGGCTCGGCTCCTCTCGCGGTCACGTCCTGTGCGTCCTGTACATCCAGGACGTGACCGCGAGAGGAGCCAAGACTGCCCGACTATACCCGAGTGTACTGCGCTCGGTATATGCCGGCGCAGTGGTTCAAACTCGGCACGGGAAGCGGGTATCGGCGTATATCGCGCACCCACGATTTTGCCCTGATATTCAGGGCCAAAAAAGTGTGCGGTATACGCCGATAAATACGGTATATATCAACCACCATCCGACCCTCAGGAACCAGAGACCCCTGCCACCACCTGAAACAAAAAGAAAACATAAGACTAAAGCCTCGTACACACGTTCGGATTATCCGACCAGAATTGTGTGATGACAGGCTGTTGGCGGAGAATCCGACAGTTTGTACGCTCCATTGGACAATTGTTGTCAGATTTTCCACGGAAAAATGTGGGATAGCGTGCTTTAAAATTGTTAAAAAACCACGTAGTTTTGTGTTTGTTGGCTGACTATTCTTTGCCATTTGTATGCAAGACAAGTTCCTGGCCAACGCCCTTCGGACAAAAATCCTACGCTTTGTCCGCAGAAAATCCGATCGGCTTAATATGAGTGGAAAGGCAGGTGTCCCAATACTTTTAACAATATAGTGTACCTGTGCATGCAATATTATCTCAAAATTGTGAAGCTGCAAGCATATAAGACTGGGAAGATCCGACCAGTACTTTATTGAACAGAGGCCCAGATTCAAGAAGCAATTGCGCCCGTGTAACCATAGGTTACACGGCGCAATTGCTTACTTGCTCCGGTGTAACGAGTGCTCCTGATTCAGGAACCTCGTTACACCGACTGCAGCCTAAAATCTGCGCGGCATAAGGCTCTTATGCCGCGCAGATTTTAGGCTGCATTCTTGCGTGGGCCGCTAGGGGGCGCTCCCATTGTTATAAGCGTGTAGTATGCAAATTGCATACTACCACTGATTCACAAACTTGCGCGGGCCCTGCGCAAGCCAGGTACGGAGTTTCCGTACGGCAACTTTAGCGCAAGGCTGCCCCTTCTAATAGTAGGGGCAGCCAATGCTAAAGTATAGCCGCCGCTCCCGCGACGTGAAATTGGAATTTCACGTCGTTTGCGTAAGTGATTCGTGAATGGCGCTGGACGCCATTCACGTTCACTTTGAAGCAAATGATGTCCTTGCGACGTCGTTTGCCGCAATGCACGTCGGGAAAGTTTCCCGACGGAGCATGCGCTGTACGCTCGGCGCAGGAGCGCGCCTAATTTAAATGATTCCCGCCGGGATCATTTACATTGCGCGCGCTTACGCCGGGCAATTTTGCCGGCGCGCCCTCGCAATTTACGGAGCTACTGCTCCGTGAATCGAGGGCAGCGCAAAATATTTGCGGGGGCGCAGGGCAAAATCGTTGCCCTGCTCCCCCGCAAATATCGCGCAAATGTACCTGAATCTGGGCCAGAAAATACACAGTAGTTTTTTTTCCTGCTAGAAGTCCCGGTAATATGAGAAGTCTATAACCGATTTGGAAAAGCGCCCCTGGATCCACATATGAAGGTAATTGCGGCTGCTCCAGGTGGCAGAATAGGTTCCAGGTGCCATAGGAGAACTCATCCTGAAGTCATCAAGAAGCAAGCACCCCATTAACAGATCCCACGTGACCCTATAAAACAGGTGATATACTGCGCCAGGGACGCGCCAGGCACGGGGAAATAAAGACAGGGGTGAAACCTTCAAATCCATGAGCCTCAGGTACAAAGAGAATGGGATCGCGTGCTGTCCATATGGTACACAGTTTAACCCCTTTGAGGAGGGCTTCTGTGTGCGGCGCGCTAATGCCAGTATAAAACATGGAGGATTAACACTTGATGTCCTGCAGGTTGGGGCTCCCGGGGGTCTACAAACAGGGGTACCTAAAGCAGCCTCTGAAAGGTTGCCTGTGTCCATGATAATGTCCTAGTTTTCAAAGAAATGTCTTTTTATGTTTGGGCATGCTCAGTAAGGTGACTTTTTCGCTTAGCTTCTCTTTGTATCACCTCAAGCTATAGTGAAAAAAAGCAGTGGGCCAGATTCAGAAAGATGCGCACATATATATATGTATTTTTATGAAAGGGCCCCCCCCCCCCCCGCTTCTCAATCTCAGGCGGCAGCCCCCCCCCCCGGTTCTCTGCTCCAGGGGGCCCATGCCTGAAGCTGTGTAAGGGGCCCCATGATTCCTGATGGCGGCCCTGCTGTACCTGCTAAGGGAGCATTGAAAGGTCTCTCTGAACACGTTGCCATAGGGGATAAATGGGTCTTGGCTGCCAAGCCAGCTTTCCTTACACTTATTAAAGGACTCCGCGGTCTTTTACACTCGCAGCTCAAGGTGAGAAGCCTCTCAAGAGGGAGTGCTCTGCGTTTTCTTTGCTGGGGAACGTAACTGGTTCCAATGGAGTGGAACGCCTCACCCTGCCCCCACGCCCGGTGTAAATGGTCTGTTTTATGAAATAATGTGTGGCTGCTGGCTTATAATAACATAATGGGCAGTGAATGAATTACATTTGAGATTATAAAGTAGGATTCGTATTGCAGAATTGTGTGCGTTACCACATTGCGTTATGGAAGTCTGTAGGGCTCGCCACCGCCAGTATGAAGTTCTTTTTTAGAAAACCTATTTTTTTAAGCTACATGGAACATAAGTTATAAGAATCTCATCTTTTTGCAAACTTTTTTTTGATAAATTCTTCTGTTCAGTAGATATGGTAATGAGCTATTACAATGTACTTGCTAAAAGTGTTGTATTGGAGGTCCAGTGTAGACAGTGAGACAGTTAAAATTTTTATCTAATTTTAACGTAACATTAACTACCGTATTTATCGGCGTATAACGCACTTTTTTCCCCTTAAAATCAGGGGAAAATCGCGTGTACGTGTTATACCGGTGTATAACACGTACACGCGATTTTCCCCTAATTTTAAAGGGGAAAAAAGTGCGTTATACGCCGATAAAATCGCGTGTACGTGTTATACACCGATCCCTGCTGTCTGAGGGAAGAGGAGCGAACGCCGCTGAATTACATAGAGCCGTGATCTCCTTCCTGTGTATCCGGCGCTCCGTCGCGCACAGCCACGCCTCCTGGCCCCGCATTGGACCACTGTACTGTCTATCATATGAGCAGGGGCAGGAGGCGTGGCTGTGAGTGACGGAGCGCCGGGTACACAGGAAGGAGATCACGGCTCTATGTAATTCAGTGGCGTTTGCTCCCCCTCTTCCCTTGGAGACAGCAGGGATGATCTGACAATAAAAGGTAAGACTGCAGATGGGCACTGAACAGGCAGGGCATTTTGGTAAATGTATAGGCTGCAGATGGGCACTAATCAGGCTGCAGTGAGGAGCAACGTTGCAGATGGGCACAGATCAGGCTGCACTGAAGCTGCAGATAGACACAGATCTGGCTGCATTGAGACTGGAGATGGGCACAGATCTGGCTGCATTGAGACTGCAGATGGGCACAGATCAGGCTGCATTGAGACTGCAGATGGGCATAGATCAGGCTGCATTGAGACTGCAGATGGGCACAGATCAGGCTGCATTGATGCTCAGATACCATCATTTTGCTTCAAAGTGTTTTATTTTTTTTTTAAACATTTTTTTCCTGAAACTTCCCTCTTAAATTGGGGTGCGTGTTATACGCCAATAAATACGGTACTTGCCGCCAGCCCACAGTAGATTTACTGCAGACGGGTGGCACAGGCAGGCCGGATAAAGTACCTGTATTTTCCTGGTCAAAGGAAGAGCTGTCAGATTAAAATGTGACACTAGTGACAATGAAGTGCTAGATAAATAACAATTAAAATTCTGAAACACCGACTGAGTGAAAAATAAAAAAATATATCTGTAAATAGGTCTGCAAGACCTTAAAGCGGTAGTAAACCCGTTGCTGTTTTTTTTTTTACCTACAGTACCTGAAAGGCAAAAGCCATAATGAGCTAGTATGCACCGCATACAACTCATTATGAAATACTTACCTTGGAACAAGGCGTGGGGAACTTACCTGGTCCACGCCGAGGGAGATGTCATCTTGCCTCAGCGTGTCTTCCAGGTATCGCCGCTCCAGCGCTGTGAGTGGCTGGAGCGGCGATGACGTCACTCCCGTGCATGCGCGCGGGAGACTTCTTTCCGGCAAGGTCCGGCGGCTGACTGGCCTTTAGCCGAGGATCCCCGCTGTGCATGCGCCGCTGCATTCAGCGGCGCATTGCGAGGGGAATATTTCCTAAACTGTACAGGTTTATGAGATATTCTTTATACCTACAGGTAAGCCTTATTATAGGCTTATCTGTACAAAGTTTACTACCACTTTAATAAGATAACAAGAAGGGTTTAATTCCTAAATTAGGTAGAAACCTGAAAATGACCAAGTGAATAAATAGCAGTCTGTGTGAACAAACCAAAAAAATCCTTAGGAATACCAAATAACAGTAGCGTCAAAGGTAAAAAAAAAATGTGAATATATTAACAAATACTAATGCAGAGTGTCCATATAAACTTAAATATCCCCAAAATCCCCTAATCCAATAGTCCATAAAAAGTGCTGACAGGATAGTGCCTCCACCAAACAATAACACTGCCGCTTACCAGATGGATGTGATCTCTAATTAAAGGAGATCGATATGCGCATATGGTTGATATCCCAGCCTGGGGTCTCTATTGGTAGTATAAATCCCTCAGTGTAGTTCAATATTGCATAGAAGAAATAGAAGATATCTCAAACTTTTCAGGATGGACCACATAAAAAAAGGAAGGGACTGACATAGTGTAAAACCCTTAAAATTTTTAATAAGTAACATAAAAATGCACACTTACATCGAAGAAGTGAGATAAGGCAAATAAAATACAATCGAGCCGGCCGGCTCTTCGATTCAGCAGCCCGTATCTTCCGGGTCTGGCGCACAACGCGGTGACGTCAGAACGTCGTTCCTCCCAACGTTTCCTCACTAGAGGGATGTGGTCACGTGTCTTCCAAGTTCACCATGCGTGCGCACCCTGCCGACTTGACACAGCACGAGAGTGTCACACGCCCGCGCAATTGACAGTTAAAGCAACGCAGTGCTCTGGTCAGTAAGGGGGTAAAATCATCCGGGGCTGAAGTGGTTAAGAAGAAAATAGACCCTAGTCTGGTGTTTGAGACCCTCTATATTTGGGGGATATCCTGATCTGCACCTCGCTCTCCTTCACATATTGCAATCTGCAATAACCAGTTCTTGTTTTGAGCTCACTAAAATGACTGGCACCAATCTTTTATAAACCCTGAGAAAAGAACCAATGCCGCAAATTAACCACTTCAGCTCTGAAAGATTTTCCCCCTTCACAACAGGCCATTTTTGCTATTTAGCACTGCGCTACTGCCAATTGCGCAGTCATGCAAGTTGCTTGCTGTGGGGGCACCCGGCAGGAGGAGAGGGGCCAGGGGACCCAAAGAAGAGGGACCTGAGAAGAGGAGGATCCAGGCTGCTCTGTGCACTAACAGTAATGCAAGGCTTTCTCCCTGGTGTGGAGTGTCGTGCTCGCCCCCTCCCTTGGACTACCGGAGAGTCAGGACTCTCTCTACGTTGGAGATAGAGAAAGCAGCTGTGTATTAGTGGGTGTTCTGACTCTCCTGTAGTCCAAGGGAGGGGGCGAGCCCGACACTCCACACCAGGGAGAAAGCCTCGCATTACTGTGTGGAGTTACAGACAGAAGAACAGGAAGTGAGGATTTCTCAGAAGAAATAAGGACATTTAAAAGCAAAATGGAAGGATGAGGTAAGTGAAGGAGGACTGCACTAAGGTAAGGGAAGCTACTTAGGGAAAAAAATTACCTTTACAACCCCTTTAAAGTGGAGGTTCACCCAAAAATTTATTTTTAACATTACATTCAGCCGAGTTGTCCTAATGACAATCGGCATTTTTTTTATTTTTTTCGTACATACCTTATTTTCACCGCCGCTTCCGGGTATGTCTTGTATGTCTTCTCGGGACTGGTCGTTCCTATCTGATTGACGGGCTTCCGACCGTCGCATAGTGGGCGTCACGAGTTGCCGAAAGAAGCCGAACGTCGGTGCGGCTCTATACGGCGCCTGCGCACCGACGTTCGGCTTCTTTCGGCAACTCGTGACGCGTAGTATGCGACGGTCGGAAGCCTGTCAATCAGATAGGAATGCCCAGTCCCGCAGAAGACATACCCGGAAGCGGCGGTGAAAATAAGGTATGTACGGGGGAAAAAAACAGCCGATTGTCATTAGGACAACTCGGCTGAATGTAATGTTAAAAATGTATTTTTTGGTTGAACCTCCACTTTAAGCATTCATAACACAGAATAGTATCTCTCTAGCACATCCTGCTGGAGCATGCTGAAACAGCACCTTTTGGGTCTCTTGGCCATGTAAGATTGTTTAGGACATTAGTAATGTAGCTGTTAGTCATCTGAAGTACAAATAGTGCTACATTGTGAAAACAACTAGACCATGTCTTTACAGTCTGTACTTCCTGGAATACGTAAGTAGAAAATCACACAACCAACAAAAAAGAGATTGAAGTATGGGATATCACAAGAGGGACAGGTTGTTTTAAAGTTATAATAAATGCTTGTAACCCCCCACACATCAGCATCCACCTGGGAGATTGTGCTATTATTTCTGCAGGAGAAGATCAGCGGGTTAATCTGTTTCACAATACGAGACACAAATCATTTTGCAGACTCCGCTGCTTTATGTCAGAGGAGAAGAAAATATGTATACCTCCTTTTAGCTAATACTCATTTGATGGAGTATTTACAGCATACAGGTTCCTTTACTCTATACAACTTGATTTATCATCGGCTACTTCCATACTGCATTTACTGAGAAAGGCCTTTAACCGCTTGCCGATCGGCTAACGCACTTTTACGTCGGCAGAATGTCACGGCTGCGCAAAGCACCGTATATATTTACGTTGCTCTGAATTTTGCGCCGTGTGGGCACGTGCGCGCCGCCGCGTGCACCTGCCGCAAGCTCTGTAACCGTGCCCGAGGGACCCGCGGACTCAATGTCCGCCGGTGTCCCGCGATCGTGTCACAGAGCGACAGAAAGGGGAGCAGCGATCAGTGTCGTGTGACAGTAAGCCTAGCCCCCCACAGTTAGAATCACTACCTAGGACACACTTAACCCCTTCCTCGCCCCCTAGTGGTTAACCTCTTCCCTGCGAGTGTCATTTACACAGTAATCAGTGCATTTTTATTAGGGCTGTGGAAATTAACTATTAATTAATTGATTAATCTTTAATTTTTTTGATCGATCCAATTTTTTTGGATCGATCAAAATTCTTTTGATTGGTACTCGCCTCTCCACTGGCTTCCGGGAGTTCCGTCGGAGATCTGGTGATGACACTGGCGGGGCTTGCCGTGTCCATCTGAAGGGCTCCTTTGCTGTGCCTTCATATCTGCATGCCGGCGGGACCTTACTATCTGCCACACGCAAGGGCTGTTACACTTCCCTCTATCAACCTGGGATTCTACAACCATCCACTGGGAGTTGTGATAGTTCCCTTCGCGGGACATCTACATCCCGACGGACTGATGTTAACCTCTCCTCATCTGGATTCAGCAGTGGTATCGTTGTACACATTTTTATACCAGTATCATACTTAGCTACGTGTTTTTATGACTGCCTTTGGTACCGTTTGGTATTACTCGCACCATTTTTACAGTTTATGTAGCTACGTCGATTTAATCTCCAGTGCAATATTTATTTTGTTACCTACTTGAAGACTATAAAAGTTTTATTGCTATTCCCATCGAGCGCTGCCTTTGTGTGTTTTTTGTATCCTGCTATCCATTTTTCCAGTGGTTGTACAGTAGCTGCACTGGGAATCAGCCTGTAAGGAGACCAGCTAAAGTAGTTGGATCTGTATGTGCGTTATAATTAATCGAAATTAGTCGATTAATCGATTAAAAAAAAAAAACGATTAATCGAACACAAACATTTTAATCAGTAACAGCACTAATTTTTATAGCAGTGATCGCTGTATAAATGGCATCAAAAGTGTCTGATGTGTCCGCCATAATGTCGCAGTCACAATAAAAATCATGATCGCCGCCTTTACTAATAAAAAAATATATTAAAAAAATGCCATAAAACTATCCCCTATTTTGTAGATGCTATAACTTTTGCGCAAACCGATCAATAAACTCTTATTGCGATTTTTTTTTTTTACCAAAAATATGTAGAAGAATACATATTGACCTAATCTGAGGAATTTTTGTTTGATATATATATATATATATATATATATATATATATATATATATATATATATATATATATATGTTTTGGCGATATTTATTATAGCAAAAAGTAAAAAATATTGCCTTTTTTTTAAAAAAAATCGCTCTATTTTTGCAGAAGAGATCAAATACAACCAAAAGAAAGCTCTATTTGTGAGAAAAAAGGATGTCAATTTTGGTTGGGAGCCACGTCGCACGACCACGCAATTATCAGTTAAACTGATGCAGTGTCAAATTGCAAGAAGTGGCCTGGTCATTTGGCAGCCAAATCCTCCGGGGCTGAAGTGGTTAAAACTTGGTTACAGAGACAATGCCAAAATAATACCAGCCTCACATACCTTCCATCCTTCGTTTTGAAATGGGAGAGCTCGAAATTGTTTAGAAAAAAGACGTCACATCTCCAAAACTTACCTCTATTTTCTGGTCAAAAAAAAAAAAAACTTTAATCCAAATCATGCCGACAATGTTTGCTCAAGGCTGCTAGCCCACAGCTGTATCCCAAGGGCTCTCAATGGGTTGACTTGACACATTACCTAGAAGTTGAGACGCTATAAAAAAAATGGTCCATTCATGCTACATGGACACGTGAAGGAGGCCTTCAAATGATTGTAATCCTATTCTACATTCGGGAGGATGATCATTATAAATGTAATTTAGTCCTACCGAACTTATGGATTTTGTGTACATTTTTATTTTGTACTGAGAGATATTCAGCCAGGAATGCGGATTCTGCATAACCGCGGGCGAAACTAGTTTAAGACAAGTCAATAATCCTCAATAATTGATTGTTGGCTTGGGAGACTTATGGATGTCATTTCTTAGATCTTGGAAACTAAAATATTTTTAAGACAGCCATTAAAAGGTATCTGTTTTTTTTTTTTTGCCGGCTTTGCTCCAATTATATTTACAATGCTTATTTAACCGTTTAGAGGTTTTGCAGGCTACCATGGCTATTTTCTCCCTTGGTCCAAAGACGTGGTTCCAATGCAATTGTTGTGCTCTGATATTTAAAGTGGAGGTTCCATCAAAAAAACAATTTTGCTTTAAACTGTAGCTTACACGTAAAAAAGAAAAAAATATATATATATTTTTTTTTTTACTCATCTGGAAATGCCTGTTGCTATGTGGCCCCACGAAATCTGCCTTTGAAACCACCTAGGATTCTGACATCATCTCCCTCTAATGCTCCTGGGAAATGTGTGTCATCATTTCCCAGGATGCAGTGCGCTGTCCAATTATCACTCCCCATCTAAGACTTCCAGGAAGTAAGTGCTTGTAGGCTTCACAATGCCCACAAGCAAAATGACAACGGCGTATTATCTATGCGGATCGGCAGCGGATTGAAAAATAGTAAGTGACCAGATTTATATTATAAAAACGCAGGATGAAAGGACATACATTTAAAAAAATGCTAATTGTGGTTGGAACTCCACTTTAAATGGTGGTTAGTGAATCATGTTTGGACCTTTAATGACTGGTCAGACCAGGCTATGGCTTTAAAAAGTTCATATGGTTATTACTACCTGTGCTGTGCACAGAAAAAAAAAAAAATACCTATTCAAACATGGTTTCACTGGGGATCGAACCCAGGACCTTCTGCGTGTAAAGCAGACGTGATAACCACTACACTATGAAACCACCTGCTATGACATCAGTGCAAATGTGATGATGTCATCACACCAATTACATTTAGCATCATGATATAATTGAGAAAGGGCCAGATTCACATAGAGATACGACGGTGTATCTCCTGATACACCGTCATATCTCTGATTTACTTTGGTCGTATCTATGCGACTGATTCATAGAATCAGTTACACATAGATATTCCTAAGATCCGACAGGTGTAACTGTGTTACACCGTCGAATCTTAGGCTGCAATTCCAGGCCGGCCGCTAGGTGGCGTTTCGGTTTATTTACGCAACGATTATGCAAATGAGGAGATACGCCGATTCCGAAGCGAACGACCGCCCGCCGCTTTTTTTTTACGTCGTTTGCGTTCGGCTTTTTCCGGCGTATAGTTACCCCTGCTTCTATGAGGCGCAGCCAATGTTAAGTATGGCCGTCGTTCCCGCGTCAAATTTTGAAATTTTACGTCGTTTGCGTACGTCAATTCACAAAAGCGCTGGACGCAAGTTACGCTCACGCCGAAACCAATGACATCCTAGCGACTTCATTGGGAGCAATGCACGCCGGGAAAATTTGCGGACGGCGCATGCGCAGTTAAGTCGGCACGGGGACGCGCCTGATTTAAATACTACACTCCCCTAGCCGCGGAATTTGAATTCCGCCGGGGGATTTAAGATACGCCGCCGCAAAGTGCTTTGTGAATTAGCATTTGCTTTAAAAAATTGCGGCGGCGGATCTTAAATCACATAGGTTACGCGGCTCTAAAGATCCGCTAACCTATGTGAATCTGGCCCAATGACTTTGCTCAATTACTGTCATGTGACACTTTTTGTGCTTCACACACCTCCTATACTACACAAAAGGTCAGGTGACACCACAACTTTCCTGATTTAGCTTTGCAGATTCTGGTGTCACGTCTACCGCCACCAGTCTGCACACTAGATTAGTAATCAAACTGCAAATCTATTGTGAACTGAGCGAGAGACAAAGATAGATCTAAAATGTAATCAAGAAATGTTGGATGCATTCTAAAGACTGTTTAGTGTGGGAGTAATGTGTCAATCTTAACACTGGCTGAACAGAACTGAACATTTTTGGTTGCTAAAATGTATATATGTATATGTATATATATATATATATATATATATATACATGTATATACATATATATATATATATACATATATATACATATATATATACACACGCACACACACACACTTTGGGCCACATTCAGAAAGAATGGCTTAAGTTTAGGCGGGCGTAGCGCATCTCATATACGCTACGCCGCCGTAACTTAGAGAGGCGGGTACCGTATTCACAAACAACTTGCGCCCTAGGTTACGGCGGCGTAGCGTAAATGGGCCGGCGTAAGCCCGCGTAATTCAAAGTAGGCTGGTAGGGGGCGTGTTGTATGGAAATGATTCGTGACCCCACGTAAATGACGCGCCTAACAAACGCCCATCCCCATTCACATACGACTTACGCAAACGACGTAATATACAACGCTGTTCCGACGTTTCCGACGTCCATACCTTAACATGACTTACCCCTGGTTTATGAGGGGTAAAGTTACGCCGGTCGTACGCCTTACGTAAACAGCGTATTTTAATATGCCGGGCGCAAGTACGTTCGTGAATCGGCGTATCTAGCTCATTTGCATATTTGACGCGGAAATATACGGAAGCGCCCTTAGCGGCCAGCGTAAATATGCACCTAAGATACGATGGCGTAAGAGACTTACGTCAGTCGAATCTTGGGCAAATTCTGGCGTATCTGATTCTTTGAATCAGGCGCCGAGATACGACGCCTCACATTCGGACTTACGACGGCGTATCTGGAGATACGCCGTCGTATCTCCGCTGTGAATGTGGGCCTTTATTTTTAAAATTGTTGGGACACCTGCCTTTACACATGCATGAACTTTAATCTTTAATGGCCCCACAAGCTTTGTCTGTAGGGTCCAATATTGAGTTGGCCCACCCTTTGCATCAACAGCTTCAACTCTTCTGGGAAGGCCGTCCACAAGGTTTAGGAGTGTCTATGGGAATGTTTGACCATTCTTCCAGAAGCGCATTTTTGAGGTCAGGCGCTGATGTTGGAGAGAAGGCCTGGCTCGCAGTCTCCGCTCTAATTCATTCCAAAGGTGTTCTATTGGGTTGAGGTTAAGACTCTGTGCAGACCTGTCAAGTTCATCCACCCCAAACTCGCTCATCCATGTTTTTATGGACCTTGCTTTGTGCACTGGTCCTCACTCAGTCATGTTGGAACAGGAAGGGGCCATCCCCAAGCAGTATTCTACAAAGTCAGGAGCATGAAATTGTCCAAAATGTCTTAACATGTTGACGCCTAAAGAGTTCCCTTCACTGGAACTAAGGGGCCAAACCCAACCCTTGAAAAACAACCTCACACCATAATCCCCCCTCCACCAAATGATTTGGACCAGTGCACAAAGCAAGGTCTATAGAGACATGAATTAGCGAGTTTGGGGTGGAGGAACTTGACTGGCCTACACAGAGTCCTGACCTCAACCCAAAAGAATGCCTTTGGGATGAATTAATGCGGAGACTGTGAGACAGGCCTCCTCGTCCAACAACAGTGCCTGACCTCACAAATGGGCTTCAGGAAGAATGGTCAAACATTCCCATAGATACACTCCTAAACCCTGTGGACAGCCTTCCCAGAAGAGTTGAAGGTGTTATAGCTGCAAAGGGTGGGCCAACTCAATATGGAACCCTACGGACTAAGACTGGCATGCCATTAAAATTCATGTACCTTTAACGCAGTGTTTCTCAATTCCAGTCCTCAGGCCCCCCCAACAGGTCAGGTTTTCAGGATTTCCCTCAGATGAAAAGGCTGTGGTGATTACTAAGGCAGTGAAACTGATCAAATCACCTGTGCAAAATAATGGAAATCCTGAAAACCTGACCTGTTGGGGGGGCCTGAGGACTGGAATTGAGAAACACTGCTTTAACGGCAGGCATCCCGATACTTATGACAATATAGTGTATATTTATACTGTACATGTATATATATTTAAAAAAAAAATTGGTTTGTTTTCTTCTTGCAAATTAGCTTTTAGATATAATCCCTTCAAAAACAGCGAATTATGTTTTTGTTCAGCCGCTGATGTGTACAAAGTCAGAGCAGAGCTTTGTTCCCAGGACTAACTACTCCAAATGAGATATTGAAAGGAAATAAATTGACAATATTTCAGCATAAGGCTGTGTTCTGTTAAAGACATAAACTGAAGAGGCCCGATCATGTAACAGTCCCAGCAGGAGACATATTATACATTCATCAGCATCACGGGGACATCTGTTGTGAGAGGCTCCACATCCAGACGGCCCGGGGCTTCTCATTTGGGAGCCATAAGATCAACTCAGGTTATTGCTTGTGATTATTTTAATATGCGCATTGAGAAACATATGCCGTGTAGCATACAGGGACACTTTAAGACATAAGTGGGCCCAGGGCAAAGATAATTCAAGTGGGCCCCTGCCACCTTCGTCAAATAAAATGTATTCTTTACAATTTAAACAAAGAGTGACTTGTGAGGGTACCAAGTATTTTAGAATGTTTATAGAAGATGCCGTTGAAGTGTATGTAAAGATATTTGTATCGTTTTGGATAATACAGGAATTAGTTAAGACCCCTTGTCAGGTTATTTCTTTTTCTGTTTGGAAGATCTCCCTTCACTTTCTGTCCCAGAATCACTTCAGAAATTTGGTTCTCCAATGCTATGAGATATCCATTCCTATGTCACCAGAACAGGTTTTTCCCATTGGAACAGCCATTCTCAACCGGGGTTCTAGGAAACCCTAAGGCTCCTCCTAAGGATGCAAGGGGGTTCCTTAAAGGGTCACTAAAGGATTTTTTTTTTTTTAGCTAAGTAGCTTCCTTTACCTTACTGCAGTCCTGGTTTCATGTCCTCATTGTTTGTTTTTGCTTTGATGTTGCTGTAATTCTTCTCTGTTCTGGACACTTCCTGGTTGTCTGTTTCCCGATGACCACAGTACTGGGAGTTTCTAGTTTCATGTTCCAAACCATCACTGCTCTATGGCTCTGTATAGCACAGAGGCAGGATAACATGCAAAAAACGAAACTATAAGTGTCAGTTAGAGCTCATTCACACAGGGGCAACACGACTTCCAGCACAACTTTGGGAGGCAACTTGGACACGACTTGAGTATGAATCACAGCGCGACCTGAGGCAACTTACAAGGCAACTTAACGTTGCCTCCGGGACAGGTGGCTTTCCAGTGGCCAATCAAACAAGAATCAGCTCTGTGGGAGGGAGGGGGAGGGATGGGTTTGCCTGAAAAATGTATGTTCTCTTCCTGTATTGTTGCTTCTGTTAAGACAGTGATCCCACTTCTGAGGTGAGTCCCATTGAAATCAATGGGTACAAGTTGCCTCCAAGTCTGATTGAAGTAGTACAGGAACCTTTTCTGAAGTCGGAGCGACTTCAGTAGTGTACATTAAGACGGCTCCATTCACTTCCATTGCTTTTCTCAACAGCGCGACTTGGGGCGACTTCAAGTCGGATCCCAAGTTGCCCCTGTGTGAATGGGCTCTTATTGTCAGTGTGTTTTGGGTAGGATTAAAAAAAATGTACACTATTGTTTCTGGGCTGTACTACGGGTACAAACAATAACTAGCATACACATATGTAGTATCGCTGCAATCTTCAGGAGCAGGAGAATGTATTTTAGGTTGTTTTGTGGTTGTAGGTTGTGGTAAAAGCAAGAAATATACATATTTTTACTATTTTGGGCCAGTTATCCTTTGATGAAGGAATTGAATGAATGCCCAATTTGTCCTGGAGAAAACTCGGTATAAGCCACCGGGATGCAAAAAGTAGTTGTGATGAAATGTACAGTTGTACTAACACATGTCCAAATTGCAAAATTGTGCTTAGGCATTTAAATTTGTTTTACCCTTAAGCCCTGTACACACGATCGATCCATCCGATGAAAACGGTCTGATGGACCGTTTTCATCGGTTAACCGATGAAGCTGACTGATGGTGAGTCGTGCCTACACACCATCGGTTAAAAAAACGATCGTGTCAGAACGCGGTGACGTAAAACACAACGACGTGCTGAAAAAAATGAAGTTCAATGCTTACAAGCATGTATCGACTTAATTTCTGAGCATGCATGAATTTTTAACCGATGGTCGTGCCTACTAACGATCGTTTTTTTTCTATCGGTTAGGAATCCATCGGTTAAATTTAAAACAAGTTGGCTGTTTTTTAACCGATGGATAAATAACCGATGGCGCCCGCACACGATCAGTTTGGACAGATGAAAATGGTCCATCAGACCTAACTCATATAAATTTGAGCCCACATACAGCTTCGGCATTGTTCTTTTTTCCTCCTTTGGCAGAGGCATCCTGGCTTCTGTTTTTAGCCAGAACTGAGGAGTCTGTAGCATTAGCCCTCCTCTGTGTGGCTAGTTAGTTCCCAGCTGTGCTGACATGGAGCCATCAGGAAAATGGAAAATTTAATGGCAAATACTTACCGTAATTTTCCATTTCTCGACGAGCTCCATGGCAGCACAGATCCCACCCAGCTTGGTAGGACTAGTTTCAGAACGCAAAGACTGTAGGTGGGCTCAAATTGATATGAGTTAAGTCCTGGAAGCATAAGAATGGGGGGGGGGGGCTATATGTGCTGACATGGAGCTTGTCAAGAAAGGAAAATTACGGTAAGTATTTGTCATTCAATTTTCCATTTTCTTCACTACACTATAGAGCAAAATGCAAGAAACAATTTTCAGTATGTCTAAATGTGGCAAAGTATATGCCAAATTTTACTGCTTTCACTGCCAGATGCAGTTTTTAAAACCAAGCATTATGAGAAAAGAGCTCAAACCACTCAAAGAAAACCTGGTTTCACACCCAGGACCTTAGGCGTGTAAAGAAGACGTGATAACCACTACACTATGAAATCTTTTACCAGTCAAGCATGAGAATCCTTCTTTTTTTCCCCCTCATCTTGCAGTTCATCAGCGATAAGACCAAGACCAGGCTTTTCATTTCCTGAAGTGAATACTCCAAACTCCACAACTGCACAGTGTGAGGACTCTGAGCATCTCCAGCCTCATAGTTCATTGATGATAATGCCAGAGTGAAGAATAGGTAACCCTATGAGCTCCACAACTGCACAGTATGCAGTGGTGACTGGTGCTCAATTTTTTTTTGGGGAGGGGGGAGCAAACAAAGTGAAAAAAAAATCAATTGCAGCCACTGTGCCCATCAAACGCAGCTACTGTGCCCATCAATTGCCACCACTGTGCCCTTCAAATGCAGCCACTGTGCCCTTCAAACGCAGCCACTGTGCCCTTCAAACGCAGCCACTGTGCCCATCAAACGCAGCCACTGTGCCCATCAAACGCAGCCCCTGTGCCCATCAAACGCAGCCACTGTGCCCTTCAAACGCAGCCACTGTGCCCTTCAAACGCAGCCACTGTACCCATCAAACGCAGCCACTGTCCCCATCAATCGCAGCCACTGTCCCCATCAAACGAAGCCACTGTGCCATCAATCTGTTGTTGACAGATCTTGAGGCCCCATGAAAAAAGGTGTTATGCCGCGTACACACGATCATTTTTCGGCTTGTAAAAAATGACGTTTTTTAAAAATGTCATTTAAAACGGTCATGTGTGGGCTTCACATCATTTTTCGGGTTCTGAAAAACGACAAAAAAAAAATTCAAACATGCTGCATTTTTTAACGACGTTTTAAACAATGTCGTTTTTCAGGTTGTAAAAAATGATCGTGTGTGGGCTTAAACGACGTGAAAAATCCGCGCATGCTCAGAAGCAAGTTATGAGACGGGCGCGATCGTTCTGGTAAAACTACCGTTCATAATGGAGTAAGCACATTCATCACGCTGTAACAGACAGAAAAGCGCAAATCGTCTTTTACTAACAAGGAATCAGCTAAAGCAGCCCCAAGGGTGGCGTCATCCGCATGGAACTTCCCCTTTATAGAGCCGTCGTACGTGTTGTACGTCACCGCGCTTTGCTAGAGAATTTTTTTTTTAACGATCGTGTGTGGGCAACGTCGTTTTAATGATGAAGTTGGAAAAAACATTGTTTTTTTCTAGAGGCTGAAAAACGTAGTTTTTTACAAGCCAAAAAATGATCGTGTGTATGCGGCATAATGGTCAGATAAGACTGCTAATGGCAGCATAGAATCTGGTGAGTGCATTATTAACACTGAGCATAAGTTGTGGTGGAAGGTGGAAGGTTTTCTTTGGACACTGGAAGACACCCTTTTTTTTTCCTCTTTGGAATACACTTTATTCTGGGACTTCAATATTTCATCACAGCAAACAGGACTTTATTGCTTTACATATGATTCGTATACACATAATTTTTTTTCATATACTGTATACCAAAACAATATACATTCCCATAGTCTAAGGTGCAACGTGGCCAGGTGACATGGCAAGTGGACAATCCACAACTTGTGGCAGGTGGCGTGGCCAGGTGACGTGGCAAGTGGACAATCCACAGCTTGTGGCAGGTGACATGGCCTGGTGACGTGGCAAGTGGACAATCCGCAGCTTGTGGCAGGTGACATGGCCTGGTGACGTGGCAAGTGGACAATCCGCAGCTTGTGGCAGGTGACGTGGCAAGTGGACAATCCGCAGCTTGTGGCAGGTGACGTGGCAAGTGGACAATCCGCAGCTTGTGGCAGGTGACATGGCCTGGTGACGTGGCAAGTGGACAATCCACAACTTGTGGCAGGTGACGTGGCAAGTGACACGCTAAATACAAGTACACTGCTGCTCTCTCAGCTGCTACTCACTCTGGTCTCACAAAATTAGCTGAAATGGTTAAATAATACTGTTTTTTGAGCTTAGGGAGGGTCTTATGATGTTTCTTAATTAAACGCCTATAAACGCAAACGCGGTAAAACGCTGCAAACTTTGCGGCAAAACGGGCGTTTTTAAACGCCGGTTTTAGCCTTTAAATTCGTGTGTTTAGCAGAGTTTGCACCGGCGTCCCGTGTGCATGGGGCCTACTGCTGTCCGTCCATGCCCCCCATTGTGGAGATTCCTTTTACTTCCTCTGTGGTTACCAGGACAGGAAGTGAAGTGAAATCTCTCAAAATGGGAAAATAGAAAACAATAAAAATTGGACAGGTAATCTAACCATATTCTATGCAAGTGAGAAAGCTTGCATAGTACATTTATGTAGCGATCTATACAGCAGACCTGAAATAAGGACAGCTATGGAGGTAAGAGTAGCGGAGGAGGGGTTGAATTCAACCAAGAGAGAGTTGGGAGCTATGTGTGTACTTCCTATCCTTCAGACACTCACACTACTTGTAATAACTTTTATGATGCACAATGTAATAATGGCAAGTACTAATCACGTGTGTGCAGTGCTATACAAACACTCTCCAGATGTTTCGCCACATTCGGCAGGGAAGTTTCCATACCTGCGAGCTCTCTGCCTTCTACCTCAGCGCCTGGCTCCTAATGAAGGGAGACAAGGGTGATGCAGACAGGTCTCGCTGCACAACACCAGGGGATTAGCATGCTTCGGGGGATGAAATCAGTTACAGGGGAACCTAATAATTATACTGGCTTCACGCCAACTGTTTAAGCCTTAGACAATTCCCATTACAAGGGACTCGATAGAATGTCACTTTAGCGTTTTCAGGATTATTTAAAATTTTGATCGCAGGAGGGGGCATTTTAAAGGCAAACCCCTTATAAGTAGCTGTATATGCGGAAAGGTTCGACCTCAAATAAAATCAGGATCCTTTAGGATCCTCACTGTTTTTGACTTGTAGTGCTAGGACTATACAGTGCCTTGAAAAAGTATTCACACCCCTTGAAATTTTCCACATTTTGGCATATTACAAGCAAAAACATAAGGGTCCTTTCACACGTGCGTCCGTTTTTTCATACGTCCGTTTACGGACTGCAATGCTTTCCAATGGGATAGCGTACGTTAGCGGATGAGTATCCGCTAACGTCCGTTAACATCCGTCTCCGTTAAGCTCCGTTTTTTTGAACGGAAGAAAACCCTATTTTTCTTCCGTCAAAAAAACGGAACGGACAAAAAACGGATGTTAGCGGACGATCTGTTTAACATCCGATCCGCTAACATCCGTTTTTCATCAAAATATGTAATAAAAATAAAGTTCTAACAAAAAAAATAAAACGGATGAAAAAACGGATGAAAAAACGGATGAAAAACGGATGAAAACTGATGAAAAACGGATGAAAAACAGATGAAAACTGATGAAAAACGGATGTAAAACGGATGAAAAACGGATGAAAAAACGGATCAACTGATGATAAAAAACTGATCTAAAAAACGGTCCGCACGTGTGAAAGGACCCTAAATGTATTTTATTGGGATTTTAGGTGATAGACCAACACAAAGTGGCACATAATTGTGAAGTGGAAGGAAAACTTTAACAAATAAATATGTGAAAAGTGTGGGGGGCATTTGTATGGCGCCCCCCAGAGTCAATACTTTGTAGAACCTCCTTTCACTGCAATTACAGCTGCCAGTCTTTTTGGGGATGTCTCTACCAGCTTTGCACATCTAGAGAGGGACATTTTTGCCCATTCTTCTTTGCAAAATATCTCGAAAAAAGACTCGTATATGACAAGATGTGGTTGCCATCATCCCATAATACTTGAAAATATTCGAATATACCTCATAAGGTGGGATTGTGTAGGCAACACGCAAAAAAGATACAAAAATATATAAAAAATATATCAATTTATTACAAAATACACATACAAAAATATATAAAAAAAAATCACATAAATATACAATGTACAGATCATGAATGATGCAAATACTTCTTCATCATGGCATATACAAGAGCCCCCCGATATTTTGGGACATGGATGTTGCAGGCTGTACCATACAAAAAATCCCCATTTGATATCACTCATAGAGTGGAAAGAACTAATTAGTTCAATTGGGTGGCGTTGGAAATCCACCAGCTTGAGGTCATATCTCCAAATTCCAAAATGGTTCCTGGTTATCCCCAGGCCAATTACCCTTGGGGGTGTAAAATGTCTCCTAACTCTCCTGTATGTGGTACAGCCTGCAACAGGAGACATCCATGTCCCAAAATATCGGGGGGCTCTTGGCTCATACCCTTAGGCACAACATTTTTAAACAATAGATGCAATACTTGTATATGCCATGATGTAGAATGCGTAGCATTCGAAACGCGTCGGCTTTCAGCTACTAACCTCCCAAACCATGGTGATGGTACCGTATGCTGGACAGTATTTGCATCATTCATGATCTGTACATTGTATATTTATGTGATTTTTTTTATATATTTTTGTATGTGTATTTTGTAATAAATTGATATATTTTTTATATATTTTTGTATCTTTTTTGCGTGTTGCCTACACAATCCCACCTTATGAGGTATATTCGAATATTTGCAAAATAACTCAAGCTCTGTCAGATTGGATGGAGAGCGTCTGTAAACAGCAATTTTTAAGTATTGCCACAGATTCTTAATTGGATTTAGGTCTGGACTTTGACTGGGTCATTCTAACACATGAATATGCTTTGACCTAAACCATTCCATTGTAGCTCTGGCTGTATGTTTAGGGTCGTTGTCCTGCTGAAAGGTGAACCTCCACCCCAGTCTCAAGTCTTTTGCAGACTCTATGGCCTCGTACACACGACCGAGAATCTCGTCGTAAAAGAAACATCGTTTTCCTCGACGAGTTTCTTGTCAGGCTTGTCGAGAATCTTGTCAAGCTTCCATTGCGTACACACTGTCAAGACAAAATCTCGTCGTTCTCAAACGCGGTGACATACAACACATACAACAACACTATAAAGGGGAAGTTTTATTCCACTGGCGCCACCCTTGGGGCTGCTTTTGATAATCTCATGTTACCGCGTGTTAGTAAAAGTTTGGTGAGAGACGATTCACGCTTTTCAGTCTGTTACAGCGTAACAAATACCTTATACAGTCCTCTTCCTCTTTCTTGTCTGCTCATTAGCCTAGGCTTATTACATAATGCACAGCTCTCTCTCTCACTCGCTTTAGAGTTTGCCAGGAAGGGAGGGGGGATGAGTCATAAGAGGGCCAAGGAGAGCTGTCTGTGTAAATCCAGGAAGTGAACAGGCAGCAGCTTCAGCTGTCCACAGTTCAAATGGATGCAGCCAGGCTCAGTGGAGGGAGAGTTCTGCAGCATATTTGGCAAGTACAGAATCACAGTATATATAAAATAATATGCAAAGTTGTTGGAGTTGTTGTTGTTGTTGGAGGGAAGCTTCAGAATGGCAAAGATGTTTTTATTAAACATTATGGGCCAGATTCAGGTACATTAGCGCCGGTGTAACGTAAACCGTTTATGTTACACCGCCCCAAGTTTTCAGTTTTAGTGCCCGATCCACAAAGCACTTACCTGGAAACTTGCGGCGGTGTATCGTAACAGTTTTAGTGCCCGATCCACAAAGCACTTACCTGGAAACTTGCGGCGGTGTAGCGTAAATACGTCCGGCGCAAGGCGGTCCAAATCGAATGGGCGGCTAACATTTAAATTAAGCGCTCCCGCGCCGGACCTACTGCACATGCTCCGTTTCATAACTCCCGCCGTGCTTTGCGCAAAGTGACGTAATTTTTTCGAACAGCGACGCGTGTAGCGTACTTCCGTATTCCCGGACGTGTTACGCAAACGACGTGAAATTTTAAATTTCGACGCGGGAACGACGGCCATACTTTAGACAGCAATACGATTGCTGACTAAAGTTAAGGCACCCAAAACGACGACTAACTTTGCGAGGGGAAACTAGACTAGTGGCGACGTAGCAAACGCGAAAAACCGTCATGGATCGCCGTAACTCCTAATTTGCATACCCGACGCTGGTTTTCGACGCGAACTCCCCCCAGCGGCGGCCGCGGTATTGCATCCTAAGATCCGACAGTGTAAAACAATTACACCTGTCGGATCTTAGGGATATCTATGCGTAACTGATTCTATGAATCAGCCGCATAGATACTCTGAGAGATACGACGGAGTATCTGAGATACGCCGTCGTATCTCTTTTGTGAATCTGGGCCATAGTTCCTCCCTCGGCAGTTACATAAAAAGTTTTGAAGGAAGGTGGTGGCATGGGCTGAGGAGCTAGGCCATCACAGACAGTAATTCTAGGCTAGAATTATGTAGGCACCATTAGATGGAATATACGTTGGCCACAACTCAAATAACCTCTAAAAACCTCTGGCGGAACTCTAGGGTTCTATGGAACGCTGGCTGGGAATGGCTTCTCTATATTCCCCTTTGTTCATCCTTTGGCAGTTACATCAAAAGTTTTGAAGGGAAGTGATGGCATGGGCTGAGGAGCTGGGCCAACACAGACAGATAATTACATATTCCAAAAAGAGGAGTGGTCTATGATGGGCAAGGAGGGTTGGAGCTGCCCTAGGGAAACGACTGTTCCTGGAGTGTCTGTTTCCTAGAAAGTGTAGACAGAGACACATTGAAAAGCAATTAAAAAAAATCCTTTTTCAGATGGTGTCTTTTTTTTTTCTTCCTTTTTTGTGTTTTTTTTTCTCTTCTCTTCTTTTTTTTGTATTTAAAAAAATAAAAATAAAAACTCTTTCATAAATAAACAAAAATCAATAAGAATTGATTACATATTGGAAAAAAATGCTGCACGATTTCTGCATATTTGAATCTTGTCATATTCTTTCTCACCAATGATTTACTAAGTACAAATCACAGGCTAATTGAAATGGATGTTTCATGTTGGCTGGAATTTAAGTAAAATGTAGAGATCCATCTCCTCTGTATAATCTCAAGGAAGAAAACGACTGTCATGCGAGCCTCATTGGCAGCCAACATGAAACAATAGGCTGCATAGCAGAGCTGCTTAAATGCCAAATATCGTTTTTTGTTTTTCGACAAGAGGAAATAGCTGAGTAGACTAGCCGTGGCATGGGTTCGCTGGCAACTCGTAAGAACATAGCGCACTTTTTAATCGCTTAAGAGGGGCCGGTGTCCCGCTAAGCTGACCTCCATGGAAACACTTGGAGACCCCGTAGTGGCTGTTCTGCCAGAACAGAGAAAGGCACAGATGAGTACACTCCTACCATCTGTCTCCTGGAGTCTTAAGTATATCTAAATCCATTTTTGTTTTAGGTTTGGATAGGGTAGAGAAGAATTAAAACCGCTGTCCGTTTTTGTTTTCTGTCTGTGTCTCGTTGGTGAGGTTTCCTCCCTTGAATATCTGTTCCAAATATTCAAGAAGTGAGGGGAGTCCTCCTTATTCCTCCCTCCTTAGACCAGGGCCTTCTTAATAGCATCATGGGCCCCTGTACAAAGTAATGCACTTGGGCCCCTACCAGCGTGCCCCAATTTACGTACCTACTTTCAAGAAATAAAGTATAAATAGTTGATAGAATTAAACATACACAGTATATTCATTAGTACTTTCAATAAAATCGATTTTACAAAAGGAAAACGTTCCATAAATCAAAGACTAGTCAACACAGGCTCCAGAAGGGTGGGCTGTTCAGGCTCCAGAAGAGTGGGCCGTTCAGGCTCCAGAAGAGTGGGCTGTTCAGGTTCCAGCAGAGAGGGCCGTTCAGGCTCCAGAAGTGTGGACCTTCGAGGCTCCAGAAGGGTGGGCGGTTCAGGCTCCAGAAGTGTGGACCATTGAGGCTCCAGAAGGGTGGGCCGTTCAGGCTCCAGAAGTGTGGACCATTGAGGCTTTAGAAGGGTGGACCATTGAGGCTCCAGAAGGGTGGGCGTTCAGGCTCCAGAAGTGTGGACCATTGAGGTTTCAGAAGGGTGGGCCATTCAGGCTCCAGAAGAGTGGGCGTTCAGGCTCCAGAAGTGTGGACCATTGAGGTTTCAGAAGGGTGGGCCATTCAGGCTCCAGAAGAGTGGGCGTTCAGGCTCCAGAAGTGTGGACCATTGAGGTTTCAGAAGGGTGGGCAGTTCAGGCTCCAGAAGAGTGGGCCGTTCAGGCTCCAGAAGAGTGGGCCATTTAGGCTCCAGCAGGGTGGGCAGTTTAGGCTCCAGAAGAGTGGGCCGTTCAGGCTCCAGAAGAGTGGGCCATTTAGGCTCCAGCAGGGTGGGCAGTTTAGGCTCCAGAAGAGTGGGCCGTTCAGGCTCCAGAAGAGTGGGCCATTTAGGCAGGGTGGGCCGTTCAGGCTCCAAGCAGAGTGGGCCGTTCCGGCTCCAGCTAAGTAGTCCGTTCAGGCTGTGATTGGCTCTTTACCATGATTTGTGATCAGCTGTGTCCAAAAGGAAACTGTGGTCACAGAGCGCGCCCAATGTCTATGGGCGCCCTCCAGAACTGGAGAGCCACACTGTAGCCATCTTTCAGCTATAGCGCAAGCGGGAGGGACCTATTTAAAAAATGTATCCCTAAATGATTCCTGCATGCACCGAAACAAGGTGGATGGAGGAATCCCTCCCCCTTAACATTGTATTCAAACAGCAGCACCTGCCACTGTCAGAATACGCGGCTACAGGAACATTTTCTAGTATGTCCCTTCTGTCATGCTGGAATGGTGGTCACACACACTGATAAAACCAGCTGAACTGTCTGAATATGTGTATGGCAGCGTAATGCTGACACCATCTACTCCCTATGGGATGAACATCGATTGGGACGTTAATAGTTTTATCAACAACTGTTAAAAATAAAAATTATAAATAAAAAAATGTGTTTATACTCCTCTTTTTATACATTTGAATTATATGTGGATATATTGTTTCTAAAATTTGGTATCTCATCCCGGTCCACGCCGAGGCAGCTGACATTTTCCCTTGGCGCGTCTACCGGGTATGGCAGCTCCGGCGTTGTGAGTGACCGAAGCCGCGATGTCGTCACTCCCGTGAATGCTCGCGGGAGACTTCTTTCTGGCAAGGTCCAGCAGCGTCTGCCAGACCTTCAGCCGGGCATTCAGAGTGCATGCGCCGCTGACGTCAGCAGCTGCATGCAAAGGGAATATCTCCTAAACTGTACAGGTTTAGGAGATATTCTTTTTACCTACAGGTAAACCTTATTATAGGCTTACCTGTAGGTAAACGTAAAAAAAAAAGGGTATACAACCACTTTAACCTCCCTGGCGGTATGATTCTGTCTGGAATTACGTACCAAAAGCGGTACAATTATTTTGCAAGGAAATTTGGTGTTTTATAATGTAGGCCTGCAATTCTTAGGAATAACTCATTTAAATCTGACCAAACAAGAGTCTAGTAGGCATCCCGGGTATGATTTTTTTTTTAAAAACAAAATTATAAATTATAATATAATAAAGAATTATAAATAATTATAATAAAAATTATTCAATAATGTAATCAACTCAAAATCACTGAAATTTTCTCAGTTGCAGAATTGTCGCTGTCATTACTTTTATTTTTTTATGACGAATTTCCCCACAAATCGCTATCGCACAATTCTGCAAGTGATTATAATTTATTATCGCTGTTTTCTAGCTGCTCTAAAACCATTTTTGACATAAAGGGACACTTTTGGTTGCTATGGACAATCTACAATTTGCAGGCAGAAAGAACAGTTTGTATTATATAAAATGACATGTAGGACACTGGGCAGACCACTAGGGACAAGGGGGTGTGTATTTTTTACATACAGTACTGTAATCTATAAGATTACAGTATACTGTATGTAATGTGTTTGTTTACTTTTTTGAATTTGGCGCCGTTCTCCGCCCCGTGCGTCGTAACGTCGCAGGGAACGGAGATCGGCGGCACACGGGGACTGTGAATCGAGCGAGGACGCTGCTTGCTCACACAGCGGGGATGCATCGCAGGATCCAGGGACAAGGTAAGGACTTTGTCTGTGGATGCTGCGAAAGGTAAGCTGCGCCGCTGCACGCTCTGCACATCTCACCCCGAGCGCTCGGGGATACCGATAGTAGCAAAGAAAAACCATAGAAAAACCACCCCGAGTCACGCTCGGGGACACCGCTAAGGAGGTAAAAGTAGCACAGTGGTGAATAGCAAAAAATGCTCTGGTCGTGAAATGAGTAAAATCTTTTTGGAGGTCAAGTAGGTAATGGTCTATGCCCTAAAGTTGGTTCTTGGGTTAGTAAAATGCATCCAATGTAAAAACAGACATTTCTGACTCATGGCTTTGCTTCTATACTTCCTAACAGTCTCGCAATACTCACATGCAACGTCTGCATTAGCCAGGTGTTCTTTTCTTTGCTGTTCACCTGCTGCTTGGAAGGTCCTCTCTACCTTCATCTCCGCCAGTCATCACCATCGTACTTCAATAAACATCCAGTATGTGTGTACACAGTATTTACAGAACAGCGTTTGCAGCTCCAGAGCAATAAATAGTCTGTAAAATACATCAACTCTCCAGCGAGAAGCCTTTGAAAACCTAAAGTGAAACATATATTTTATCCCAACACAAAGCTCCTGATTTAAATAAAACCTGGGAGAATTTCGGCGAGGCCAGGGATAAAAGAAGGAATAGCGCCTGGACAAGGGACTTCTCCCCAAATTCTGATTTTCTCATCAGGAGCGTGTAAAAAAGGAAGAAAAAAAGAATTTTGACTAGACAGAGGCCGGAATGCCGCATGTAAGCAGAGGAAGTCGGTGTCCCAGAGCCCCTATAAGTGTTTAGTGGAGCTGTGCTGTGGGAAACACAGGCACATATTTAGCTGTCTGTGATTACTATCCAAGCTCGGAACTGCGCTCCTTATTCCTGAAGATTACAGGTTATTTATGGGGTGAAAAACTCAAGTCAGGTTATGTGCGTGTGTTCAGACAAATGTCATTTCAAACAAGTGGAAAGGACGGCTCAGGTTATTGACTAGGAAATATTCTTTTACCCCCTTCGGCCATGGAGACCAGTTGTACTCTGAGGACCAGCGTTTTTATTAAAGCGGTTGTATACCTGCACATTTTATTTTTATTCTTTTAAACCTGTAAGGCAAAAAGCATAATGAGCTAGTATGCACCGCACTCATTATGAAATACTTACCTTAGAACGAGGTGTCGGCAAGTGATCTCGATCCACACCGAGGAACCTACCATTTTCCCTTGGCGTGACTTCCGGGTATCGCGGCTCCGGCGCTGTGAGTGGCCGTAGCCACGATGTCGTCACTCCCGCTCATGCGCGCGGGAGACTTCTTTCCAGCAAGATGAAGACCTTCAGCCGGGCACTCAGAGCGCA
This sequence comes from Rana temporaria, assembly GCF_905171775.1. NCBI lineage: Eukaryota > Metazoa > Chordata > Amphibia > Anura > Ranidae > Rana > Rana temporaria. The sequence continues at coordinate 22,678,841 of NC_053494.1, read as the reverse complement.
TGCGCCGCTGAAGTCAGCAGCTGCATGCAAAGGGAATATCTGTTAAACTGTACAGTTTTAGGAGATATTTTTTTTACCTACATGTAAGCTTTATTATAGGCTTAAAGTGGAGTTCCACCCATAAATATAACATTACATCAGTAGTTTTAAAACAATGTCATTAGTCCTTTACAAAATGTTTTTCTTTTTAGATGCCTTCAAAGTGTTGTTGCTAGGCAGAATAGTTAATCTTCCCACTTCCTGCACCTAGGTGCTTAAGCTTCCTAACCTACACCGCACAGACTCCTGGGAATGTAGTGGGTGTAACTTTCCAGGAGTCTGTGCACTCCCCAGTCTCAAAGAATCATGTGACTTGGACAGCACAGGTGCTGAAACCTGATCTGACACTGCTTGTGCAGCACTGAGCATGTGCGAGATCTGTAAGGCTGAAATCCAGGAAGTCATACAGTCTGGCTTCATGATGCCCACACTTAAGATGGCCCCAGTCAATTTCTATTTTATAAAGTGTCTAAATGCTGTAACAACCTAACAAAACGGACCTTAGTTTACAGACTAACTTTACTAGAATACATTAAGCTTGTGTATTACAGGGGTATTCATATTTAAAAAAGTGAAATTGTGGCCGGAACTCCGCTTTGGTTCCTTTAAGCTAGTGCATTGTTGGTTCACTTGCCTTTTCCTTTGATTTTCCTTTTAAGGGCCAGATTCTTGTAGAACGGCGTATCCTTGCGGCGGCGTAACGTATCAGACTTACGTCACGCCTCCGCAACTTAGATGGGCAAGTGCTGTATTCTCAAAGCACTTGCTCCGTAAGTTGCGGCGGCGTAGCGTAATTCGGCCAGCGTAAGCCCGCCCAATTCAAATTTGGATAAGGGGGGGCGTGTTTTATGCGCCTTCCGTGGAATTTCCGAGTGTGCATTGCTCCAAAGTACGCCACAAGGACGTCATTGGTTTAGACGTGAACGTAAATGACGTCCAGCCCCATTCACGGACGACTTGCGCAAACGACGTAACGTTCGGGAATTCGCGTATCTAGCTAATTTGCATACTCGACGCGGAATTCGACGGAAGCGCCACCTAGCGGTCCAAAAAAAATGCAGTTTAGATCCGACGGTGTAAGAGACTTATGGCCTGTCGGATCTAATGGATATCTATGCGTAACTGATTCTAAGAATCAGTCGCATAGATACGACGGGTCATATTAGGACTTACGACGGCGTAAGTCCTTTGAGAATCTGGGCCTAAATGTTTTTTTTCTTTGTCTGAATTTCTCACTTCCTGTTTCTCCTCAGTAAACTTGCCACAATCATCCGAGCCATTCTGACCGGGGGTTAGTCAGCCAGAACAGCTTACTGAGGAGGAACAGGAAGTGAGAAATTCAGACAAAGAAAACAAAGAAAAAAACATTTAGAAGGGAAATCGAAGGAACAGGTAAGTGAACCAACTGACGTGGCAGTTTTGGTGGTATGCAGAGCACACAGCCATTTTCCTGTGCTAGTAAGCACACACTTCATCTTAGTGAAATAATCCATCTTTAAGCTAAAAGGTTCACTCACCATTCATCCGATCTGCCATTCATTCAATAACCAAACACCACCATCTTGTTCTCAGTTTGCCATCACAGCCATCATTTCCTGTAATGGCTTATCACGGCTCCTTTTATTCCCACAAACAGGAAGTGCCCACTGTGGCAGCTAATCACCTCCCCCATGGGAGTGGTCAATACAGGATGTCCCCTCAACACAGCAAGCACCATGTAAGGACATCCCTCTAACAGGATGTCCTATACAATGAATACAATATAGGAATAGAATACATGAATAGAATACATACAATAAATACAATGCTGGCTAAAGTCTTATGGGCGTGTCTGGGCAGGGAATGCATGTTCCCATTCCCATCTCAAAAAGTTGGGAGGTATCTGTTAGGGGGTAGTTCTTCACAATGACCACAAGTATAAGGAGCATTCTTCCCACTTACCATCACACTAATGTATCATGAGTTATAGATATAGGGGTTGATTTACTAAAACTGGAGAGTGAAAAATCTGGTGCAGCTCTGCATAGTAACGAATCAGGTTCCATTTTTTTTTTTGTCAAAGCTTAATTGAACAAGCTGAACTTTGAAGCTGATTGGCTACCAGGTACAGATGCACCAGATTAAAAAATAACACTACACCAGGGAGGAAGCGGGTACAGTGAAAAGTGATGAGACCAAAAATTAGCTTTTTGGCCACAACCATAAACGCTACATTTGTAGAGGAGTCAACAAGGCCTATGATGAAAGGTACACCATTCCTACTGTGAAACACGGAGGTGGATCGCTGATGTTTTGGGGATGTGTGAGCTACAAGGGCACAGGAAATTTGGTCAAAATTGATGGCAAGATGAATGCAATATGTATGGAGGAACATTTGCATTCATCAGCCAGGAAGCTGCGCATGGGATGTACTTGAACATTCCAACATGACAATGATCCAAAACACAAGGCCAAGTCCACCGGTCATTGGCTACAGCAGAATAAAGTGAAGGTTCTGGAGTGGCCATCTCAGTCTCCTGACCTCAATATCATTGAGCCACTCTGGGGAGATCTCAAATGTGCCGTTCATGCGAGACAGACCAAGAATTTACAGGAACTGGAGGCTTTCTGCCAAGAGGAATGGGCAGCTTTACCAACTCAAGATAAAGAGCCTCATCCACAAATACCACAAAAGTCTTCAAGCTGTCATTGATGGTAACGGGGGCAATACACGGTATTAAGAACTGGGGTATTTTTTTTTTTTTATCAGGGTCATTTGGGTATTTTCTGTTGTCATTATGATTTAAAAACAGTAAACACAGTTGATTGATAATAACTGGCTTCAACCAAACACTGACCATGAGTGAAAGAAAAGTTTTTGTGTTATCATTTATATTCTCTGAAAAATGGCCAAGAAATCATAAATTCTGCCAGGGTATGTAAACTTATAAAATGCAGAATAGGATATAAATGTGTTGTTTTCAATTTCTTTTTATTAGTCTTTTTCTCAGATACAAAAACTTTACATTTACACAAGATTCATTTACAATATACAATATGCCCGTTAAATGATAATAAACCGAATCTTGGTAAGTATCAGTTACTTTATCATTAAAACAAGAAACATATATCTACATATACTCCTATTATCTACATATCCATTCATCCTCACTGCCATTCATATACCAAAAAGAGAAAAAAAAAAAACATCCTCCCCCACCTTCTCCTTTTTTCTTTCACATTTTCTGCTTCATTTACTTTTCACCTTTTTAGGATTTTCCCCTAATATTCCATTTATATATATTCTTTCATTCCTTCCGAGAGCCGAAATTCAACCCATTTTTGCCATATTTCTGGCATTTGACTATTTATGTATCCTTCTTCTCTTATCTGTCTTTCCATATATTGTATTTCATTCATTTCACATAACCAATCTGCTATATTTGGGCTTTTATTTTCTCTCCAATTACGAGCTATTATTGTTCTAGCTGCCGTAGTCATATGGTTAAAAATATCCTTCTTGATACGCTTTATTGAGCCTGGAATCAAAGATAACAATGAAATATCTATGTTTAGATTCCTCTCTACTCCCGACATTTTCCAGTATATCTCATGAACTTTTCCCCCCAAATTTCTCACTAAATTACAATTAGTGAGAGTAGGAATGTGTTGGAACCCCTCTTTTGCTGCTGTTTGTGTCCCCACTGGAGAGATTCTGGGCTAGATTCAGATAGGTTAGTGGATCTTTAGATACGCGTAACCTATCTGATTTACGTTACGCCGCCGCAATTTTTTGAGGCAAGTGCTTTATTCAGAAAGCACTTGCCTCTAAAGTTGCGGCGGCGTATCGTAAATCCCCCGGCGGAATTCAAATTCCGCGGCTAGGGGGCGTGTACAATTTAAATCAGGCGCGTCCCCTCGCCGATCGAACAGCGCATGCGCCGTCCGCAAATTTTCCCAGCGTGCATTGCTCCAAATGACGTCGCAAGGACGTCATTGGTTTCGACGTTAACGTAAATTACGTCTGGCCGTATTCGCGAACGACTTACGCAAACGACGTAAAAAATTCAAAACTCGTCGCGGGAACGATGGCCATACTTAACATAGGATACGCCGCACTTACCCCTCCTATAGCAGGGGTAACTTTCCGCCGGAAAAAGCCGAACGCAAACGACGTAAAAAAAAAGCGCCGGGAGGTCGTTCGTTTCTGAATCAGCGTAAATGCTCATTTGCATATTCAACGCGTAAAAGATATGGAAGCGCCACCTAGCGGCCGGCCTGGAATTGCAGCCTAAGATCCGACGGTGTAAGTCACTTACACCTGTCGGATCTTAGGCATATCTATGCGTAACTGATTCTATGAATCAGGCGCATAGATACGACGGCCGGACTCAGAGATACAACGGCGTATCAGGAGATACGCCGTCGTATCTTCTTTCTGAATCCGGCCCTCTCTCTTTATGTCTTGGTGATTTTTGTCGCACAGAAACTTATGGGAAAATTCTGCATATTATGGTTTTTCATAGAAATAGAGTGGAAATCTTCCAAAGGGAATGTTTGTTCCAGTGACAACTCTCCACAAGGGCATCCCCATCATTTAGGAGAGATTTCCTCTCACTTCCTGTTGTGTCTCCAGGACAGGAAGTGAGAAGGAATTTCTCCAATGGAATAGACAACAAATAAAAAAACAAACGTACAAGGGTTTTAACTGCCCCATGCTAAATACACATGAATACTCGTATATAACTGAATATGTGAAAGGGGAATGATTTAAGTTAAGACAGCGGCTTTTGTCGAACGTCATCCTCATGTGTGTCTATAAACCGTTTAAAAAAAAAAAAACGTAATGAAAAACGATACCTGGAAGATGCCCAGTGTCAGCTGCTTTCTCACTGCAGTCCTGTGGCTTCTCTGCATGGTAAAATAATCTGTCTCAGCCTAAGGATTTTAATAGCAAAAACAATTCAGCAGCGGGGGCGGGGAGCAGACCAAACAGCTAGGATCATTTCATCGCTTTGTCCAGCAGACACGACTGCTCCAAGTCATCACCTGCTGCAACGACACCTCAAATAAAATCCGATTATTACGGCACAATCACGCCAAGGCCTGAGCTACTGATGTTAAAGAGCACCTGTCACCTGAGGTTACCTTTGGTAGCCAATTTATGGGATGGGTTTATTAATATACATACTGAATGTCACTTCACCAAATAAATTGCACAATTGAGGAACGAGTCAATCTGAGCCTTGCTTAATAAAGTGAAGATATGTTGGTGGAGCTCGATCAAGAATTTGGTAAGTACAGTATCTTACAAAAGTGAGTACACCCCTCACATTTTTATAAATATTTTATTATATCTTTTCATGTGACAACACTGAAGAAATGACACTTTGCTACAATGTAAAGTAGTGAGTGTACAGCTTGTATAACAGTGTAAATTTGCTGTCCCCTCAAAATAACTCAACACCAGGGGCATTGGGAGGGGGGGCTGGAGCCCTGTATGGGTCCCCAAAAAGCCCTGGGTCTCAGACATGCAGCATTCTATTGTTAGCCCCGAGCCGCTGAGCGGGGACCGATCTGATGCCGAGTGCGACCAAGTGACATAGCAGGTCCCGCCTTCTGGAGCCTGCAGCGCATATGATGGACATACCACTGGTCCAATGCCGGGACCGTGGGACATGTGACATCCATCATAGGCGCAGCAGGCTTCAGAAGGCGGGAATTACAATGTGGCCGCCGTGCAACATCCCCACTCAGCGCTCAGGCGGGTGGCTCTCCTCTCCTTTCCTCCTCTGGTGACTGGCTATCTGCTGTGATTATGGGAATTGGGCGCGCTGAACACCGCACACCATGGCTGAGCTGAGCTGCTGCCGGACACATGAAGTCTGTCTCCTGGTCAGGTAGGTCAGTGTATGTATGTATGTGAGGTAGGTCAGTGTATGTATGTCAGGTAGGTAGATCAGTGTGTTTATGTCCCTACCGTCAGTGTATGTATGTCAGGTAGGTCAGTGTATGTATGACACTACCGTCAGTGTATGTATGTCAGGTAGGTCAGTGTATGTATGACACTACCGTCAGTGTATGTATGTCAGGTAGGTAGGTCAGTGTATGTATGTCAGGTAGGTCAGTGTATGTATGACACTACCGTCAGTGTATGTATGTCAGGTAGGTCAGTGTATGTATGACACTACCGTCAGTGTATGTATGTCAGGTAGGTCAGTGTATGTATGACACTACCGTCAGTGTATGTATGTCAGGTAGGTAGGTCAGTGTATGTATGTCAGGTAGGTCAGTGTATGTATGACACTACCGTCAGTGTATGTATGTCAGGTAGGTCAGTGTATGTATGACACTACCGTCAGTGTATGTATGTCAGGTAGGTAGGTCAGTGTATGTATGTCAGGTAGGTCAGTGTATGTATGACACTACCGTCAGTGTATGTATGTCAGGTAGGTAGGTCAGTGTATGTATGTCAGGTAGGTCAGTGTATGTATGACACTACCGCCAGTGTATGTATGTCAGGTAGGTAGGTCAGTGTATGCATGTCAGGTAGGTAGGTCAGTGTATGTATGTCAGGTAGGTAGGTCAGTGTAGTGGTCAGTGTGTCAGACAGGTGAGTTTAGAGGTCAGCATTGATGGGCATGGCAAGTCAGACAGCAACCAGCAAGTGAGCTTACCCTCCGCCACACAACCCCACCGCCCAAGTCACATACAGCCCCCCCCCCCCCCCCCCCCCCCCGTTGCCGGCCCTGGTCTTTTTGCCACCTAGCAACGCCCTGCTCAACACACACCCATTAATGTCTAAACCACTGGCAACAAAAGTGTGCGCACCCCTAAGTGAAAGTAAAAATGTCCAAATTGGGCCCAAAGTGTCAACACTTTGTGTGGCCACCATTATTTTCCAGCATTTCCTTAACCCTTTAGGGCATGGAGTCCACCAGAGCTTTACAGGTTGCCACTGACAACACGGAGCTGGTGGATGTTAGAGACTGTCATTATCATTAAGTTAGAGACTGATATTGAACCCTACGAACTAAGACTGGAATGCCATTAAAGTTTATGTGCGTGTAAAGGCAGGCGCCCCAATACTTTTGACAATATAGTGTATGTGCACAGCTGATAACAGGTAATAACACCCTAACACATCAAGGCAGCACAGCACAATGTATTTGCATTTTTACTGCACAGCAATGCACAGAAGTGAATGTGCAGCATTAAAAAATACAAATAAATATGCATGTCCATTAAAATATGTTTTGCTTTGCGGTGTATTGGAAGCCTATTGAAGATTAATAGATTGCCCTAATGTAATGCAGGTTTACATGTGAAATACAACGCATCAACGCATGCGCAGTAATATACTCCAATGCATCTGACCCTTAAGAAAAGACTGATGGTGTTGCCCAAAGTGACCGATCTGATTCATGAATTTGAGAAATTGAAGATGCAGTGACCAATCCTATCCAGAATTTATTTTGTGTCCCAGGTCACAGAACGAAAGCAATGAAGGAAGTTGATTGCTACGGACAACGCAGGCAACTTTCTCCTCTCCTGACGTCACCCCCTCAATGTCCGGGATCGCCTCCCTTTCCCAGATTCCATTCCCTCTGCATCATCCGCAGTCATTCCTGTAATCAGAACACCCACAAACTCACTTCCGGGACAAGACATTGTATCTGCTGGACTCCTCAAGGCAAGCTGAGATGAGACAATGTCTGACCTTCCCTGATTCTGGAAGAAAGTGCCGGAACAGTTGCTAAAAGTATCTGATTTATTGCTACAATCGCCTGACCATTCATAACACCTGTTTATTAAAGACCCTGAAATTTTTATGTTTTTATGTGACCTTTTTTTTAGGAGAAGTTGGCTTGTTGCTAAGGGAGGCTGACCTGTTGCTAGGAGCACCTAACCTGTCATTAGGTGAGGTTGACCTGTTTCTAATGTAGCGCATCCCCCGTAGGAGTCGCTGGTAAATAGAGATTCCCCACCCAGCACAGCCAGGCACACCGAATTTCTACACTGAAGCCTCGTACACACGACCGAGGAACTCGACAAGCCAATTTTCTCCATTCCCGTCAAGGAAATAGAGAACTTGCTCTCTTTTTGGCTCGTCGAGTTTCTGGACAGTTTCCTCGACGAAAATGTACACACGACCGGTTTCCTCTGCAAAAAAATATCTCCCAGCAAGTTTCTTGCTGTTTTTTGCCGAGAAACTCGATCGTGTGTATGAGGCCTGAGACAGAAAACAGTCCTTGCAGCTTTGTTTTTAATTTTTTTTTTATTTAGGGGTTAAAGTGGTTGTAAATCCTAGTTAAAAAAACCCTGCAAGACAAAGGCATAATGAGCTAGCTCATTATGAATTACTTACCTTACATCGAAGCCCCCTCAGCCGTTTTGTACCCCCCTCTGGCCAGCGACATCTCTCCCGGAGTTACTTCCAGGTATCGCGGGCTCCAGCGCTGTGATTTTGCCGGAGCCACGATGAGGTCATACGCGTTGGAGCCGCCGGTAACGGCACACTTACTGAAGCAGCGGCACATAGGTGCCATTGCTTCAGTGCGCATGTGCCAATTACATCAGCACATGCAGAGGACAGGGGATATCTCCTAAACGGGCAGGATACCTCTGTGTATTTTAAGAGGATCTCTTCAGCATCTGAGCCCCGGGCCCAAAGTCAGCCCCCCCCAGACTAGGGGGTTACCCTCAAGGACCCCCGACAGCCTCCTCAGCACTCTATCTCCAGCTTCCACCTAAACTCTCACTGCTCCTGCTGGGTTGACTCAAGGTATTTAGGAAGTGCTCTCCCTGCCAACACAATTGGCCAGGGATTGGTTGGGGCCCTCATCAATACTTCAGACAGCTCCTCCTAACCTCCCTTCCATTCTTCTGGAAGTTTCTCAAACATTCCAGCAAGTAGGGGGAGATACCAGAGGTGCTGCCTGATGAGTCATCCAGCCTCCCCGAGTCACTCACCCTGACCCAGATTCGAAAACACAGGCAGGGCTGCCAGCCAAGCCTAAATTTACTTACACTACAAAAATCCATGTACCTACCTAGCACTCTACACTAGAGAGTGCTACACTAAGAACACCTGACCTGTTGCTAAAACAGGAAGACCTGCTGGTAAGAGCAGGTGACCTGTTGCTAAAAAAAGGCTGATCTGTTGCTAAGAGTACCAAATCTGTCACTAAGTGAGAATCACCTGTTACTAGAAGCACCTAACTTTTCAGTAAGTAAGGTTGACTTGTTGCTTACATCACCTGGCCTTTTGCTCAGAAAACCTTAAAGCGGAACTAAATCCTCCTGTGCTTTTCAGCCGAGGAAGTCGCCATCTTTGCTTCTGTTTGATCTGTAACTGCCATGATGCTGCACATGTGATCAGCTAGGACACTGGCCATTTTATGGTTTGGCAGTTTGGTTGAAAGCAGATGTGAAAAATTCCAAAGATGTGAAAGTTACTGCATTCTTGGTATGCCATAAATGTTAATTGATGGGTTTAGATGTGATTTAAATCAAAACAATACTCACCTCAGCTCCAGCAGTGCGGCGTCCCTAAACTTCCCGCCCGGCCACTGACATCTTTGGGAGGCCGACTTCCGGGTCTTGATCTGCAGTCACTGTCATTGGCTGGGCAGGGATGACATCATTCCTACCCATGCACAGGAGTTCATTCTTCTTTTGATCTGCAGTTGACCTTCTTCTGACACGCAGTTAACCTCCTTCTGATCCGTAGTTGACCTCCTTCTGATCTGCAGTTGACCTCCTTCTGATCTGCTGTTGACCTCCTTCTGATCTGCAGTTGATCTTCTTCGCAGATGCAGTTGACCTCCTTCTGATCTGCAGTTGACCTTCTTCTGATCTGCAGTTGACCTCCTTCTGATCTGCAGTTGACCTCCTTCTGATCTGCAGTTGACCTCCTTCTGATCTGCAGTTGACCTCCTTCTGACTTGCAGTTGATCTCCTTCTGATGTGTAGTTGACCTTCTTCTGGCTTGCAGTTAACCTCCTTCTGATGTGTAGTTGACCTTCTTCTGATCTGCAGTTGACTTCCTTCTAACTTGCAGTTGACCTCCTTCGGATCTGCAGTTGACCTCCTTATGACTTGCACTTTACCTTCTTCTGACTTGCAGTTGACCTCCTTCTGATCCGTAGTTGACTTTTTTCTGACATGCAGTTGATCTCCATCTGAGCTGCAGCTGACTTTCTTATGACCTGTAGTTGACTTGCTTCAAGTGTGTTTTGTATTTCTGTAGACATGCAAAAGCCGGTTCACACAGGGGCAACACGACTTCCAGCACGACTTTGGGAGGCAACTTGGACACGACTTGAGTATGAATCATCAGGCAACTTACAAGGCAACTTCAAGTCGCCTCCAGGACAGGAGGCTTTCCAGTGGCCAATCAAACAAAAATCAGCTCTGTGGGAGGGAAGGGGGAGGGAGGGGTTTGCCTGAGAAATGTATGTTATCTTCTTGTATTGTTGCTTCAGTTAAGACAGTGATCAGACTTCTGAGGCAACTTCCATTGAAATCAATGGGTACAAGTTCGGAGCGACTTCAATAGTGTGTATTAAGACGGCTCCCATTAACTTCCATTGATTTTCTCAACCACACAACTTGGGACGACTTGGGGCAACTTCATGTCGGATCCCAGGTCGCCCCTGTGTGAAACGGCTTTTAAAGTGGAGGTTCACCCAAAAAAAAAAAATTTTAACATTACATTCAGCCGAGTTGTCCTAATGACAATCGGCTGTTTTTTTTTATTTTATCCCCGTACATACCATATTTTCACCGCCGCTTCCGGGTATGTCTTCTGTGGGACTGGGCGTTCCTAATTGATTGACAGCCTTCCGACCGTCGCATACTGCGCGTCACGAGTTGCCGAAGGAAGCCGAACGTCGGTGCGCAGCTGCCGTATACAGCCGACTCGCAGTTCGGCTTCTTTCGGCAACTCGTGACGCGCTGTATGCGACGGTCGGAAGGCTGTCAACCAATTAGGACCACCCAGTCCCACAGAAGACATACCCGGAAGCGGCAGTGAAAATACGGTATGTATGGGGATAAAATAAAAAAAATGTAATGTTAAAAAAAAAATTGGGGGTGAACCCCCGCTTTAAGGAATGAAAAACCAGCCTGAAGTAAACAAAAGCCTATCAACACAGGTTCCAAAATTTCACATTATCACAACAGAGCTTATTTAAAAAAGAAGGTGACTTTTCAGTCAATCCCAAAGCCAACGTCCTTTCTAGTATACCCACAGAAAAAAAGCAAGCTCTTTCTGTACAAATTATTTAATGTGATTTACAGTATATATGATGTCATCTTTTTTATGTTCATTCAGTGTGGTTGGCTATGATGATGTGCATATTTCATAAATCAGATTTGAGCATCATCAGATTAGAGTAGATGGAATGTTGACATTTAATTGGTTGTCATGGGTTCCGTCACATTGCATGGCCTTATTACATAAGACTGGTCTGTGCGGTGCACTTGTCATGGCAGATGGACGGCAGCCCCTCCGCTCACACTTGTCTTGACTTCTCAAGTCCTTGTCACTTTCTCCTTCCCGCTCATGCGACACCTGTCCTCTGCCACCTGCTCCGTCCTTCCCTCCAACTCCCAGCAGGAATTTTACAAGCACCCTTACTATGACTATAAACTGAAAAGGGGCAACTGGACACAGACGGCTACATTTACTGCTGATTGAGAGACAGGAAAATACCGATCATCCGTCCTGAAATTGCTAGCTGCCTGATGGGTATCAGAGAACGTTTCCAATTCCAGTGAAAATCAGGACCCTTCACATAATTATCACTGTTGTATTTAAAGAGGAAGGCAAACTGTCCCTTTGAGTTCTCTATTCATTTTTTTTCTTTCTGTGAAAAAAATTATCAATTAAAAATAAAATGTGCAACCCCCTTCACCGAAAAAAAAAATGAATAAAACAAAAAACATTGTTGTTTACTGTGTAAATTTTTTGAACCCCCCCTATGTTTTTAATGCATAAGGTGCCTTAACTTCTTCAGACCCGTGCTATAGTCAAATGATGGCTACAGCGCGGACCTGAAAATCCAACTAGACGTCAATTGACGTCCGCCCCTTTGGGCGTTCCCTGCGCGCGCTCCAGAGCGCGCAGCGGGGAAACTCTGTGTTGGCCATGTCTCTTGGACACAGCCAATTACAGTTCGCCGCGAACGGCCAATCAGAGTGGCCGTTTGCGACGCGATCTGTGCGGCCAATCAGAGATGATCTCATATGTAAACATATGAGATCATCTCTCATTGCCGGCTCACACAGAGACAGCGTCCCGTCTCTGGAGAGGAGACCGATCTGTGTCTCTTGTACATAGGGACATAGATCGGTCACCCCCCCAGTCACCCCCCTCCACCTACAGTTAGAACACTATGCAGGGAATACATTTAACCCCTTCCTTACCCCCTAGTGTTAACCCCTTCAATGCCAGTCACATTTATACTGTAATTAGTGCACATTTATAGCACTGATCGCAGTATAAATGTGAATGGCGCCAAAAATGTGTCAAAAGTGTCCGATGTGTCCGCCATAACGTCGCAGTCCCAATAAAAATCGCAGATCGCCGCCATTTCTAGTAAAAAAAAAAAATAATAAAAAATAATAATTCTGTCCCCTATTTTGTAGGCGCTATAACTTTTGCGATTTTTTTTTTTTTTACCAAAAATATGTAGAAGAATACGTATCGGCCTAAACTGAGAAACATTTTTTTTTTTTTTTTTTTTAATTGGCAAATTTATTATAGCAACAAGTAAAAAATATTGTATTTTTTTCAAAATTGTCGCTCTTTTTTGTTTATAGCGCAAAAAATAAAAACCGCACAGGCGATCAAATACCACCAAAAGAAAGCTCTACTTGTGGGGAAAAAAGGACGTCAATTTTGTTTGGGAGCCACGGCGCACGACCGCGCAATTGTTAGTTAAAGCGACGCAGTGCCGAAAGCTGAAATTTCACCTGGGCAGGAGGGGGGTATATGTGCCCAGTAAGCAAGTGGTTAAAGCCCAACTGAACTCTCAGTTGAAATCAGATAAATACATTCCAGGCGAATTGAAAAAAAAAGGTGTGCAAAATCTTACAGCTGATTTTCTTTAAAAAGCAGTCACAGCCTTAGAAAGGCCCGTCCCTGCCAGCATGTGACAGAGAAGGACCCTTGCCCTCTCTCTGCAGAGATCTGGCATGACACCCGACTGAGCCGGAGCTGTCCAATCAACAGGGAGTATGAGCTTTGCTGATTGCAGAGCCATAGGTCGGACTCAGCAGGGGGGGGGTGTCGGATCTCTGCCCTACAGAGAGGAAAAGCTGCACTTTGCAGGTGCTGGCAGGGGACCAGCTTATCTACTCTGTAGACTGTGGCTGCTTTAGAAAGTCATTGGTCTAACTTAGCAAGGGGTGTGCAAGATCTCGAGCCGGGGGGGGGGGGGGTGTTGTATCTTTGCAGAGAGACCACTTTGCAGGTGCTGGCAGAGGACACTTTGCAGGTGCTGGCAGTGGACACTTTGCAGGTGCTGGCAGTGGACACTTTGCAGGTGCTGGCAGGGGACATGTTTTTCTACCCTGCAGAGTGTGGCTGCTTTAGAAAGCCATTGGTATGACCAGCAGCTGGTGTGTTGGATCTCTGCAGAGAGATCACTGCTTCCCTACAAAGAGAAAAGGTCACACTTTACAGGTGCTGGCAGGGGACAGGCTTTTCTACTCTGAAGGAGACATGTGCAATTCGTTTCGTTGCGAATTAGTTTTTTAACAAGTTTTGGCATATTTGTTCATTTGGAAATATCCGAATTAACGAAAACCAGTTTACATTTTTTTTCAGAATATTCGAAAAATCGGAAATTTGTAAATTCGGAAATTCATAAATTCGGAAAATCGAAATTCCAAAAACCCGAAAATCTGAAATAATAACTAACTTATAATAACTTATAATAACTTAACTTTTACTAACTACAGGCATACCCCACTTTTAAGTACACAACGGGACCAGAGCATTGATGTAAAACGAAAATGTACTTAAAGTGAAGCAATGCCTTTTTTCACTTCTAGGCTGTAGTGGGGGTGCCAGGGGCTTTAGTGGGGGCATCAGGGGTACACTTACATGTAAATAAGCTCATCTGATGCAAGGGGGGCCGCTCCAATCCATCCCCCGGACATCGCGCTGTGCACAAAGGACAGTGCTATTGAGAGGCTGGATGGCATTCTGTGGCTGACAGGGAAGCCTGAGGGGATGTGATGTCACCGGAGGTGGGGAGGCAGCCAGGATACAGAAAGAGCACACTGGAACTGGGCAGGCTAAGTGCTCAGAACTTCAGTTCCGTCTAATGCGGGTGCACGGCGCGGGAATATTTGTACTTGTGAGACACTTTACGTACACTCGCGGGCATGTCCGTACTCGTGAGTGTACGTAAAGTGAGTGTCCGTAAAGCGGGGTATGCCTGTATTAAATTATAGATATTTCCTTTCAAAACGAATTTCCTTTCAAAACGAAGTGAATGGAACGTAACAAATTAATAATAATAAATAACAATAATAAAAACGTTTTATTATTAATAGTTATTATTAATTCGTGTCGTTCCATTTTTTTTATATGTGGCTTTTTTTTGGATAATTTGTAACTTCAGATAAATTTGTATTCGTTACTTTCACTAACAGACAATTTTGAAAGGAAATTCCAATATACGGTACATATAATTTGATAGTTACTTATTATTAGTTAGTTATTCTTTTAAATCCTCAGATTTTCCTTCTTCTTTTTGGGCATTTCGCTGTGTGTGTCAATGCACATTGATGGACAGTAGGATGTGCCTTGACATTCAATACAAAGTGCACCTTTAACCACTTAAGGACCCATTCACGGCGATATACGTCGGCAGAATGGCACGGCTGGGCACATCCACGTACATGTACGTGGCTCTTTAAGCCCAGCCGTGGGGTCGCGCACGTGGTCCGAAGCTCCGTGACCGTGGCCACGGGACTCGCGGACCCGCTCGCCGCTGGAGTCCCGCGATCGGTCCCCGGAGCTGAAGAACGGGGAGAGCTGTGTGTAAACACAGCTTCCCCGTTCTTCACTGTGGCGCTGTCATCGATCGTGTGTTCCCTTTTATAGGGAACCACAATCGATGATGTCACACCTACAGCCACACCCCCCTACAGTTAGAAACACAAATGAGGTCACACATAACCCCTTCAGCGCCCCCTGTGGTTAACTCCCAAACGGCAATTGTCATTTTTACAGTAAACAATGCATTTTAAATGCATTTTTTGCTGTGAAAATGACAATGGTCCCAAAAATTTGTCAAAATTGTCCGAAGTGTCCGCCATAATGTCGCAGTCACGAAAAAAATCGCTGATCGCCGCCATTAGTAGTAAAAAAAAAAAAAATTATAAAAATGCAATTAAACTATCCCCTTTTTTGTAAACGCTATTAGGTAGATTCACAAAGAGTTAGGTCGTTGTATCAGTAGATAAGCCGACCTAACTCAGAATCTATGCCAACTTATGTTTAAGTGTATTCTCAAACAGAGATATGCTTAAACATATCTAAGATAGGACGGCTTGCGCTGTCCTATCTTAGGTTGCAATATTGAGGCTGGCCGCTAGGTGGCGCTTCCATTGCGGTCGGCGTAGAAGATGTAAATTAGTAGATACGCCGATTCACGAACGTACGCCCGGCCGCCGCAGTACATTTACGCCGTTTCCGTAAGGCAATATCAGGCCTAAAGTTATTCCATCTTGTAGATGGAATAGTAATGTTAAAGTATGGCCGCCGTTCCCGCTTCGAAATTCGAAATTTTTACGTTGTTTGCGTAAGTCGTCCGTGAATAGGGATTTACGTCATTTACGTCCAGGTCGAAATCAATAGGCCCGTGCGGCGTACTTAGCCGCAATGCACACTGGGAAATGTAGGCGCCCGGCGCATGCGCAGTTTGAAAAAAACGTCAAAAACGTAAGGTCAAGCCCCATTAACATAAAACACGCCCCCTTAGACACATTTGAATTAGGCGCCCTTACGCCCGCCCGCTTTAGGCTACGCCGCCGTAACTTAGCAGGCAAGTACTTTGAGAATCAAGTACTTGCCTAGCTAACTTACGGCGGCGTAGCCTAAACACGCTAAGCTACGCCGCCGCAAGTTTAGTTCAATCTACCTGAATCTACCTATATAAATTTTGCGCAAACCAAACGATAAATGCTTATTGCAATTTTTTTTTTACCAAAAATAGGTAGAAGAATACATATCGGCCTAAACTGAGGAAAAAAAAATCTGTTTTATATATTTTTGGGGATATTTATTATAGAAAAAAGTAAAAAATATTGAATTTTTTTCAAAATTGTCGCTCTATTTTTGCTTATAGCGCAAAAAATAAAAACTGCAGAGGTGATCAAATACCACCAAAAGAAAGCTCTATTTGTGGGGAAAAAAGGACGCCAATTTTGTTTGGGAGCCACGTCGCACGACCGCGCAATTGTCAGTTAAAGCGACGCAGTGCCGAATCGCAAAAACTGGCCGGGTCCTTTAGCTGCCTAAAGGTTCGGGGTCTTAAGTGGTTAATACACCCAACGACAGACGGAATGGGGCTTTAAATGCTGATGCCGTTTGATAAATCAGGACCTATGTTGGAGTTTTCTGGCGCTCAGCCGGTTCCTGGTCTATCAGCACCAATGTGTGAACAAGATCGGAGAAGTAAGCATTTATGTAGACACATGTGAGCCTCCCGAATGGTTTCATTTCAGCGATCCGTGCGTTGAACAAGACCTGGTGGAATAGCCGAGAGCAGGAATAAGGTCAATTAGGGTTTAGCGTAGCCTGGCAGATATCTTAATTAGGGCGATTTTTTTTTTTTTTTTGCCGCCCCGTCCCCCATATTGTTATGAAACAGGCAACTGGTGAGTGCAGCGAGCGGGCCTCACTTTCCCTGCAGCTGTCAATTTAGCCGTCGCTTAAGCCCATAACAACAGCTGGGAATGACCCCGAGTGATACAGTCTGAGGGGGGGCTCCCGCTGATAATGAGTTTGCAAACTTCTGGAGGTATCTGTTACATATAACGCGCAGATGCCTTCAGCTTCCGTCCAGAGACAGATGGAGGAATTACTCGCCTGACAAGGAAAAATTCTCTCCGATACGCAGAGCTGTCGCGGATTTAACTCCTTAAAGCCTGATCCGGACATTTTTATTAATTTTTTTGGATAGAGTGGAGAAGAATAAAAAATTTCGGGCAGCTTTTCTTTTTTGTAGCTTTTTATCTCGAGGTGCTGAACTTGACTAATAAGAAGTTCATCAATAGAGGAGGTTCATCCAAATCATTCAGCGTGCAGCGGCTTTGGTGAGACCACACCCCCCCCCCCCCCCGAAAAAATGTACTTAGGCTAGGTCAGTGTTTCTCAATTTCAGTCCTCAGGCCCCCCCAACAGGTCAGGTTTTCAGGATTTCCATTATTTTGCACAGGTGATTTGATCAGTTTCACTGCCTTAGTAATCACCACAGCCTTTTCATCTGAGGGAAATCCTGAAAACCTGACCTGTTGGGGGGGCCTGAGGACTGGAATTGAGAAACACTGGGCTAGGTTCACACTAGCCCAGGGATGGACTGGGACAAAAATTTGGCCCTGGACTTCATCCAGACTGGCCCACTTTGACAGGTCTCTGCCACGGCGGCTGAACAACTCCCGCACCCCCCCGGCCACCCGCACCCCCTCTCCCCCTTCACTAGCCACTAGCCGTTCTACTTTATTAGAGTAGAACAGCTGGTACTGGTACTCTTATAGGCAGTACCAGTGGGGAAGCTAGACATTATTTCATCCGGGTCAAAGAATCAGTTCGGTGTAATGGCTGTCTTTATTTAAAAAAGGAAAAATGCACTACAAGTCACAGCACACTACATGGTAGTAACACACTGACGCGTTTCGCACTATAAATTAGTGCTTAATCATGCTATGATTAAGCACCAATTTATAGTGTGAAACGCGTCAGCTGTTTTACTCCCGTGTAGTGTGCTGTGACTTGTAGTGCATTTTTTCTTTTTTAAATAAAGACAGCCATCAAGGTTTTTTTGGAGTGCGGCTGTCCATATTTTCTTTTTCCATTTGTTGCCTTGTGCATTGCCAGCACCCTTGATCTCCTGAGACTATACTGATCATCCTAACACAATCCACCTGGAGCGGTAACTTTCTTTCTTATATTTCTTTCATAATAGATTTCCTTTCATTTCAAGACCTTTAAATATATTTTTTTTTATAAAAAAGGGGGGTTGTCATCCAGGGCCCTGGGGACCTCCGGACCCCTAAAAAAAAAAAAAAAAAAATTGTCCCTTTAATAAAAAATCTAATAAAAATATATTAAAAAAATATACACCTTTTTATAAAAAAAAAAAGGGTGGGGGGTTGCCATCTGGGGCCCTGTGGGCCTCCGGGCCCCTTACAGGTGTACTGCATGTACCCCCCTGATGGCGGCCCTGGTCATCAATAGCAGCCTCCATGTCCCTCCAGTACACATTTCCTCTATAGGTTCATACCTAACTAGGTGTCGGTAAGATCGATCACCTACAAGAATCTTCTATCCCTTGACCAGTCCCATGGTATGAGTTCCCAGCTCTGCCTGCCCTCCATGACCATTAGGTAGGACATTGGTTCTCCCCGTTGGATCCCTAATTTATTTACTTTCCTATTTGCTTGTATCTTCCCATAATGGAGAAGGCACCGGCAGCCAGAAACGACTTTGGACTCGGAGGGGGGGGGGGACGGGGGGGGGGACTGACCCTTTATCACGTAACCATAGAAGGACCTCTCTACTTGAATTACATCGTAGAATGTTGGAGGGTAATAGAAAATCTCTCAGACAATTCCATCTAATCACTAAGGATAACATGATGTTCTTCCTAAGACTGGGAGATACTACACTGGATAAACCGAGAGACACCTGCTGCTTTCTACAGATCAGTGGTCTTCAAACTGCGGCCATTTGCTGGGCTTTATGCCGGACCGTTTTCATCTGACAGTCTGCTGCCGGATTTCTGTCTGATGGTTGTACACACCATCAAACAGAAATCCACGCGGACACGATACGCGGTGACGTGGCCGTGCCGTCGCCGCTGGAAGGTCAATGCTTCCACGCATGCTTCGAATCACTTTGACGCATGCGAGGGCTTTCGGCCGATCGGACATGTATGGTGAGTCTGTACAGACGATCGAACATGTCCGACGGACAGGCTTCCAGCGGACATGTTTCTTAGCATGCTAAGAAATATTTGTCCGCCGGAAACCTGTCCGATCCGCCGGAAAATTGTCCGGTCGGACGTACAGACGACCGAACATGTCCGCTGAAACTGGTCCACGGACCAGTTTCAGCGGACATGTTCGGTCGTATATACGGGGCCTCAGGGAATCGCTTCCCTAACACTGACCCACCTCTCAGCCAATCAGGTGCACCGGGTCTGGATACCGGTCACCTGATTAGCTGAAGCGACAGGTGCTGTGATTGGATGCCTATCCGGCGTCCCATTATAGCAGAGATGACATGAAGAGAACGGGAGAAGACGTCGAGGACTCGGAGGGAGCGTGGAGGATGGCGCTGACCCGAGAAAGATAAGTGCCGGGCGGGGCAAACTGGCTGCCTTTGATGGGGCAAACTGGCAGCAATTGATGGGCACAGTGGCTGCATTTGATGGGCAAGGTGGGGGCAATTGATGGGCACAGTGGCTGCATTTGATGGGCAAGGTGGGGGCAATTGATGGGCACAGTGGCTGCATTTGATGGGCAAGGTGGGGGCAATTGATGGGCACAGTGGCTGCAATTGATGTTTTTTTTTTCAGTTTGTTTGCGCCCCCCCAAAAATTTTAAGCACCAGCCGCCACTGATTCCTGCCACTGACACCAACAATAGGCGTAAGACCTGCCACTAACACCAACAATGGGGAACTATTCCTGTCACTAACACCAATAATGAGCATAAGACCTGCCACTAACAACAACAATGGGGCACTATTCCTGCCACTGACACCAACAATGGGGCACTATTCCTGCCACTGACACCAACAATGGGGCACTATTTCTGTCACTGACACCAACAATGTGACAATATTCCTTTTGCTGACACCAACAATGGGGGATAATTCCTTCCACTGACAATAAAAATGGGGCACTATTTCTCTCGATGACACCAACAATTTCTGCCCCTAATACCAAAGATCAGCATTGTTAAGCCCCATTGTCAGAAGGACAGTAAACCAGCTCTTTCTTTGTAAAGTTTTGAGACCCCTGCCCTAGATCAATGGATGAAAGTGGATGTGCGCTCATATGGATACCCATACGCCTTTCTCAACTTTTTTACTCCAGAGGAACCCTTGCAATTATCAATGGGAAGCATGGGTCAGATTCACGTAGAATCGCGGCGGCGTAACGTATCGTAGATACGTTACAGCGCCGCAAGTTTTCATCGCAAGTGCCTGATTCACAAAGCACTTGTGAGAAAACTTACACTGGCGGCCTCCGGCGTAAGCCCGCGTAATTCAAAGGGGCGTGTGCCATTTAAATTAGGCGCGCTCCCGCGCCGGACCTACTGCGCATGCTCCCTTTTGAATTTCCCGCCGTGCTTTGCGCGAAGTGACGTCATTTTTTCGAATGGCGACGTGCGTAGCGTACTTCCGTATTCCCGGACGTCTTACGCAAGAAGGAAACATTTTAAAATTTTGACACGGGAACGACGGCCATACTTTATACAGCACATACGTGTTGCTGTGTAAAGTTAGGGCACCTAAAACGACGACTAACTTTGCGACGGGAAACTAGACTAGCAGCGACGTAGCGAACGCGAAAAACCATTGTGGATCGCCGTAACTACTAATTTGCATACCCGACGCTGGTTTACGACGCAAACTCCCCCCTGCGGCGGCCGAGGTATTGCATCCTAAGATCCGACAGTGTAAAACAATTACATCTGTCGGATCTTAGGGATATCTATGCGTAACTGATTCTATGAATCAGCCGCATAGTTAGGAAGCCCCTAAAACAGAGATACGCCGTCGTATCTCTTTTGTGAATCTGGGCCTATGTCCCTTGCCTTGGTGGTCAATAGAAGAATGCTCCCCTTACAATGGCAGTCAGACTGGTACCCATAAGCCCCGTTCTCGCCAGAGCGCATTGAAATGGCAGGCAGCGATTGCGGTGCCATTATTTCTTCATGTCACCCCAAAAGGGGTGCTGTTTCAGCGCGATTGTCATGTGACAAAACACACAAAAATCTCCGCAAAACATGCAACATCAAATGCGCCTTGCTCAGTGCCAAATTCTGGTGCATTTTTGGAGTGGGGGGGAAGACCATTCAAAATGAATGGTGTCATTTCCATCGGTTCACCGCTGAAGTGGCCTGATGGTCTGATGTGCGTACACACCATTGTTCCAAAAACCGATCGGGTCAGAACGCGGTGACGTCAAACACACAGCGTGCTGAATAAAATGAAGTTCAATGCTTTCAAGCATGCGTCGACTTGATTCTGAGCATGCGCGGGTTTAGAACTAATGCTTTCTGTACTAACCATCGGTTTGGCCCGATCGGTCAGCGGTCCATCGGTTCGATTTTAAAGCATGTTTTAAAATTTTGGACCGAAGGACAACAGACCGATGGGCTATACACACCGTCGGTTTGGACCAATGAAACTGAACCTCGGTCCATTCTCATCGGTTGTGTCCGACCGTCTGTACAGGCCATAGTGTGTATACGAGCCATTAGTGTGCCCTAAATGCAGAGTAGGAGATTATTCATGGTACCCTGTTTCCCTGAAAATAAAACCTACCCCTAAAATAAGACCTAGCGTAATTTTCCAGGAGGACTGCAATATAAGCCCTACCCTGAAAATAAGCCCTAGTTTAAAACCCACTCTATTACAGTAGTACACAATGTACAATGTGTGTGTTTCTGTAACATAAATGCAGGGAAGAGTGCTCCGGCATGTCACAAAAGCGCAGAGCGGTGCTATAATGAAGGTATTTGGCACAATTATATTACAGGAACACACACATTGTACATTATATACTACAGTAATAGAGTGGATTACAAGATTTTACAAGCATTTTAACTCAGTTCACACTGGGGATTCCTAACAGGCAGGTCGAGAGAGGGGAAGAGAAGACAGCACATTACATGGTAAGACCTACCCCAAAAATAAGCCCTACTGTGTCTTTTGTTGCCACAATTAATATAAGACCCGGGCTTATTTTCGGGGAAACACGGTATCTACAGTAATGTTCATAATCTAAATGAAAATTTGAGTTTACTAGGTGTTCAGTACAGAATGATATAGCAAAATTCAATATTCAATTCAATATTCAATACATAGAATAACTTAAAAAAAAAAACTTGTTACTTTCTAATAGTAACAATACTTGAATGTGTGTTCCTATTGCACAGGTGTCCCTTTTGAAATTCTATTAAATGACAACACTGCCCTCTAGTGATAAAACTGGAAATTTACACATGACATAATGTTCGTTATAAAGTTGGCCACTGCTCAACTCCCGTTAACCACTTGCCTACCGGGCACTTTTACCCCCTTTCTGCTCAGGCCAATTTTCAGCTTTTTTAATCACACTTTGAATGACAATTGTACACTGTACACAAATGTTTTTTTATAATTTTCTTCACACAAATAGAGCTTTTTTTCGGTGGTTTTAATCACTGCTGGGTTTTTAGGGGTAGATTCAGATAGAAGATACGACGGCGTATATCCAGATATGCCGTCGTATCTCTGAGTCTGTCCGGTCGTATCTATGCGCCTGATTCATAGAATCAGTTGCGCATAGATTTCCCTAAGTGTTTTACACCGTCGTATCTTAGGCTGCATATTTACGCTGGCCGCTAGGTGGCGCTTCCATAGATTTACGCAAGGAATATGCAAATGAGCTAGATACGCCGATTCAGAAACGTACGTCCGGCCGGCGCATTTTTTTACATCAGGCTTTTTTCGGCATATAGTTACCCCTGCTATATGAGGCGTATCCTATGTTAAGTATGGCCGTCGTTCCCACGTCGAAAGCAATGACGATTTGCGGCGGAATTTCGAGCATGCGCACTGGGATTTTTTCACGAACGGCGCATGCGCCGCTCGTAAAAAAAAACGTCAAATACGCGGGGTCACAGTTAATATACATAAAACACGCCCACATCATCCACATTTGAATTAGGCTTACGCCGACACAGATACGTTACGCCGCCGTAACTAAGGGCGCAAGTTGTTTCTGAATACAGAACTTGCGCCCTAAATTACGGCGGCGTAACGTATCTGAGATACGTTACGCCGGGCGGACAGATAGACCATTCTATCTGAATCTACCCCTTAGTTTTTTACAAAAAAAAAAAGAAAAAGACCAAAAATGTTGAAAAAAAAAGTTTCTTAGTTTCTGTCAGTACATTTTGTAAATAAGTAATTTTTATTTTTCACTGATGGGCGCTGATGAGGCTGCACTAATGAGGAGGCACTAATATGTTGCACTGATGGGCACTGATGGGCACTAATGACTGATGAGGAGGCACTAATATGTTGCACTGATGGGCACTAATGACTGATGAGGAGGCACTAATATGCTGCACTGATAGGTAGCACTGATGAGGAGGCACTAATATGTTGCACTGATGGGCACTGATGGGCACTAATGACTGATGAGGAGGCACTAAAATGCTGCACTGATAGGTGGCACTGACGAGCACTAACAATAGCACCTGTGAAGCGTCTGTAAAACGCCTCTTCTCTCACTCCAATGGGGAAACCCGAGGGCCAAATTCATTTAGTTGATTTTGTTTATTCATATTGACTCAAATTTTTTGAATTTTAATTCTGATCGTTTCGAAAAAAATTCAAATACATTTTTTAAATAGTTTTCACATTCGAAAAGTTTTCAAATTTGAATCCTTTTCTAATTTCCAAAAAGAATAAAATAGAATGGAAAAAAAGGAATAGGATAGAAAAAATTGAATAGAATAGACATGAATATAACAGAAAATAAAAGCATAGCATATAATAGAGTAAAACAGAACAAAATAGGATAGAAAATAATAGAACTGAATAGACTAGAAACAAATAGGATATAATAGAATAACATAGAAAGAATATAACCATCTTCTGAAATTCGAATTTCAAATAGAATACATTTGAATACATAAGAAAAGAAAAGAATAGAATAGAAAATAATAGAATAGAAAAAATAAGAATAGAATAGAAAACGTTTTAAATTTGAATTTGAAAACTATTCAAATTAGAAAAGTATTCCAAAATGATTCGAATTTTGTGCAATTTTTTTTTCATTATTTTGGATTTGTTTCAATTCTGTACTATTGTTATTCCGAAATTCGGATGCATCTGAATTTATGAAAAATGTTAATTTGTCTGAATTTCAATTCAGAACGAAATAAACCGCACATGTCTATTCGGAATTAAATAGATTTCACATGTCTAGTGATACTCAACTCTGCTGCAATGGTTGGACATCCCTCCCGCATCTTCTTCCGGGTGCCAAGCTGCGCCCGTCCTCATTGGCCAGCATGGGATGACATCACTCCAATGCGTTTCATGTCTCTTCGGCTCGCAGCTGCTTTATATATGGAATAAACAATAAGAGATGTCACTTTTGTTATAGCACATTGGGGTAGATTCAGGAAAGAATTACGCCGGCGTATCCATAGATACGCTGCGTAATTCCAAAGCTGCGCCGGCGTATCTACTTTCTGTATTTAGAAAGCTAGATATGCCAACATTAGCCTAAGATACGACTGGCATAAGTCTCTTAGGCCGTCGTATCTTAGGGTGCATTCTCACGCTGGCCGCTAGGGGCGCTTCCGTAGTTGTCAGCGTAGAGTATGCAAATTACATACTTACACCGATTCACAAACGTACGTGCGCCCAGGGGTAGTTTTTTACGTCGTTTGCGTAAGTCGTTTTCGTCGTAACGTTGCTCCTGCTATTAGGAGGCGCAGCCAATGTTAAGTATGGACGTCGTTCCCGCGTCGCGATTTGAAAATTTTACGTTGTTTGCGTAAGTCGTCCGTGAATGGCGCATGACGTCGAAACCAATGACGTCCTTGCGACGTCATTTGGAGCAATGCACCCTGGGATATTTTCAGGACGGCACATGCGCAGTACGTTCGGCGCGGGAACGTGCCTGATTTAAATGCTCCACGCCCCCTACCCGGCTCATTTGAATTAGGCGGGCTTGCGCCGGGAGATTTACGCTACGCCGCCGCAACTTTACAGGCAAGTTCTTTGTGAATAAAGCACTTGCCTGTAAAACTTGCGGCGGCGTAACGTAAACGAGATACGTTACGCCCGCACAGTTTTACGCCCAGATACGAGAATCTGGGCCCACATGTCTAGTGATACTCAACTCTGCTGCAATGGTTGGACATCCCTCCCGCATCTTCTTCCGGGTGCCAAGCTGCGCCCGTCCTCATTGGCCAGCATGGGATGACATCACTCCAATGCGTTTCATGTCTCTTCGGCTCGCAGCTGAGATTTTAGCCATGCTTTATATATGGAATAAACAATAAGAGATGTCACTTTTGTTATAGGACATTGACTTTTATCTGATGTAGAAAATTTATTCTACAGATCTATACCAGACTGAAAAGAGGGGCCTAGATTCAGGTATCAATTACGCCTGCGTATCCATAGATACGCAGCGTAATTGCTAAGTAGCGCCTGCGTATCGACTTTCTGTATTCAGAAAGCTCGATACGCCGACTGCAGCCTAAGATACGACTGGCATAAGGCTCTTATGCTGTCGTATCGTAGGCTGCATTCTTACGCTGGCCGCTAGGTGGCGTTCCCGTAGTGGTCAGCGTAGAGTATGCAAATTGCATACTCACGCCGATTCACAACTGTACGCGCGCCTGGCGTTCGCATTTTACGTCGTTTGCGTTCGTCGGTTTCTGCGTAAGGCTGCTCATGCTATTAGCAGGAGCAGCCAATGCTAAGTATACCCGTCGTTCCCGCGTCGCGATGCGACGTCATTTACCGCAATGCACGTCGGGAAAGTTTCCCGACGGAGCATGCGCACTACGTTCGGCGCGGGAACGCGCCTAATTTAAATGATCCACGCCCCCTACGGGATCATTTAAATTACGTACGCTTACGCCGGCCAGTTTTACGGAGCGCACGCGCAAATTACGGAGCTACTGCTTCGTGAATGAAGCGTAGCGCAAGTAATTTACGGAGGCGTAGCGTTAAAACGGTACGCTTCGCCTCCGTAAGAGTGCGCAGCCCTACCTGAATCTACCCCAGGGAGAATAGTGGAAGAAAAGATGGACAGACGGGATCGATGGCAAACCAGAAAAATCATAAAAATAGTAACTTACCCTTGTTTGTGTTCAGCTCTGGACACAATGATTGGCAAAACGTTTAATGATCGATATGAGATTGTGATAAATCAAACGTCTGCCTGTGACCTCATCTTTCCTTCGGACTCGGGTCAGGTTACTCTGATCCAGAACATCCTGTAACACTCTGTGATCGGAACGCAGAGCAGAGCCGCCAAGACTGAGCCATGAAAATTAGTATAACAGCTAATGACTGCTGGAACTTTCACACGTAATATAAGGACTTCTAAGAATTCACACATTTATAATAATAAAGTAATAAAAATCATGTTCTGATAATCTCCTTCTATCTGCTAATATAACTAATAATCAGAAGGCATGAGGATATGTCGCTTCCCTGGCTTGTGGACTTTGTTTTTGATGGAAGACGCAGAAATAGAGGTCTGCGATTATGTGGTTTCAGATGACCCCTGGTGGCAGATTTTAGTATTGGGTCTCACGCCCGTTAGGCGTTCAGTTCAGATCCCGGCGTTTCCATGTGGACTGCAACCTATTGCATTAGGGTGTGCACCCAGGAGCATCATGGGCCCCTGATTTACACACCTACTTTTCGAAAAATAAAGTATGAATAGTTGATAGAAATAAACATATATTCATATACTACTTTTAATCAAATCGATTTTCCAAAAGGAAAACATTCCATAAATCAAAGACTAGTCAACACAAAGGGCACAGTACAGGGAGAATGCAGAAAGGCACAGTACAGGGGGGGATGAAGAAGGGCACAGTACAGGGGGGGATGCAGAAGGGCACAGTACAGGGGGGAATGCAGAAGGGAACAGTACAGGGGGGAATGCAGAAGGGCACAGTACAGGGGGGAATGCAGAAGGGCACAGTACAGGGGGGAATGCAGAAGGGCACAGAACAAGGGGGAATGCAAAATGGCACAGTACAGGGGGGAATGCAGAAGGGCACAGTACAGGGGGAATACAGAAGGGCACAGTACAAGGGGGAATGTAGAAGGGCAAAATACAGGGCAGATGCAGAAGGGCACAGTACAGGGGGGGATGAAGAAGGGCACAGTACAGTGGGGGGATGCAGAAGGGCACAGTACAGGGGGGAATGCAGAAGGGCACAGTACAGGGGGGAATGCAGAAGGGCGCAGTGCAGGGGGGAATGCAGAAGGGCGCAGTGCAGGGGGGAATGCAGAAGGGCACAGTGCAGGGGGGAATGTAGAAGGACACAGTACAGGGGGGGATGAAGAAGGGCACAGTACAGGGGGAATGCAGAAGAGCACAGTACAGGGGGAATACAGAAGGGCACAGTACAGGGGGGAATGCAGAAGGGCACAGTACAGGGGGGAAAGCAGAAGGGCACAGTACAGGGGGGAATGCAGAAGGGCACAGTACAGGGGGAATGCAGAACGGTACAGTACAGGGGGAACGCAGAAGGGCACAGTACAGTGGGGAATGCAGAAGGGCACAGTACAGTGGGGAATGCAGAAGGGCACAGTACAGGGGGAAATGCAGAAGGGCACAGTACAAGGGGGAATGCAGAAGGGCACGTTACAGGGGGGAATGCAGAAGGGCACAGTACAGTGGAGAATGCAGAAGGGCACAGTACAGGGGGGAATGCAGAAGGGCACAGTACAGGGGGGAATGCAGAAGGGCACAGTACAGGGGGAATGCAGAAGGGCACCGTACAGGTGGCAATGCAGAAGGGCACAGTACAGGGGGAATGCAGAAGGGCACAGTACAGGGGGAAAGCAGAAGGGCATGCAGCGCCCATCTTGGTACAACCTGCACTCGGCATCAGTAAGTATCAGCAGACATCTTGTTACACCCAGCCCAAACTATATGGGTTGGGTGTAACAAGATGTCAGCTGCTGGCTTACTGTGGCAGGGTGTGCCAAGATGGGTGTAGGGATGTCCAAGCTGACGGCGACTTCTCTGCCCACTGAGGCCGCCCACCCACTCCGCCCAATCCGCCTACTGATGCCGCCTGACCTCCCCACCCACTGAATCCGCTTGCCCGCTCTGCCCACTGAGGCGGCCCGATCCACCTACTGACGCCGCTTGCCTTCTCCGCCCACTGAGTCCCTTCACCGCCGACCAAGTATCAGGTCAGACATCGGGAGCTCTTGTGCGAGTACAAGTACTCGCACAAATGCTCAGTATCGATCCCGATACGGATACTAGTATCGGTATTGGGACAACCCTAGTTGAAATCCATCTGATCTGTAGTAGAAGTAATTTTCACCGGTGCTCATGTCACCTAACACTTCTTCAATTACTAGAACTAGTCCCTAAAAGTTCACTAAGAAATCCACACTTCCATGATTGTTGATCTTGTAGTTACTCAACGGTCCGTAGGGCTCATTTACACCTGTGGCAGCCCTTGCTCCCCCTCTTAAAGCAATCTGTGGTGGATTTATTTTCAGAGGTTGGTAGAGAAGCAGCTGCCAGGCTTTCAGAAAGAAAACCAGTCGAACAAGGATTTTCTAAGTGATTATTATGCCACAACTTTGAGTCAAGTTCTTGGCTCACAATTGCGGCGCAAGTCCATTCACTTGAATGGGTCACATTTGGCAAGTGTACATGATAGGAAGAAGCTGCAAGAGGCTTTAGGAAATGTCCAAAACAGACAAGTTACATTATATACATTATGGGCTACCTAAAAACTATTCAAAACGTATATACTGTATGCATAGGCGTGCGCAGCCTATTGCATTAGGGTGTGCACCTCAAAGCTCCAACACATATGCATGTGTGACATATGTCCCGGCCTCTTTCCCACTATCCATCCTGAAACAATGGGGGGTGGGGGGGGCAATGGGACCTGGGTAGCAGAAAGAAGATGAACAGGGACAGGAGGGGTGGCGGCGGTGGCATATATTGGTACTGATCCCCCCTGTATTTTGCTCCTGTAGCAGCTGAATGTTGGGGAGAGGGAGAGGAGAAGAAGCCTACTTTCAGCTGCTGCAGGAGGAAAATACAGATTGGTTCCACTATATCCCAGTCCTGCTGCCCTTCCTGCCCAGATTCTGGGGGTTAGCAAGTAAAGATTGCGGTTTACCTGTCACCTGCCCACGATCCGCAGGTAGATCACAATTGATGGGTTGCCAACCTCAGAATTAGGGTGTGCCCAGGCACACCTGGCACACCCCTTGCGCATGCCTATGACTGTATGTTATGCAAGGGTTGCTAGAGGTAGTTGGGCACAGACTCCTAACAGTTCCCTGGAATGCCCTTCATCTTGGGAAATACACTGGAGACATAGAAGGCGACATTACTTTAGATTTTACTGTAACTATCGCCACTAAAATCCTGAGTGGAAGAAGCTCATAGGCGGGAACTTAAAGCACTGTGCTCTGCAGCTCCGCCCCCGCGGTGTTCTGCCGATTCATTACATGTATGTTTTTCCCCCACAGCCTTTGCCCCCGGGACCTAAGAAAATTACCCCTGTGTCTTATGCCTTTTTGATAATATTACCTAGCCAAGGTGCAGTGATTGCATATCTATACTTACAGTATATATATAACAAGCTTAACAGTGCCTAAAATATAACAAAAAGTATGAACACTTATGCAAAAATTTGATCTTTGTTAGATTGCTGTAAAACCTTTTATGTTGTGTTTGTGGCATGTTAGGAGACCATAAAATTACATTGACAATCAAAAATCTCTTTCTTCCTATAGGCTCTTCTTAGCATAGCACAAATAATGATAAAACACTTTGCCTTTGTTTCATTTTAAATATCTGCTGTTATTCTTCTGAAACGACAACATATTTAATAATTTATTTTTTTAACATATTTTCTTTTTTATCAATCTGTTAAGGCAAAAATATGTAATTTATGTTATGTGAACCTTTAAATTTAATAAAATTTAATTAAAAGAAAAACTCCCCTAGGAAGTAGACAGCATTGCAATATTGTGGCCACTAGAGGGCACCACAGGTCAACCATTAGCAGCAATATCTGACACCCATTTCTTTAAATGTTTTCCTTTTTTTTTTCCTTTTACATATTTTTGATATTCTGTGGACATGTTTAGCAACAAGACACAAGATTCATAATTGATAAATTATATTATATAGCGACAAATTCTATTTTTACAAAATTGTCATACAATGAATCACACAAATCCTTGCACTGTTGGAACTCAATGAGACAATTCAGTAAAAGCAAAAAGGAAAGACTTGTCTTGATCACCTTTGCTGTACACTGTCAGTCATCAGGAATTCAGCAGGGCAGTGTAAAGAGGTAGCCATGGCAGAGGATGGGAGGTCAGCAGGGCAGTGTACAAGGGTAGCCAGGGCAGAGGATGGGAGGTCAGCAGGGCGGTGTGCAGGGGTAGCCAGGGCAGAGGATGGGAGGTAAAGGATGTAGCCAGGGCAAAGGATGGGAGGTTAGCAGGGCAGTGTACAGGGGTAGCCAGGGCAGAGGATGGGGTCAGCAGGGCAGTGTACAGGGGTAGCCAAGGCAAAGGATGGGAGGTCAGCAGGGCAGTGTACAGGGGTAGCCAGGGCAGAGGATGGGAGGTCAGCAGGGCAATGTACAGGGGTAGACAGGGCAGAGGATGGGAGGTCAGCAGGGCAGTGTACAGGGGTAGCCAGGGCAGAGGATGGGAGGTCAGCAGGGCAGTGTACAGGGGTAGCCAGGGCAGAGGATGGAAAGTCAGCAGGGCAGTGTACAGGGGTAGCCAGGGCAGAGGATGGAAAGTCAGCAGGGCAGTGTACAGGGGTAGCCAGGGCAGAGGATGGGAGGTCAGCAGGGCAGTGTACAGGGGTAGCCAGGGCAGAGGATGGAAAGTCAGCAGGGCAGTGTACAGGGGTAGCCAGGTAAAAAGGATAGGAGGTCAGCAGGGCAGTGTACAGGGGTAGCCAGGGAAGAGGATGGGAGGTCAGCAGGGCAGTGTACAGGGGGTCAGCAGGACAGAGGATGGGAGGTCAGCAGGGCAGTGTACAGGGGTAGCCAGGGCAGGGGATGGGAGGTCAGCAGGGCAGTGTACAGGGGTAGCCAGGGCATTGGATGGGGTCAGCAGGGCAGTGTACAGGGGTAGCCAGGGCAGAGGATGGGGTCAGCAGGGCAGTGTACAGGGGTAGCCAAGGCAAAGGATGGGAGGTCAGCAGGGCAGTGTACAGGGGTAGCCAGGGCAGAGGATGGGAGGTCAGCAGGGCAATGTACAGGGGTAGACAGGGCAGAGGATGGGAGGTCAGCAGGGCAGTGTACAGGGGTAGCCAGGGCAGAGGATGGGAGGTCAGCAGGGCAGTGTACAGGGGTAGCCAGGGCAGAGGATGGAAAGTCAGCAGGGCAGTGTACAGGGGTAGCCAGGGCAGAGGATGGAAAGTCAGCAGGGCAGTGTACAGGGGTAGCCAGGGCAGAGGATGGGAGGTCAGCAGGGCAGTGTACAGGGGTAGCCAGGGCAGAGGATGGGAAGTCAGCAGGGCAGTGTACAGGGGTAGCCAGGTAAAAAGGATAGGAGGTCAGCAGGGCAGTGTACAGGGGTAGCCAGGGAAGAGGATGGGAGGTCAGCAGGGCAGTGTACAGGGGGTCAGCAGGACAGAGGATGGGAGGTCAGCAGGGCAGTGTACAGGGGTAGCCAGGGCAGGGGATGGGAGGTCAGCAGGGCAGTGTACAGGGGTAGCCAGGGCAGGGGATGGGAGGTCAGCAGGGCAGTGTACAGGGGTAGCCAGGGCAGAGGCTGGGAGGTCAGCAGGGCAGTGTACAGGGGGAGCCAGGGCAGAGGATGGAAAGTCAGCAGGGCAGTGTACAGGGGTAGCCAGGTAAAAAGGATAGGAGGTCAGCAGGGCAGTGTACAGGGGTAGCCAGGTAAGAGGATGGGAGGTCAGCAGGGCAGTGTACAGGGGGTCAGCAGGACAGAGGATGGGAGGTCAGCGGGGCAGTGTACAGGGGTAGCCAGGGCAGGGGATGGGAGGTCAGCAGGGCAGTGTACAGGGGTAGCCAGGACAGAGGATGGGAGGTCAGCAGAGCAGTGTACAGGGGTAGCCAGGGCAGGAGATGGGAGGTCAGCAGGGCAGTGTACAGGGGGTCAGCAGGACAGAGGATGGGAGGTCAGCAGAGCAGTGTACAGGGGTAGCCAGGGCAGAGAATGGGAGGTCAGCAGGGCAGTGTACAGGGGGTCAGCAGGACAGAGGATGGGAGATCAGCAGGGCAGTGTACAGGGGTAGCCAGGGCAGAGGATGGGAGGTCAGCAGGGTGGTGTACAGGGGTAGCCAGGGCACAGGATGGGAGGTCAGCAGGGCGGTGTACAGGGGGTCAGCAGAACAGAGGATGGGAGGTCAGCAGTTTATAGGGCAGTGTACAGAGGCTGTGCAGAAGTTGTGCCATCGGCGCCAATTTTTTTTATCAATAAATCTGTGTATTATTTCAGTATGTATCTTTAAATGTATGTGTCGGATCTGCTGCAGTCATGAATTTCATGGTTGATATTAACCATGGAACATGCTGTGTAAACTGTATATACAATATACCACTAAATAATCAAATAAAACGTGTGTATATATAGAAAAGAAAAGAAAGTCCCAGCGCTCCTCTTCAGAAATGGGTATTCAAAACCCACTTGCACACATCTGAATCTGTATTTGAAGAACCTTCCACCAGTCTGTGATTCACAATCACCATCACCTTCTGACATGGACACTCACCAGAGACCAGATATATAAAAGCCTTGATCTATGGCTGGATCTACTACTCCTCTCATTAGAATGTATTGGGGTATTCCCAACCGGTATGTTAATATTCATTCCACATATCTCCACATAAGGTGATCTTAGAATCTCATAAGAAACAAATAGCCATCATTGCGCAACATTCTGTAATTTATTCCATGAAAAAAATATGTGTAAAGTGGGACCGGCACGGAGTGTTTCCAGCAGTATATTTACAGCCTGTATATCGCCGTTTCGTCTCCAGGAACCGGCGTGCGGTACAAGCCTTGATTTTGTGCGGGCTAGGGACCGTAAGTGACGTCAGCGTTACCCAGAAGCCTATGCGTTTCACATCCAATCATGCGTCTTCAGGAAGATCGCATGATTGGATGCGAAACGCGCAAAGGCATTTGTCTTCCCCCTTCCTGCTGATCTCCTGCAGCCTCTTTACAGCCATTTTCTGTCTACATGCACAGCATGACTGGAAAGCATTCTCATTGTGTGTTTCCTGATGGTGACAACTGTTGTCAGGGATCGGATGGGAGACTGATTTGATGAGGTCGGCCTCTCTTATATCTCCTGTCCTGGACTCCGCTGAAGGTGAGACAGAGGTAGCCAAAGGACAAGAGGGACACGAGTGACTGGAGCCGGGGGTCCCGGGAGTACAGCTTGGCAGGGTTCAGCGGCCTGGAGCAGACTGTGATGAGCTGAGCAGGAACAGGTAACAGCCAGGCAGGTAACTGAGGGTTAACAGCAACCAGGAACATAGACAGGAGCAAGGTCTCAGGGATAGCCAGGTTCATCAGCAAGCGGGCAGAGAGGTACCAAATCATAGACAGAGCCAGAGTCAGGAATGGAGCCGGGTCAGGGATGGACATCAGTACAGGAACAGAACACAGAGCCAAGGTCAAGGGCAAGCCGGGTTAAAATACTGGGAAGACACACGGGATCAGAGCAAGGTTCGGGAACACAGCTGAAGATCAGTCAGCAAAGCACACGAGCCCAGACTCCCTTTAAATAGGCTGTCTGGCGCCAAACGTGATTAGGCTCGTACGTGTGCGCGCGTGCCCGCGTCTGTGCGCATGCGTGCCCGCAATTGCATGTGTGCCATTCTATGGCAAAGGCTATGCGCTTGTGCACGTCTGTGTGCAAAACGTCTCACAGGAGTTCCCTGACAACCGTTGACCAGGCCTGTGTGATGGTCCCTTATGGCCTTTAGAACGGGGAGACTGGCTGCATGGTATTTGTCAGAGTTAATCCCTTATGGTGACAACAGTGAACCATGTCTGTGTACCGTATATACTGGAGTATAAGCCGAGTTTTTCAGCACATTTTCTTGTGCTGAAAATGCCCCCCTCGGCTTATACTCGAGTCACCTTTTTGTGTCTGATCTCCTGGACTTTGGGGACCCGGTACTGGCCAGCCGTAGGTCCCCTGGACCCCAAACTTGCCACACATGTAGCCCCACTCTTCCTCTATAAGTTTGTTGCCTTAGGGACCTACGGCCGGAGAGCACCGATTTTTCAAAGCCGGGCACCCCTTCCATAGACTCCCATGTTAAACGGTCATTTCTCCTGTGACTTTGGGGACCTGGTACCGGCCAGTCGTAGGTCCCCTGGATCCGGAACTTGCCACACAAGTAGCTCCATTTCTCCTTTACAAGTGTGCAAAGGTTGTTGTTTAGGGGACCTACGGCTGGGGAGCACCGATTTTTTTAAAGCCGGGCACCCCTTCCATGGACTCCCATGTTAAACGTCAGTCTAATCATGGACACAGTGAGGCATGGGCATAGTGAGGCATGGGCACAGTGGGGCATGGACACAGTGGGGCATGGACACAGTGAGGCATGGGCACAGTGAGGCATAGGCACAGTGAGGCATGGACACAGTGAGGCATGGACACAGTGAGGCATGGACACAGTGAGGAATTTACACAGTGAGGCATGCACATGGACACAGTGAGGCACAGTGAGGCATGCAGATGAACACACTAGGCTTATACTCGAGTCAATACATTTTCCCATTTTTTTGTGGTAAAATTAGGTGCCTCGGCTTATATTCGGATCGGCTTATACTCGCGTATATATGGTAATTTTGTGGCTGCTTGTAGTATCTGTTAGGAGAGAGTGTGACAAGGTGA
This sequence comes from Rana temporaria, assembly GCF_905171775.1. NCBI lineage: Eukaryota > Metazoa > Chordata > Amphibia > Anura > Ranidae > Rana > Rana temporaria. Next base: position 22,643,700 of record NC_053494.1, on the reverse strand, counting down.
CAACACTGGAACACAACTGGGAGATAGAGACAGAGTTGTCACCCTATAACAGGAAATACCTGAACAAGGACCTTCATGGTATTTTTTTTTTTTTTTTATGAAAGCTGCCGATTTGAAAGCACAGAAAATAATTTTTGAAAGGAAAAAACTCATATCAGGTTTGAGTAATCTACTGTAACAACATCATATAGTTCTTGGAACAGAATCAGGATTGCACAAAAGTTACAGCTTTGCCAGCCGTGGTCCATTTTCGGTATTCCTTGCTAAATGGTCATTACCAGCAGCAGCCGCCTTGCTTAATGACTCGTTAGAGAGAAATGAGTCACTTCGGATCATTTGCAAGAGTGGAAGGCGGAGGCAAGACGGTGGCATGTGACCAAGAGTGACAACAGGTTCGATCAGAAAAGCCTGTGACCTCCGGGCGTGTGTGCCCCCAACTTCACCCAACACCTTCCCCTTTCATGCAGTGACCAGACAGCTGGCAGTGCCTAGGAAACTGGCACATTGGTACGCTTGTCCTGGTACAAGTGACTTCTCATTAAACTCTGACTAATGGCTGTTTGACAAAGCTGTTGAGCTTGCTGAGCACTAATGGAGCGTAACGATCTTTGATGTAGTCCGCGGTGACAAGTTCAAGCAGCGGTGACATTTAGCAGGCTAATGCACAGTATCAGCGATAAGCTAACGGACCGAACTAAACTACGAAGAACCGGCTAATTGTGGCCACGAGGGGTTAGGATGGGAGGGAGGTGAGGCTGTTCAGTATTCTGGTATCCTCACCTTACATAGCCATGTTATGGATATATCTAATAATCAGTACAAAATTAGCGCAACGCCAACAATTTAGCGAGTGTTAATGGTATTCTATAGCGGCTTGCTCTGGGTAAGGTGTACAAGTGAGGAATCGAGAAAGCCTTAAATCAGGGGTCTTCAAACTACGGCCCTCCAGGTGTTCAGGAACTACAATTCCCATCATGCCTAGTCATGTCTGTAAATGTCAGAGTTTTGCAATGCCTCATGGGATTTGTAGTTCCGCAACAGCTGGAGGGCCGTAGTTTGAGGATCCCTGCCTTAAATCATTTGCCCATGAAGGGCAATCCAAGGGGTTCCTTTTAGCTGAGCCCATCAGATGCACATACTCACCTTCTGTTTGCTCCCCTGGCCATAGGAAGCAAACAGAAGGCCCTGTATTAAAGGGGTTGTAAAGGTTTTTTAATTTCTAAATAGGTACTTTAAGCTAGTGCATTGTTGGTTCACTTACCTTTTCCTACGATTTCCCTTCTAAATGTGTTTTTTCTTTGTCTGAATTTCTCACTTCCTGTTCCTCCTCAGTAATCTTGCCCCCATCATACGAAACGGTCTGGCTGGGGGTTAGTCAGCGCGCTCGCCCTTTCCCTTGGGACCAGAGGCGACTCTTTAATTAGGCAAGTTAGGCGGTCGCATAAGGCCTTACACTCACAGGGGCCTCGCGGCCACCTAACTTACCCAATGCATTACCCCAGTTTTGAGGGACAGGGGACCCTAACACTGCTGTGCTCAGGCAGCGTTAAGAGCCCTGACTCAGGAGTGGGGCCGCCAGCGTCCCTAACTACCAGTGAATGTCGGTGACACCACCCCTTGTGGCGTCAATGACCCAGCATGCCCTCAGTCAATGACATCACAAGGGGGCGGGTTCATCAGGTGACATCACCGGGTGACCCCCGCCCCTTAGTTATTAAAGAGTAGGATCTGGGGGCCACCTTGTTAAAGGCGGCTTCCAGTTTCCGATAAGCCCCCTGCCGGCAGACCCCCACAACCACCGGCCAGGGTTGTGGGGAAGAGGCTCTTGTCCGTGAATTATTTTTCCCATTACGGATGTGAGTGGGGCCCCACGTCAAGTTTTGCCTAAGGCCTCACAAAGCCTAGAGCCGCCTCTGCTTGGGACTACATCCCTGCGAGGAGACGATGTGAACGTTGTAGTCCCAAGAGAGGGGGCGGGCACGCTGACTAACCCCCAGCCAGAATGGCTCGGATGATGGGGGCAAGCTTACTGAGCAGAAACAGGAAGTGAGAAATTCAGACAAAGAAAAAAAACATTAAGAAGGGAAATCGAAGGAAGAGGTAAGTGAACCAACAATGCACTAACTTAAAGGAACCTATTTAGAAAATAAAAAACTAACCATTATAACCCCTTTAACACTGTTTTGTAGCGGGAAGCTCTTGCAGGAATGTTAGCACTTAGACATGTGCACGCCAGAAATGATTGTTTCGTTTCGGATCGGTCAGTTCACTGAATTTTTTTTTTCCATATTCGTGACAAATGATATGTTGACCCAATTCATTTTCAGAATTTGTTTTGTATCTTCGGCATTCCTTTCGTATATTTATATTTGTTGGTCCAGATGGATTTGAAAAATTTTGCATTTTTTTCTGAAGATTTCTATATATTATTGAACAAGGAATTCGAGTCGGAAGGATGCAATATTTTCTGGAGCTAGTCCAACCCACCAAGAGAAATGGCATGAGCTGATTGAACAATATCGCCTGGTGTCATGTACATCCGAATTAATGAATGGAACAAAATCTGAACACGACTTACCGTATTTTCCGGTGTATAAGACGACCCCCTAATTTTCCAGGAAAAATGTTGGTTTTGGGATATACTCGCCTTATAAGACTACCCCCTTTCTACTAGTCTTTCTGGAAGCTGAGGGGTAGCCAGAACCGCTGACAGAAACAGGCTTTTTTAAATCTCACTGTGCCATTACATTACATTCCTCACTGTGTCATTACATTACATGCCCCCACTGTGCCATCACTTGCCCCCACTGTGCCATCACTTGCCCCCACTGTGCCATCACTTGGCCCTCACTGTGCCATCACTTGCCCCCACTGTGCCATCACTTGCCCCCACTGTGCCATCACTTGCCCCCACTGTGCCATCACTTGGCCCTCACTGTGCCATCACTTGCCCCCACTGTGCCATCACTTGCCCCCACTGTGCCATCACTTGCCCCCACTGTGCCATCACTTGGCCCCCACTGTGCCATCACTTGCCCCCACTGTGCCATCACTTGCCCCCACTGTGCCATCACTTGCCCCCACTGTGCCATCACTTGGCCCTCACTGTGCCATCACTTGCCCCTAACTGTACCATCACTTGCCCCTCACTGTGCCATCACTTGCCCCTCTCTGTGCCATCACTTGCCCCCACTGTGCCTGAACTTGCCCCCCAGTGCAATCACCGCAAACAGACAGTGCAATCACTCACTTTTTTTCTGAATAGACTTGCAGGCGGTGACAGTCTCCGTGCTGCGCGCGTCAATGATTTGAAAGCCGCGCCTTCTCTTTAGAGTGTTCTGTGATAGGCGGAACACAAATTTTCCCAGCAGCGCCTCTGTTCTGTGTTCCGCCTATCACGGACGTCTTCTCATCTCGTCCGAGGATGAGAAGGCATCTGTGATAGGAGGAACACAGAACAGAGGCGCTGCTGGGAAGATTTGTGTTCCGCCTATCACAGGACACTCTGAAGAGAAGGAGCGTCTTTTAAATCATTGACGCTCGCAGCACGGAGACCACCCCCGGCGTATAAGATGACCCCCGACTTTGGATGCATTTTTTTGCATCCAGAAAGTCGTCTTAGGCCGTGTACACACGGTCGAACATGTCCGCTGAAACTGGTCCGCGGACCAGTTTCCGCGGACATGTCCGACCGTGTGTACGGCCTAGCGGACAGGTTTCCAGCGGACAAAAGTTTCTTAGCAAGCTAAAAAACCTGTCCGCTGGAAACATGTCTGTCGGACATGTCCGATGGTTAGTACACCTAATCGGACTTTTGCACTTCCGTGTTTGAGAACGTCGGTGTCTTCTACGTCACCGCGTTCTCTGTCCGCAGGGATTTTGGTCTGATGGTGTGTACACACATCAGACCAAAAGCTCCCAGGAGACATGTCCGATGAAAACGGTCCGCGGATCGTTTTCATCGGACATGTCTCCTCGTGTGTACGGGGCCTTATACGCCGGAAAATACGGTATCTAACAAATTCGAAAATGTAATTAATTTCCCCATTGGCCTGAACTACTACCACATCATGTGACGTCATCCGAATAAAACAAATACATTTGTTAATTCCAATATATATTTTTTCGGATTCCTTGACATTTATTACTACGTCCATTTGGAGATTCATATACATCCGAATCTCTGCAATCTCTCAGAATCTTTGTTCGAAAAACAAATCGAGACGAAACACACGTCTACTAGATCTTTCAGTACTTGGTTGGGGCTTCCCTCCTGGTTCCCCACAGTACCCTTGCATGTGCTCTCCCAGAGAAACTACAAATAGTGGGGTGGTTGCACATTCTTTACCTCAAGACAGTGGCGGCCCGTAATGCAGGTCGCAGGGGCGCCGTGCCCCGAATCCATGAGCCTGACCCCTAATCTACAAGCAGGCCGCTGAACGCATGGATTTCAATGGGGGTATTTGCTATTGTCTTCCTGATTTTCCTCCTGGCAAATCAGGAAGCAGGTCTTGAGACCCGTCACCCAATTGACTGAGTTGAGAAGCGATCCTATTGGCCGCCGAGGAGTGAGTAAACGCATTGGGAAGCCGCCATGAAGCACTAGGAGGAGGGGATGCTGCTCAGGTAGGGTGACCACTTGTCTCGGATTGCCCAGGACAGTCCCGCATTTTGCAGGTCTGTCCCGGGCACATTCATTCCAGGACAATACAGTGTCCCGGAATAAAACTTACACAGCCACCCCACAGGGCCAATCTGATGCCCCCAAAAAAGGCCGCCACATCACCGCTTTACTCACTGACAGTACTTGTCCTGGCCGGGAATGCCCAGAGGAGCACAATCCCCGCCCCCTGCTTGTGATTGGAGAAATCATAAATCCCGCCTCTTGTGTCCAATCACTGTGCTGTGATTCGTTACAGCACAAGCTGATTTTTGGGAAGGGAGGGTGTCCCTGAATGGTAGTTTGGAAATGTGGTCACCCTATGCTCAGGGGAAGCGCTGCCTGTGACCTAGATGGGGTAAGTGCAGGGCGGGGGGGTGGCACAGGGTGGATTGTTTGCTGCCCCCCCCCCCCCCCCAAGAAATATATCACCAGCTGCCACAGCCCAAGAAGCACTAACAGGGGTCCAGCTTGCTTATCGGGCCCACCTAACCATCTGCTTACACTTGCAGACTGAGTCCTGTACACAGATCCTTGCCTGAGAGTAATGCTGCAGTGCTTAAAGGCAGCAGTGTTGGGACACGTCGCCCACCGGAGAGGGAGTATTCAGTCTTCTAGTGCAGCACCTTTAATTACCTTTTATTTAGTTATGGAGTCACTTTAACGGCATTGCTTGTAATGAGCGTAATCTTTATTGTGCCATTGCTTCAGTATATATTCTCTCTCCTTATTTTTACAGTGATAGTATTCCCAACATACTCATTTATTCAATACTTAGTCTTCACATTTACAATCCCAGGGAGATACAACTAATAAACCTGATGACCTTGTATTGACAGAGCTCTCTAACTTCATTAGAGGCCCCAAGGTTTAAAGTCCTATACTACTACTTATAGATTAACATCAACATTGTGCCTATAATATTTGAAGTAAGGCAAACACTAAATAACCTTGAAGATGCAAATAAGCTAAGGAATTTCTAATGTGACACTACTCCCGTAGGAGCCGCTTGGTATGATGGGTCCTCTGTTCTCTGTCATGATTCTGTAAACCACTTTGTCCCCTTTGACCCACTTGGATATATCTTAGCATGCTGCAAGGACCTAGGTTAGCGTGGGCATTAGTATAATACCACAACTGTATTAGCACACAAGAAATAGCACACAAGCTGCTTGATGTGGGCAAAGATAAGATAAGATTTATTGTCATTGGCCCAGATTCAAGTAGCAATTGCGCCTGTATAACCATAGGTTACACAGCGCAATTGCTTACTTGCCCCGGCGTTACGAATGCTCCTGATTCAGGAACATCGTAACGCCGACTGCAGCCTAAAATCTGCGTGGCATAAGGCTCTTAGGCCACGCATATCTAGGCTGCATTCTTGCGATGACCGCTAGGGGGCGTTCCCATTGTGGTCAGCGTATAGTATGCAAATTGCATACTAACACCGATTCACAATGTTGCGCGAGCCCTGCGTACGCAATTTACGTTGTTTCCGTACGGCGTGTTTAGCGTAAGGCTGCCCCTTCTAATAGCAGGGGCAGCCAATGCTAAAGTATACCCGTCGTTCCCGCGTCGCGACGTTCGAATTTTACGTAATTTGCGTAAGTGATTCGTGAATGACGCTGGACGCCATTCACGTTCACTTTGAAGCAAATGACCTCCTTGCGACGTCATTTGCCGGAATGCACGTCGGGAAAGTTTCCCGACGGAGCATGCGCTCTACGCTCGGCGCGGGAGCGTGCCTAATTTAAATGATTCCCGCCCCCTACGGGATCATTTACATTAGGCGCCCTTACGCAGGGCAAGTTTACACAGCGCACACGCAATTTTCAGAGCTACTGCTCCGTGAATCGTGGGTAGCGCAGTAAATTTGCGGGGGCGCAGGGCAAAAACGCTGCCCTGCGCCTCCGTAAATAAGGGGCAAATCTACCTGAATCCGGGCCATTGTAGAAACAAATTCACAATGAAATTACATAAAGTGCAGTGGGGATGGAAAGTTTTGGCACCCCAGGTAAACATTTGTATTAATGTGCATAATGAAGCCAAGGAAAGATGGAAAAAATCTCCAAAAGGCCTCAAATTACAGATTAGACATTCTTATAATATGTCAAAAAAAGTTAGATTTTATTTCCATCATTTACACTTTCAAAATTACAGAAAACAAAAAAATGGCGTCTGCAAAAGTTTGGGCACCCTGCAGAATTTATAGCATGCACTGCCCCCTTTGCAAAGCTGAGACCTGCCAGTGTCATGGATTGTTCTCAATCATCGTCTGGGAAGACCAGGTGATGTCAATCTCAAAGGTTTTAAATGCCCAGACTCATCTGACCTTGCCCCAACAATCAGCACCATGGCTTCTTCTAAGCAGTTGTCTAGAAAACTGAAAGTGAAAATAGTTGTCGCTCACAAAGCTGGAGAAGGCTATAAGAAGATAGCAAAGCGTTTTCAGATGTCAATATGCTTTCCTCCCCTGGGTTTGGTAGGGTTGCCTATGCTTTCATACCCCGGTGGGGGAGGGAGGTGGGCCCACTTGAAGATGAGGAATGGGAGGAGGCGCTGGAGTCCTGTAGGGAGGTGTCCCCCAAACTGTCGGATAGGCTAACCCAGATCTATATTTTACATCGGACGTACCTTACCCCTGTCAGGGTGGCCAGATACAGGAGGGAACAATCCACTATATGTCCGGTGTGTGGTGTGGAAACAGGTACATTCTTTCATCTCCTCTGGTCCTGCCCTAAGATCCGGGGCTTCTGGACTCAGGTGGTCACCTTTCTGCACGACAACATGAGCTCACCCATAGCTCTAGACCCCAAGCAGTGCCTTTTGGGTATTTTTCCAGAAGTTATAGACAAACACACTAAAATCCTAGCCGAGAAACTGTTCTCGGCTAGAAAACTCATTGCCAGGAAGTGGATGAGACCTTTGCCCCCTAAACTGACAGAGTGGAAGGTGGAGATAAACGGGATAAAAAATACTTATACATCAATAGAGGGTGCCCAGCGAAATATAACAAGATATGGGACCACTGGTTGAATGATTCTGACACATGCACATGATCAAGGAGGGGTGCCCCTTCTTCATATATATGACATGATTTATGTTATTAGGTTGTTGCCATTATATTGGTTGGTATGTTGGCCCTAACTCATTTAGCTGTAATTGCTACCTATGGCTAGATGTGTTGTATGTTACCAGATGTGAACCTACTATTGATACTCTTTTTTTTTTAATATTGATGCCGTCTGTATGTTACTGTGCCTAATATGTACATGCCTTTCTTTTTCAATAAAAACTTTGTTTAAAGTAAAAAAAAAAAAAACTATAAATAAATGTTGGGCAAGACCACCATCTAATAGTAAAAAAAAAAAATCTAACTACACATTATCATCTAGGGTAAAGGAGGATAGATAATATTAATCAAAACTTTTTTTGTAGGAAAAAACTTGTTAAAATGTGTTAAAAAGCTAGCAATAAAATAGAGTAAGATTGAACATACTTAATACAATCCTCAGCCCTTTTCCCTGTCTCAAACGGGAGATGTCAGGGGTCTGTTAAGACCCCTGATCTCTCACTAAAGCCCCCTAACAGGGCTAATAAAAAAAAAAAGAATTGTAATAAATAAATATTTAAAGGGTTAAATTGTAAAAATGATAAAAAAAATAACATAAAAAACACACTGACCCCCCACCCCAAAAAAAGAAAGCATTGTAAAAAAATAATAACAAAAAAAATTGTAAAAAAATAAATAAAAAATACTGATACAGTCCACGCATCATCAGTGCTGCATAATATTGCCCCTGTCACACGTCATTAAAAAAAAGTATTGGTTATCGGTATAGGCGGAAAAAAGTATCGGACTTGTACTCGGTCTTAAAAAAGTGGCATCGGTGCAACCCTATCCAAAACCATATAATATGAGGTCAAATCACTTTCAATTTGTATGCAATCAGGTAGGCCCTTGCACTACATAGTTGAAGGTAAATCTAAAGGCAATTGAATAAGAACATTGTATAATGTATGGCAAGCCTATGGATAAAGTAACAAGTACAGGGTGGTTTAATTTTTTACAAAACTCTCAAAATCCATCAGTTGTTGTATATAAAGTAATTTATGTCCCAGTCAATAGTCCATATGAGCTATATGTTTTCATATTATAGATCCACCTGGTTTCCATTTTACAGATCTCCCTCCTGCTTTTTTCTTTTACATAGATATAAAGCATCAGTTTAAACTTTAAAATTGAAAAATAAAACTTCTGTAGCTTAGTTTCAAATAGCGTCTTCACTTCTAAATGATGTAAGTAATGCATGCATGTCTGTAAGTAATTTTGCCTCCTTTTGTATTGTACAGGGAGAAGTACAATACAATCTAACAGGTGGTTAAAGGCCAAACAATGTGGAAGAGTAATATGCATTTAAATAGCTTGTGTTCCATTGAAGCAGAAAGAATAGAGCAGTGCCAAACGGTTAGGTCACAATTCACTTAAAAATCACAACCAATTCAATCAAATGTGTTTCATATTGAATTCATCAGTGTCTACTGTGGTTTGCTAACTGAATAGCCATGAATTTCAGGTGAGGCACACTTTGGTCCCCATAGCCTAGAACATCTGCAGATTTCACAAACCACGTACAGCCCTGCTTGCTTCACCATTGCTCTACAGACTTAACTAGCCTGTTGGTGCCTTTCTGCAAAAGTGTATCTTATCTCTGGGGAATAGGGAAAATATGTGTAAAAATAGAGTCTATATACAGGTGTTGCAACTGAAATAATAGTGTTCATGTCAGGCAGGGGAGGGCTGGGCCAGGGGGCAGGGTGGCAATTGCCTCCCAGGCCACCCTAACTTGTGTTCAAAATGCCTGCTACCATTTTATTTTTTATTCTGGTCTTGGAAGTCGGGCTGACCACTAGCTGTTGCATTCTAGGAGTTGTAGTCCACGCTCAAGCTCCCGGTGGGTGGAAAACAGAGCAGCGCAGAGTTAACTACAACTCCCTGGGACGGACTGGACTCTTGAAAATAGACAGAGGCAGGGAATGCCAGGTAGTAGGGACGCAGTGCTGCAGGCCTGGGCGCTGGCTGCAACTTAAACCCCAGGACCAGGAGCATTACCCCCCTCCCAGGAGGCCGTGGCGTGCAAGGACCTGCTGAGCTGAGATCACTTTGGTGAGAGACCCTGACACCCCTAGCTGACCCCAATCATTCCCCCCCACATACACCCCATGTAACCTGTCCCAGTGATCAGGCTGCCTTGATGGGCACTGGAGTTGACTGCACTGATAGGCACTGGTGAGGTTGCATTGAAAAACCAGATGGGCCATGGATGGTGAGCTGATTCGGCAGTTCAATGGGCCACTTGACTTGCCCCCCAGGCCTAAGGCTGCCAGCAGGGTGGTTGCTGTAGACATGGCCTCTGGGTGGAGTCCAAACCTGTTTTAAGCCTGCCAAGCCCTTAGTGTCATGCTTGTGATATTGTTTGTGCTTCAAGCTCCCTGTTTTCAACATGTGCTTCAAGCTCCCTGTTTTCCTACCTTGTTCCTCTGCCTCGACCTTTACCTTCGCCAGCAAGTTTGGATTTCCTTGTTATCGACCTCGGATTAGACTTTTTTTTTTTCATACATTTCCCATGAATTCCCCCTCCGTAAAACTATTTCAAAACAAAACAAGAGAAAAAAAAAAACACAGATCATTTCCACATTTGATTAGACGTTACTCTCTGAACTCTGCCTCTCTTTTGACCATGGGTTCTGAACATTAAATTTAGAAAAAAGAAAATGCTGCACTGTCATGAATAATATATTAAAGTGGATATAGTGAAAGATAATTATTTCGTAACACATAATCTCATAAAGAATTAATATAACAATTCATAACCTCAGTGCCATCATGCATGGAAAAATAATAAATTGCAAAAAGACATAAGACAGTTCAATATTAGGTCCTTAAAGTGATATTTAAAGTGTGCACTTGAAATTTCCTAATGCTGCAACTGATCACCGCCAAGATGAGCAAAATCAGCTACTTACCGGAAAAACTAGACCCTATTCAGGTAAGTAATCACCTTAGAGAGCTCCCCCCCTCACTCTGGGTATGTATTATCTTTGCTTTTCCAGCTGCCCTCTGATATTATTGTTTAGAGGTAACATTCAAACTCTTCATTATGGAAACTCAAACCGGATAACATGGAGCATGGCAACAAGAAGAAGAAACGCCCATTGCGCAGCGTCCACATAGGTTTAAAAGCTATTTATTTAAGAATCTTTTTACAGATCCACAGAATTATACAGCATTCAGTATGTACACATCATCAATGGGGCAATGGGGATACTCTCTGAACATTGCCTACGCTGAACTTGGACTACCCCTCTCTGCCTGTCTGCCAACCACAAGAACCTATTTTCTATGCTCCGCCTGGTGGCCATGCACTACAACAATGTGTATAAGACCTGGGGGCAACCGAGTACCAGTAGGCCTGCTTGCCTTATTGGAAAGGCTCTGAGGAAAGGGGTTTGTCCCTGAAACGCGTCAGTCATATTACCGGTCTGGTACCACCTGATCCGTGTTGTCACCGTGTTCTTCTGGCGTTGCTGTGTACCAGTTGTACTGTCTGTCAAAGCGCTATTTACAACTAATTTTGTGAGTATAACCATTGTTTTAATATATGTAATAAAACCCTTTTATACGGTAATACACTAGGTCAGTGCGCCCTCCTTTCTTTTCTCTTTTTTAGGAATGGTCTTGTATAATCCGTCTGTTTTCAATATTACCAGTACAGACCAAGGACATTCCAATGGCCATGGTCCACTGTATAGTTTAGCTAGATCAGTTCTTCCTAATTTACTGGCAGGCAGGTGATTGTGCTAGCTGCAGTATTCTTACGTGGTTTATTGCCTGTGTCCTCTGTAGTCTGCACCTAAAGCTATTTGGTGTGTACTGGCCGTGTGCTCTGTAGTTTGTACCTAAAGCTTCTTGGGGGGTAATCCACAAAGCCGCGGCGCAACGTAACTTTTCGGATTTAAGTTACTCCGCCGCAAAATTCCCAAGTTAGGTGCCGATCCACAAAGCACTTACCTGGAATTTTGCGGCGCTGTAACTTAAATCCGTCCAGCGCAAGGCGTTCCTATTCAAATGGGCGAGTCCCATTTAAATTAGGCGCGCTCCCGCGCCGGACGTACTGCGCATGCTCCGTCGGGTAAATTACCCGACGTGCATTGCGCTAACTGACGTCGCTCCGACGTCATTTGCTTAGACGTTAACGTAAATGGCATCCAGCGCCATTCACGGACGTCTTACGCAAACAACCTAGAATTTAAAATTCGACGCGGGAACGACGGCCATACTTAACATGGCTTAAGACAACTAGGGCTTAGCCCTAGTTTTACGCGGCGGAACTCGACGTAAACGACGTAGATTTAGAGCGACGGGCCCGTCGGAGCGTTCGTGGATCGCCGTAACTGGTCATTTGCATATTCTACGCCGGCCGCAATGGCCTCGCCACCTAGCGGCCGGCCTAGAATTGCATCCTTAAGATCCGACAGTGTAATTCAATTACACATGTCGGATCTTCGTCCTAACTATGGGAAACTGAGTCTGTGGATCAGTTCCATAGTTAGGACCAGGGATACGACGGAGTAACAGCAGTTACTCCGCCGTATCTCTTTTGAGGATCTGGCCCTTGGTGTGTACACGCCGTGTGATCTGTAGTTTGCACCTAAAGCTACTTGGTGTGTACCTAAAGATTCAGGAGCAGTGATTTTAATGATGCTTAAATAAAAAATAAAAAAATTCCTTCAAATATTGTACCTGCTGGGTGTCTATAGTATGCCTGTGAAAATGTCTTTGAGAACCCGGGTCTTGCCCGAGGGAACATGTTTCAATGGAAAAAAAGTTTTAAAAACAGTAGTTTTTTCAGGAGACATGTTCCCTGGGGCAAGACCCGGGTTCTCAAAGACATTTTGCAACAATAACTTGCATATTGGACTTTAAAATGAGCACTTTTGAATTTGAACGTTTGAGTCCCATAGACGTCAATGGGGTTCTAAATGTTCGCGCGAACGTTCGGTCCGTTCGAAGGTTCTGGTGCGAACCGAACGGGGGTGGGGGGGGGTGTTCGGCTCATCCCTAATCTACAGTATAATGGTTTGCTGGAATAAGTATCATTTAACAGGTCCTGCTTTGGTCATTTCTATGCAGATTGTTTGCCGTGTTCAGCTGACCCCTGTCTAGAGATGTTTTTTTTTACATTACATTTTTCCCATTAAAAAGAAATCAGTGCCATCATTATTTTCCTTTGCTTACTATTGTCATGGAAACAATGAATTTGGTTGCCAAGTGGACTGGATAGAAACAGTAGAGCAGGATGACCGGGCTAGACCAGCTGCTGATCTTAACCTCTTGCTAAACAGACTCATTACCTACCTATCTGCTGAATGCAGGAGCGACTGTGTAATGTGAAATTTACATTTAAAGGCAAATTGCACCAAAATCCAAATAATACAAAAACTTAGAAACAATGGGCCAGATCCACATACATTTACACTTGCGCCGCGTATCAGAGATACGCTACGCCGCCGTACCTTACCTGGTGTACTTTCAAATCCTCAAAGATTTTGCGCCGTAAGCTACGGCGGCGTAGTGTATTTCTGGCGGCGGAATTCAAATCGGCGGGTAGGGGGCGTGATTCATTTAAATGAAGCACGTCCCCGCGCCGATTGAACTGCGCATGCTCCGCTTAGAAATCTCCCGCCGTGCTTTGCGCAAAATGGCGTCGCCACGACGTAATTTTTTTGAACTTAGACGTGACTTACGTCCATCCCTATTCACGGACGACTTACGCAAAAAAAAATTCAAATTTCAACGTGGGAACGACGGCCATACTTTAACATGGCAAGTCTATCTATACGCCGCAAAATACAAGCTTTAACTATACGCCGGAAAAAGTCGACGACAAACAGACGACGTAAGAGAATGCGACGGCCACGCGTACGTTCGTGGATCGTCGGAAAAAGCTAAATTTGCACACCCGACGCGGAAAACGACGCAAACTCCACCCAGCGGGCGCCGAAGTATTGCACCTAAGATCCGAAGGCGTACGAAGCCGCACGCCTGTCGGATCGAACCCAGAAGCCGTCGTATCTTGGTTTGAGGATTCAAACTAAATTTGAATTTTATATATATATATATATATATATATATATATATATATATATATATATATATATATATATATATATTTTTTTTTTTTTTATTAAAGGGCTCAGAGGTCCCCAGGACCCCATGTGGCAAACCCCCTTTTTTGTTAAAGGGCCCAGAGGTCCCCAGGGCCCTGGATGGCAACCCCTTTTTTTTTTTTTTTTTTAAATGTTTATTTTATTTTTTTATATATATATATTTTTTATTTATTTTTTATTAAAGGGCCCAGAGGTTTATTTTTTTTATTTTTTATTAAAGGGCCCAGAGGTCCCGGATGGCAACCCCCTTTTTTTGTAATTTCTTTTTATAAAAAATAATAATAATTTGTATATATATATATATATATATATATATATATATATATATATATATATATATATTTTTTTTTTTATTAAAGGGCCCAGAGGTCCCCAGGGCCCCAGATGGCAACCCCCCTTTTTAAAAAAAAAAATATATATATTTTTTCTTTTTTTTTTCTTTTTATTAAAGGGCCCAGAGGTCCCCAGGGCCCCGGATGGCTACCCCCTTTTTTTTATTATATATATTTTTCTTTATATCTTCTTTTTTTTGTAAAGGGCCCCCCCGCTTCTCAATTCGCGGCAGCCCCCCCCCCGCTTCTCAGTCTCAGGCGGCAGCACACCCCCCCCCCCCCCGGTTCTCTGCTCCAGGAGGGTCCATGCCTGAAGCTGTGTAAGGGGCCCCATAATTCCTGATGGCGGCCCTGCTCTGTGCGGGCCGATAGGTTCTAGCTTTGAATGCTCCGTGACCTCTTCCACAATCATAGCATTCCACCAAGAAGATAAAGATTTTCTCCACCATAAAGGCCTGGTATGAAGGCTTATTGGTACGTTCCAGTACAAATGCCGTTCCTCCTGCTCCTCTGCCCTGTAGCATATTCCACTTCGCTAAGGTCTTGTGTCTAGATAGCTTTGCAGCTACATATAGTGCATGGAAGAGCGTCCCTTTCCATTGGATTCCAAGAGACAGACATAGCACTTATAGACTGGAACACTATTGTGATTAATAAATTCTGCTCTCTGTGATTAAAGGTCTATAAAAATGGAGTGGAATTACGGGCGGTGAAATTTCTCAGTGCTTGGATCGCACACATCAGAATCTCAGGAAATTACAGCAGGTAATACTGGGTTGTAGTGCCGTACTTTAGAGCTGGTATGAAAACTACTATAGCAGCTTTCTTCTGCTCACCCTATAATCTGCCTGAAGGAATTCTAGACTGATATTTACGTGTGCAGACAGAGCTGATCAATGTTACCTCCCATTGAGGTTCCAGAGAGACTTGCAGCAGATCAGCAGCATTGAGATGCTTTGAAGAATGAAAAGAGTATTTTATTAAGAAAAAAAAGCAATTGTTATTTCACAGCACTTTAGTAATCACAAAGTCATTCAGTTGGGTTTCACATCTTCTTTCATACACCAGATGGGTTAAAGTGGTTGTAAACCTCAGAAATACAAACAATTAAAAATGCACTAAGTGTCATTTCTGTCTGCTGCTTTGTTCCTCTGCAATCAGCATGAATCACTCCTGACTCTTGGTGGTCCTGACACCAAGAGAAAATGGTGACAGGGGAGGGATCTCCAGCAGACTGAAAGCCTCAGCTCCATTCCTGTGTGCTCTGCAGAGGGGAGTGTGTCCCTTCCCTCCAATCAGCTCTCAGGCCCCGTACACACGGCCGAGGAACTCGACGTGCCAAACACATCGAGTTCCTCGGCGTGTTCAGTCCTGGAGCCGCCGAGGAGCTCGGCGGGCCGAGTTCTCCCATAGAACAACGAGAAAATAGAGAACATGTTCTCTATTTTCTCGACGAGTTCCTCGGCAGCTCCATCGGGCCAAAAGTGTACACACGACCGAGTTTCTCGGTAGAATACGGCTCTGACCGAGTTTCTCGCTGAATTCTGCCGAGAAACTCGGTCGTGTGTACGGCCCCTCAGAGCTCTCCTCACTGAGCTCTGCAGAGTGTAACTTTTGCTCTCCGTCCCCTAGTTTCTGAACTCTAATACAAGCTTTATAAATTCAGCACTTAGAATGGATATAGAGAAGGGAAGAAAACAGGTACAACTTATATAACATGATTTGTTTCTTTCATCTCTATCACCTGAGTATACAACCACTTTAAAGGGGTGTTCCAGCCTTTTTTTAAGTTTATTAAAAGTCAGCTGCTACAAAAAGTGTAGCTGCTGGCTTTTAATAAACAGACACTTACCTGCTCCACGGTTCCAACGACGCGCCGGCCAGGGCTCCGTTCCTCGCCCCCCCTCGCCGGCCGGCGTCTTCACTCCTAGTGTGGGCACCCGGCAGTGACAACTTTCGGCTTCACGGCCAGGCACCCACTGCGCATGCGCGAGCGGCGTGGCGCCGTCCGATTGTACAGGCGTTTGCCTACAGGGAGGGGCTGCAATAAGGCGATTAAGCTATTCGCCTTACCAGCCCCTCGGCGGAAGGAGGATGTGGGACAGGAAGTCCCACTTTTCCTGAAGCCCCCACTCCCCCCCAAAAAAATTACATGCCAAATGTGGCATGTAAGGGGGCGAGGAGTGGATTAAGCAGAAGTTCCAATTCTGTGAATTGGAGATGCCCGATCTAGTCCTTACCTCCCCAACCGGACTGCTTTGCCACCCCCCCCCCCCCCCCTTCATTCATTGGATCTTAGTACTTTCAGCATCAACAGTGATTCTCAAGCACTGGGCTATGGACTGGTATCAGGCTGCCGCCCAGATAGCAAGGATAACTTGCCACAAGTTTGTGACAGTGTTGAATCGTAATGCCGCGTACACACGATCGGAAACGTTCCGACAACAAAACCGTGGATTTGCTGGCTTAAACTTGTCTTGCTTACACACGGTCACACAAATGTTGTCGGAAATTCCGAACGTCAAGAACGCGGTGACGTACAACACAATGACGAGCCGAGAAAAATGAAGTTCAATGATTCCGAGCATGCGTAGGATTTTTGTGCGTCGGAATTGCATACAGATGATCGGAATTTCCGACAAGAACTTTTGGCGTCGGAAAATTTGAGAACCAGCTCTCAAATTTTTGCTGTCGAAAATTCCGACAGAAAATGTCCGATGGGGCCTACACACGATCGGAATTTCTGACCAAAAGCTCACATTGAACTTTTCTTGTTGGAAATTCTGACCGTGTGTACGCGGCATAAGTCTGTTTATTTCCTCTGGCAAGTTTTACACTTGCAGAGCACTTGAAGCACAAGCACATTTTTACTGTTCAGTGTTCTGGAGTATCCCCCAGCTCCTTCTGCCCTATCAAAGTTAAAGCGAAGTTCCACCCAAAAATTGAACTTTTGCTTTTCGGAACCCAACCCCCCCCCCTACGGTGTGCCATTTGGCGTTCAGGGGGGGGGGGAGCAGATACCTGTATAATACAGGTATTTTGCTCCCACTTCCGAGCATAGATACCTGAGCCACCCACGGTTATCTATGCCACTTCCGGCGCCTTCTCCCCCCCCCCGCTGACTTCTGGGAGACACACGGGTCCCAGAAGACAGCAGGGACCAGTGAGATTGTGCAGTGCGAGTCGCGCATGTGCAGTAGGGAACCAGGAAGTAAAGCCGCAAGGCTTCACTTCCTGATTCCCTTACCAAAGATGGCGGCGAGAGCCTAGGGACATATCGGCTTCGGGTGCCGACATTGCGGGCGCCCTGGACAGGTAAGTGTCCTTATTTTAAAAGTCAGCAGCTGCAGTATTTGTAGCTGCTGACTTTTTGAAAAAAAAAAATTGGCGGAACTCTGCCTTAATTAGCAATACATTTTTAAAAGGCAACCCCTAGACCAGGGGTGTCAAACTTGTGACCTTGACACCCCTAGACCAGGGGTGTCAAATTTCATCATGGGCCGCATCAGCATTATGATTGCCCTCAAAAGGGCCGGTTGTATCTGTAAGATTAGATGTCCAGCGCATCCCCTCGCCTTACATTAGAGCCCCCCCCCCCCCACCATCAGAAGTTGAGTCCCCCACCCTCCCTTACATCACAGTGAACCACCCTTTCCTTATGCTGCTGCTGGGAAGAAGGTGGATGCATTGCTTGAAAGCAGAAAGTAGGGGTCTGGATATGGACAAGAGGAGGGATGGAGCTCTCCTGCAACTGCAGGAGAGGAGTGAGGGCCACATAAAATGGCCTGGAGGGCCAGATTCGGCCCGCAGGCCTTGTGTTTGACACCTGTGCCCTAGACTGTTTACTGAGCCAGAGGAGTGGCTGTTGCTATGGGCATGATTGCTATTGCACCTATTTGTTAGAAGAACCTGATGCCGCGTACACACGGTCGTTTTTTGTCTTGTAAAAAAACGTAATTTTTTCTCATGGAAAAAAAAAAGACGTTTTTCAAACTTCATTTTAAAAAACGACGTTGCCTACACACCATCGTTTTTTCAAAATGCTCTAGCAAAGCGCGGTTACGTTCAGCACGTACGGCGGCACTCTGTTCCATTCAAGCTTGCATCATAACTTGCTTCTGAGCATGCACGGGTTTAAAAACGTTGTTTTAAACGCCGTTTTAGCCCACACACGATAATTTTTTATGACACAAAAAACGACGTTTTGAAAAACGACATAAAAAATTGAAGCATGTTCGAATATTTTTTTTGTCGTTTTTCAGAAGACATAAAACAACGTTTTCCCCACACACGGTCATTTTAAATGACGTTTTTTAAAAATGTCGGTTTTTTTCCATCAAAAAAACGATCGTGTGTACGCGGCATGAGACAAATCTAGCGGCCCTTGCAAGAGTGAGCGCTACATAGAAAACCACCAAATAACCAAGAAACAGTTAAAGCGGGAGTTCACCCATTTTATTTTATTTTTTGATCTTTTCCCCTTAGATTCCTGCTCGTTTTGTCTAGGGGAATCGGCTAGTTGTTTTAAAATATGAGCAGTACTTACCGTTTTCGAGATGCATCTTCTCCGTCGCTTCCGGGTATGGTCTTCGGGACTGGGCGTTCCTTCTTGATTGACAGTCTTCCGAGAGGCTTCCGACGTTCGCATCCATCGCGTCACTAGTAGCCGAAAGAAGCCGAACGTCGGTGCGGCTCTATACTGCGCCTGCGCACCGACGTTCGGCCTCTTTCGGAAAATCGTGACGCGATGGATGCGACCGTCGGAAGCCTCTCGGAAGACTGTCAATCAACATAGGAATGCCCAGTCCCGCAGCCCATACCCGGAAGCGACGGAGAAGATGCATCTCGTAAACGGTAAGTACGGCTCATATTTTAAAACACCTAGCCGATTCCCCTAGACAAAACGAGCATGAAGCTAAGGGGAAAAAGTCATATATACGGGTGAACCTCCCCTTTAAACAGCCTCTGGAGCGCAGGACAGAGCAGAAATAATGGACTGCCAGAGTAATATCCTCCTCTGTATTGGTGGTCATCCCTATACCAGCCTTGAACACTTACTCCAATCTAAAACTCATCCATCTCAGTGGGAGCTAAGCTACGGAAGAAGAGCCGGAGAGCAAAGCATCCAATTTGTTTTACAAGTCAATGGATTGATTGCAATAACAAAGACACCTAGTCCCGAGATTGCATTAGGGGCTGGATTACTGTATCGAGTGCCACGAACAGACGACAGATCGCCCTGCCTGGGCTCATGTTTTAGAGATGAAGCCTGCCGCAAAGTGCCAGAGAATATTCACGTACAGCGCAAGCGATCGTCCAAATCCTGCTGGAAGATGGGCACTGCCAAGGAACAGCACTATGCTTGGCAATGTCATTCCGGGGAAAATTGTTTGTGTGATTAAAGACTTAACGACTGCAGCAGGTGTGAGGTTAATGATGATTTATTACACACGCCGCCAATGTGGCTGTCATCGGTAAACTGTTGGTGTTAGATGTTCCAGGACAAAGCAGAGCGCACACAGTCATACATTACAATACAGCTGAACTCTAAACATATATAAAAAAAATAAATGCAGCTCTGTAATCACTAATACATTATGAATAAATTTTGGAAATACAATCAGTAGATACGCCGTCGTAACTCTGAATCTACGCCGACGTAAATGTAAGCGTATTCTGGAAAACAGATACGCTTAAATTAGGCTAAGATACGAGCGGTGTAAGTCTCCTACGCCGTCGTATCTTAGGGTGCATATTTACGCTGGCCGCTAGGTGGTTCTTCCGTTGAGTTCGGCGTAGAATATGCAAATGACTAGATACGCCGATTCACGAAAGTACGTGCGCCCGTCGCAGTAAAGATACGCTGTTTACGTAAGGCGTTTTCCGGCGTAAACTTATTCCAACAAATAGCTGACCTAGCCAATGTTAAGTATGGCCGTCGTTCCCGCGTCAAAATTTGAAAATTTTACGTTGTTTGCGTAAGTCGTCCGTGAATGGGGCTGGACATAATTTACGTTCACGTCGAAACCAATACGTACTTGCGGCGTACTTTGGAGCAATGCACACTGGGATATGTACATGGATGGCGCATGCGCCGTTCGTAAAAAACGTCAATCGCGTCGGGTCACCAATCATTTACATAAAACACACCCCCCTCATCCTCATTTGAATTAGACGCGCTTACACCGGCCCCATTTACGCTACGCCGCCATAACTTAGCAGGCAAGTGCTTTGTGAATACAGCACTTGCCTCTCTGACTTACGGCGGCGTATCGTAAATACGATACGCTACGCCGCCTGAAAGATGCGCCCTACCTGAATCTAGCTATATATATTCAAAGGCTGGAGCAGGTATAGGACAAATGGGGTTCAAAGGACGTGGGTCAAATGATGCTGGTCATCAGACTGAGGACATCTAATGGTAGAAAAAAGTACTGCAGGGGCTATATATATATATATATATATATATACAGGCATACCCCGCTTTAAGTACACTCACTTTACATACACTCGCGAGTAAGGACATACCTGCGAGTGTATGTAAAGTGCCTTACAAGTACTGTACGAACATTTTGCAGCCGCAGTAGAATGAGCTGAAGCTCCGAGAGCATACCCCACCCTGTTCCAGTGTGCCTTTGACACCCCCACTACAGCCCCTGAGACCTCAACTACAGCTCTTGACACCCCCACTACAGTCCCTGACCCCCCACTACACCCTAGAAGTGAAAAAGGGTATTGTTTCACTTTAAGTACATTTTCGTTTTACATACATGCTCTGGTCCCGTTGTGTACTTAAAAGTGGGGTATGCCTGTATATATATATATTTTTTTTTTTGGGGCGGGCTGTTTTTGTTTAATATCCCTCACCCAGTGTTTAACTGGCTCCCGACCATCCGCCGCAGTTGTACTGCAGCAGGTTGGCTCTCCTGCGCAAATCACCGTCATTGTACGCCAGGCGATCTGTGTGCCCATTCGCTAGTGGGGGGAGCTCGATATCCCCCACACCCCGGCGATCGCTCCACAGAGAGGCAGAACAGGGATCTGCCAGTGTAAACAAAGCAGATCCCTGTTCTGTCAGGGGAGTAGAGTGAGATTGTCTGTTCCTAGTGCACAGGAACAGCAATCTCTCTCTACTCCCTGTCAGTCCACTCCTCACACAGTTTTTTTTTTTTTTTTTTTCCACGTCAGACTCTGCTCAGATATGGCTACGAGACTAGCTCACGGTTCGACCGCCCATAGCGTCTCCCTTGTGGCTTCGCATCATCCGTGGGGTTTTTTTTTTTTTTTTTTTGCTCCACCTCATGTTTATTTTTTCTTTTTTCTTTTTTTTTTTTTTCTCTTTTTTCTTTTCTCCCCCTTACATATTATTTGTTTGGGTTCCTTTTTTTTTTTTTTTATACAATTACAGATTTGGCATTTTTACACCATTAATTATTATTTTCAAGGTTAACAAGTCTAACTGCGTTACTTACTGTTATAACATGGCTAATCTCCCCTTTTTTTTTTTTTTTTTTTTTCCCCCCCCCCCCTTTTCTCCCCCCCCCCATTGTCCTCCCCCCTCCCTAGATCTGTGTGCCATGCAATCTTCTATTTTGTTTCTTACCTATCTGCTTCTGTCATTCCCTGGACAAACTTTTCTGTGGCTTTAAACGCTTTCCATTTTTCCCAGACCGCCCTGTATTTGTCTTCTCCTCCTGTCTCTCCACAGGCAAGATACTCCATCTCTTCTATATACTCCACCCTTTCTATCCACTCTTTAATTGATGGCCTCTTTGGATGTAACCAGTTTTTTGGGATCAGAGCCTTTGCTGCGTTTAGCAGCACTGGGACCAAAGTTGTTCCATATTGTTTTTTAGTTTTTTCAGTTCCGTGAAACAAACAGGGCAGCGGGCTACAGAGAATCCTCTCCCCTGTTATTTCTACAATATATTCCAAAATTTCTTTCCAGTATTCCTGTATTCTCGGGCAGTCCCACCACATATGCAGGGTTGTTCCTTTTTGCTTACAATTTCTCCAACATAGGTCTGGGTTATTTGGGTGGATCTTACTCATTCTTGATGGGGTCAAGTGCCAACGAACCATGCATTTATAGTTTGCTTCTATGGTGGTCATATCTGAAGCATGATTATATACTGCACCTATCAATTGTGATTTATCAATCCTTTTACCCAAATCGCTTTCCCACTTTTCTAAAAAGGGGAGAGTTTCCTGGGTCTCGAGCTCCGTTAATATCCCGTATGCTTTTGATATACCGTGTACCAGGGGTTTGTCTGTATTGCATATTTTTTCTATTGGGTATAGTGTCTTGTCTTCCCTAATCGGTTGTGGTAATGTGCTCACAAAGTGTTTTAACTGCAAATACTCCCACTCACTCATCTTTTGTTCCCCATCCCCTATCTTTATATCTTGTCTTGATTTAATTTTTCCCCGTGTAACAATATCTTTTAATTTTTTCTCCCCCAGTTGCTTTCCAAAACGTGTTCCATTACCTGGTGGAAAAAAATTTGTGCCTACTAATGGGATTAGTGGAGAGTTATACTCCCATTTTTCCCGTCTAAATATTGTGTCCCATATTCTAAATACGTTCCTTGTTATGCTATGTGTATTTGTGCCCAATTCCCTCGTTTTTGGTGGTATCCATACACTTCTATTTAATTGTGTGCTACTTAATAATTCTTC
This sequence comes from Rana temporaria, assembly GCF_905171775.1. Lineage (NCBI taxonomy): Eukaryota > Metazoa > Chordata > Amphibia > Anura > Ranidae > Rana > Rana temporaria. The sequence continues at coordinate 22,620,798 of NC_053494.1, read as the reverse complement.
CATTCGTACCCATTTTTTTTTTGTGTGAATATTTGTCCATTCTACCAGCCTGGCTAAATTAACAGCAAAATAATATCTTTTTATGTCGGGGAGCCCCAACCCCCCTCCTTTTTTTTTCATGCTCAGCAATGAATAGTTTAGTCTGGCCTTTTTACCTGCCCATATATATTTCAAAATTACTGTTTTGATTACTTTGAAAAAACTTTGTGGTATTTTTATTGGGAGCATTTGAAGTTTATATGTAATCTTCGGTAATATCATCATTTTAAACGCATTGATCTTACCTATCCAAGAAATGTGTTTTTTTGCGAGATTTCTCCTCACACAGTTAGAAACACCTCCCTAGGGAACATTTAACCCCTTTATCACCCCTGGTGTTAACCCCTTCCCTGTCAGTGTCATTTATACAATTTTCATTTTTCATTTTTATAGCACTGATCGCTGTATAAAAGTCACTAATCCCCAAAAAGTGTCAAAAGTGTCCAATCTTTCCGCCACAATGTCACAGTTCCGCTAAAAATTGCAGATCCCTGCCATATAATTTATTCTCTGTATAAATACGGCTGTTCTGTGAAGCCCTCAGAGGTTTGGTAGAGAACCTTGGTGAACAAACAGCATCATGAAGGTCAAGGAACACACCAGAGAGGTTAGGGGTAAAAGTGTGGAGAAATTTAAAGCAGGGTTAGGTTTAAAAAAAAAAATATCCCAATCCTTGAACATCTCACGGAGCTCTGTTCAATTCATCATCCGAAAATGGAAAGAGTATGGCACAACTGCAAACCTACCAAGACATGGTCGTCCACCTAAACTGACAGGCCGGGGGAGGGGAGCATTCATCAGAGAAGCAGCCAAGAGGCCCATGGTAACTCTGGAGGAGCTGCAGAGATCCACAGCTCAGGTGGGAGAATCTGTCCACAGGACAACTATTAGGCCCCGTACACACCATAGAATCCATCCGCAGATAAATCCCAGCAAATGGGTTTCAGCGGATAGATCCTATGGTGTGTACACGCCAGCGGATCTGTTTCCGCGGATATTTCTCCCCTGGGATGGATTCCAGCAGATCGAATATTTGCTGACATGCAGAACATATCCATCTGCTGGAATCCATCCCAACGGATGGATCCGCTGGTCTGTACAGACTCACCGGATCCATCCGTCCGAAGGGATCCCCCGCATGCGTCGTAATGATTCGACGCATGCGTGGAATTCCTTATATGACAGCGTCGCGCACGTCGCCGCGTCATAATCGCGGCGACGGCGCGACACGTCATCGCCAGAGGATTTCGGCGCGGATTTCAATGCGATGGTGTGTACACTCCATTGCATGAAAATCCGGCGAAATCCTCGAGAGGATTTATCCGCGGAAACGGTCCGCTGGACCGTATTCGCGGATAAATTCTCTCGTGTGTATGGGGCCTTAGCCATGTACTCCATAAATCTGGCCTCTATGGAAGAGTGGCAAGAAGAAAGCCATTGTTAGATGAAAGCCATAAGAAGTCCCGTTTTCAGTTTGCTAAAGCCATGTGGGGGACACAGCAAACATGTGGAAGAAGGGGCTCTGATCAGATGAGACCAAAATTGAACTTTTTCGCCCATAAACAATATGCTATGTGTGGCAGAAAACTAACACTGCACATCACCCTGAGTACACCATCCCCACTGTGAAACATGGTGGTGGCAGAATTATGTTGTAGGGATGCTTTTCTTCAGCAGGGACAGGGAAGCTGGTCAGAGTTGACGAGAAGATGGATGGAGACAAATACAGGGCAATCTTAGAAGAAAACCTGTTAGCGTCTGCAGAAGACTTGAGACTGGGGTGGAGGTTCACCTTCCAACAGGACAACGACCCTAAACATACAGCCAGAGCTACAATGGAATGGTTTAGATCAGTGGCCGGATGTGGCCCTTTGCTTGCCCTTATCTGGCCTTTGGGACACTATTCAAACAACTGACATCAATAAAGGGGCACCATTCCCCCTACTGACACCATCAATGGGCTACTAGCCTCCTCATTGATATCAACAATGGGGCACTATTCCTCCCATTTAAACTTATGATGGGGGCACTGATGCCGGGGTATTTTCCACACCCAGTCCGGCCCCCTAAAGCCTGAAGGACAGCAAACTGGCCCTTTGCTTGGAAAGTTTGGAGTCCCTAGGTTTAGATCAAAGCATTTGCATGTGTTAGAATGGCCCAGTCAAAGTCCAGACCCAAATCCAATTGAGAATCTGTGACATGACTTAAAAATTGCTGTTCACAGACGCTCTCCAGCCAATCTGACAGAGCTTGAGATGTTTTGCAAAGTATAATGATCAAAAATGTCTCTTTCTAGATGTGCACAGCTGGAGACATCCCCAAAAAGACTTGCCGCTGTAATTGCAGTGAAAGGGGGTTCTACAAAGTATTGACTCAGAGGGGCTGAATACAAATGTACCCCCCACACTTTTCACATATTTATTTGTAAAAAAAAATTGAAAACCATTTATCATTTTCCTTCCACTTCACAATTGAAGTGGCACTTTGTGTTGGTCTATCACATAAAATCCCAATAAAAGACATTGGCCCGGATTCACGTAAGAGAGCGCATCTTTGTGCGGGCGTAACGTATCCTATTTACATTACGCCTCCGCAACTTTGACAGGCAAGTGCAGTATTCACAAAGCAAAGTTGCGACGGCGTAGCGTAAATAGGCCGGTGTAAGCCCGCCTAATTCAAATGTGGAAGATGTGGGCGTGTGTTATGTAATTTTATTGTGACTCCACGTAAATTACGCTTTTTACGAACGGCGCATGCGCCGCCCGTGAAAGTATCCCAGTGCGCATGCTCCAAATTAACCCGCAAAAAGCCAATGCTTTCGACGTGAACGTAAATGACGCCCAGCCCTATTCGCGAACGACTTACGCAAACGACGTAAAACGTGAAAAATTAGACGCTGTTCCGATGTCCATACCTAACATTGGTACGCCTCATAGAGCAGTGGTAACTTTACGCCGGAAAAAGCCTAACGTAAACGGTGTATCTGTACTGCGTCGGCCGGGCGTACGTTTGTGAATAGGCGCATCCAGCTGATTTACATATTTCTAGGCGTAAATCAGCGTACACGCCCCTAGCAGCCAGCGTAAATATGCAGTTAAGATACGACGGCGTAGGAGACTTACGCTGGTCGTATCTTAGAGAAATGTTGGCGTATCTGATTCTTTGAATCAGGCGCCAAGATACGACGCCTCAGGCCTTGTACACACGACCGAACATGTCCGCTGAAACTGGTCCGTCGGACATGTTCGGTCGTGTGTAGGGCCGACCGGACGGTTTCCCGGCCTAGTGGACAGGTTTCCGGCGGACAAAAGTTTCTTAGCATGCTAAGAAACTTGTCCGCTGGAAGCCTGTCCGTCGGACATGTCCGATGGTCAGTACGACTCATCGGACATGTCCGCTGGCCCGAAATCCCACGCATGCGTCAAAGTGATTCGATGCATGCGTGGAAGCATTGAACTTCCTGGTGCGCGCACGTCGCGGCGTCATCGTCGCCGCCACGTCACCGTGTATTCTGTCCGGGGGGAATTTGGTCTGACGGTGTGTACACACATCAGACCAAATGATCCCAGCGGACATGTCTGTACGAGGCCTCAGACTCAGAGATACGACGACGTATCTGGAGATATCTCCTACGTGAATCTGGGCCATTAATGTTTTTGGCTGTAACATGACAAAACGTAAGAAAAAATGTCAAAGGGGTGTGAATACTTTTTCAAGGCACTGTACGTGGTTATTAGAGTGAGGTCCAATACTCATGCTTGTATTGATGAATAAAGCATATTTGCCTGCAGAAATGCACAGACTTCAGTGCAAAACTGACACGATGACCTGCGCATTAGCATAATTAAATATGCAAAACGGACCCCTGTTTTAATCTGGCAAGCAGATGTGGATGGACCTATTGATGGGAAGACACTTAAGATGATGAGCTGACAAGGAGGGCAGTGACAGCTGCTGATTAACTTGACTGATGCTCTTTGTGGAAGCGAGCTGTGATTGCAGGGTATGAGTACAGCCAGCAGAGAGATATAGAAGGCGTTTCAGCCAAATATGGAGGGAGGAGAGTGGATGACAAGACTGAAAGCCAACAATTCCAATTTCAGGGCTAATGGATATTGAAGAATAACTGTATATAAAAAAAGACAAATCAATATGACAGTGTTCTACTAAAGGTCTCCTACCCTGTTAGTTGCTTGAACATGATTTACAAATCTCAAAAAATAAATAAAAAAACAACCAATAAAAGCACTAGGTGTAAGGAGAAAAGTGCAAAGCAGAATATATACAGTAAGATCCTGATTTAAAGTGGACGTAAAGCCACTCTACATGCTTTCTACTGCCATAGTGCTGATCTATAAGGATATAGATGCCTCCTGCATGTATCCTTACCTGTCAAATGTCTCCCCTCTGTCTGTTATAAGAAGAAAAAGAAAAACTGCAGATTCTGTGGGTGGGTCTGTTGTCTGGAGCTCTGTGGGTGGAGTCGTGATGTCAGTAGACTCCCCGCCCACCTTTACACTCCCCTTGTCAACATGCATTTTTTTTACCCACGGTGTGTGTAGAGAGAGAGAGAGAGAGAGAGAGAGAGAGAGAGAGACTTGTAAAGCGCAACACATGCGAACTGAATCGCCTCTGGGCGCTGTATCCATATCATGGGTAAGGAACCCCTTGACCTCAGAAGAGATGGGTTTTAATCTTTCTCCTGAAGGCCCGGTGGTCCGACTCAAGTCGGATGGTGGTTGGTAGTGCATTCCACAGGCGAGGTCCCTGGACTGCAAATCTTCGATCTCCTTTGGACTTGTATCTGGCTTTGGGTATCTGGAGTAGATTTCGGTTGGTGGATCGCAGAATGCGACTGGGGTTATGGGCTTTTATTTTTTCGCATAGATATTGGGGGGCGTTGCCTTGAATACACTTATGTATTAGGCAGAGTGCCTTGAAAGTGATTCTGTCTTTTACTGGCAACCAATGAAGGGATCTCAGTGAAGGTGAGATTGATTCCCATGGTTTTTTCCCAGTCACTAGTCGAGCGGCCGTATTTTGAACGACTTGCAGACGAGTGATTTGGTATTTGGGGAGTCCTAGATAGAGGGCATTTGCGTAGTCGAGTCTGGAATTGATGATTGTTCCCACCACGACTGCAATGTCCTCTTTCGGGATAAAGGGCGTGAGTCTGCGTAGTAGGCCGCAGACCATCAGTGTAAAAGCAGCCTCAGGCCTTTTTCACACGATCGGTCCGACCCAATCAGACCCTCCATTCACCTCTATGGAGCGGCAGATGTAAACAGACTTTTGTCCGTTTACACCTGCCTACCTCCAATCCGATCTGCTAAAAAAAACAGAAGTGGATCCACTTCTATCTGATTGGATCAGAGGACCCATAGAGTAGATTGGGCTGTCTCTGCTTTGCATATGTAGACTGGACACAGACCTGTCATCTGCCCACTCCGCTCATTGTGGCCCGCGACTGGTTACTAAGTTGCTTAAGTGGCCCTCGTCCTTCAAAAGGCTGGGCACCTCTGTTCTATAGGGTTCTTTCTGCCCCTAGTGGCTATTCGTATGCATCACCCCCTGAATGAGGCCAGAATACGAGGACACTTTAATTTAGGGGCCAGTATGTATATATATTCTTTATTCTCATATATGTTTGTGCTTTATACTAAGTAGCTACCGTATTTATCGGCGTATACCGCACACTTTTTTGCCCTGAAAATCAGGGCAAAATCGTGGGTGCGCGGTATACGCCGATACCCGCTTTCCCGCGCCGAGTTTTGAATACTGCGCCGACATATACCAAGCGCAGTACACTCGGGTATAGTCGGCCAGTCTCGGCTCCTTCCGCGCTCACGTCCTGGACGTGAGCGCGAGAGTTGCCGAGCCTGCCCGACAATACACGAGTGTACTGCGCTCTGTATATGTCGGCGCAGTATTCAAACTCGGCGCGGGAAACGAGCGGGGAGGACGCGAGGACGCCGACGAAGAGGACACCCGAAGCCGCAGAAGGACTCCGGACCCGACGAAGAGGACACCCGAAGCCGCAGATGGACGCCGGACCCGACGAGGCCGCCGATGGACGCCGCGCAAGACACCAAAACTGTAAGTACAAAAAAAACTTTTTTTCCACAGGATTCGGGGGCCACTTTAGGGGTGCGCGGTATACGCGGGAGCGCGTTATACCGCGATAAATACGGTATGTATAATTTGAGTTCTTGCTTTATATTAATTCTAGCTGGTTCCCTTGACCCCTTGTTATGACAATTGCTCTCTCTCTCTGTGAGTCAACCCCTTTTTCCTTATTGGACAAAACCTCTTCTTCAACTATATGTTGATAAAGATTGACACTTCTGCAAGGTATACACATGTCTGTCTCTATATCTACACATGTCTTGATTCTCTGATTGGACAGAACAGTGCTTCCAAAAAATGTGTAATGTTATTTTGATTATAAATATATTATTTTGTTTTTAGATAGTGAGACCTGTTTTCCTTGTTCTTGCAATTAACGAATCCCGAATGTGTCCTGACGAAGCTTAATGGCAAAACGCGTTGATGCACTTGGGCTCATATCATATACTATGTTTTTCCATGTATATGGTTTTTAAACCTTTTTTTCATGTCCTTTTGTATACCATGAATATGTCTATGTTTTAATAAAGATTATGGGCCAGATTCACGTAGGGAGCGCGTATTTCTGAGCGGGCGTAACGTATCCTATTTACGCTATGCCTCCGCAACTTTGACAGGCTAGTGCAGTATTCTCAAAGCAAAGATGCGGTGGCGTAGCGTAAATAGGCCGGCGTAAGCCCGCCTAATTCAAATATGGAACATGTGGTCGTGTTTTATGTCAATGTATTGTGACCCCACGTTAATGACGCTTTTTTTACGAATGGCGCATGCGCCGTCCGTGAAAGTATCCCAGTGCGCATGCTCCAAATTAACCCGCAAAAAGCCAATGCTTTCGACGTGAACGTAAATGACGCACAGCCCTATTCGCGAACGACTTACGCAAACGACGTAATCGACGGAAAATTTGATGCTGGCCCGACGTCCATACTTAACATTGGCTGCGCCTCATATAGCAGGGGTAACTTTACGCCGGAAAAAGCCTTACGTAAGCGGCGTATCTGTACTGCGACGGCATAGGCGACTTACGTTGGTCGTATCTTAGCAAAATTCTGGCGTATCTGATTCTTTAAATCAGGCGCCAAGATACGACGTCTCAGACTCAGAGATAAGATGGTGTATCTGGAAATACGCCGTCGTATCTCCTACGTGAATCTGGCCCTATTTTTCTATATCCCTATTGTTTACTGTGCCGTTAAAGTCTGACCTGGGGTCACCCTTTGGGTCCCCTCCTTTTTGTATTTCCAAGCCTCAGGATTCCTCCAACTGTATACTGTCCAATACATGCTTTGTTCAACAATTTGAATCCTGAACCCTTTGAACCCCTGAAATGTGTGTTAGGCTCCTTTAGTGTAGGTTCTGCCCCCATGGTTACTAGCAGTTGGCAATGACGCTCAAAACCCCCTTAGATGAGAGGATCAAAAAAAGATGGTGGTAAGAGCCATCAGGGAGAGGTGAGCTGAAAATGGGAACTCTGTAGGGTGGTCTTTCCTTTTTAGGGAGAAGCAATATGTCTATTGGACCTTTTGTGAGTAGCCAAGAGTCTAGCTTCCCCTAAGTGTTTATCCTTGGGGAGCCTTGTCAAGAGGACCGGGACCTGATACAGGAAAAAGAGAGGGCATTAGGTTTACCCCAAAAAATGTGGTAAACTGTATTTTGAGAGTTATTTATTTAAACCTAAGTAAAGGGCATGAAGATGTAAAGGTTTTGAAGTAAATGTCGTAAATTTGTTTCCTCCCTTTGTCCTATATAGGTAATGGGCACAATGGCTGCAATTGATGGCACAGTGGGTGCATTTGATGGGCACAGTGAGGCTACAATTGATGTTTTTTTTTCAGTATTTTTTTAGTTTGTTTGCGTTCCTCCAACAATTTTTAGCACCAGCTGCCACAGGTATGGTGAGTCGAAGACAGGAATACTACTTTAGTAGCCAAGTACTAAGCTAAGGCTAAGCCTATGCCTGATTGGATTTCTGTGGCAAAGGGGTAGTTGGCCTGTCCTAGGGTTGCCAATGCTTTTGTATGGAGTTTCCCTTCTTCTGAGACGAGACAATTTGTCCTTGTGCTATGGATTCTTGATGACCCTTGATGTTGCAGTAAGACTCCAAGGCAGTAGCCTGGAGCTCATTAAAAAACAGAGAATTCTCAATGTAAATGTTCCTCGTAGCCGCACCGGAGCAGTGAAGTGGTGACTCTTGAGATACTGTATGTATTTGTTGGGTCTCTAACTGGAGTTTATGGAAGCGTGCCCTGTGAATAATAAATTCTAGATGAATCTGCTGAAATGGGGAGTAACCTGTGTTGGCTTTTTATGCCTTTCTTCCACGACTGATACAGTCAGCCATTGAATGACTAATGAGTCCAGAAAACTGTGCAATTGGGAAAAAGCCAAGCATTTGACTTAATATGCATTACGTCAAAGGGAACCTATTAGAAAACAAATATAGGAACTTGGAGCATTAACTTACTTTGAAGACTCAAACTCCAAGGCTGTGACCCTTGATTCTCTAACTATTTCATGATTTCAAGCATGCAAACCAATGACATGTTAGAGGTTGATGTGCACATTTGATTCAGGGTAGTTATCCACAAACATTGGGTTTTGTTGATGTCCGTTCATTTATTCATAGAGCTTAGTAGTTGATGCTCCCTGAATACAAACTGCAAACACAAAATGATTATGCAAGAAAGCTGTCACAGGATATAGATTTAAATAGGATACTGGATATAGATTAATAACACTTAAAGTAAATGTAGTAGTACTTGGCTACTAAAGTAGTATTCCTGTCTTCGACTCACCATACCTGTGGCAGCTGGTGCTAAAAATTGCTGGGGGGAACGCAAACAAACTGAAAAATACTGAAAAAAAAACATCAATTGTAGCCTCACTGTGCCCATCAAATGCAGCCACTGTGCCATCAATTGCAGCCTCACTGTGTCCATCAAATGCAGCCACTGTGCCATCTAGACATGTGCAGACTGGAATATTTCATTTCATTTTTTCGTTTTCGTTTGGAAAATAAATTTATTTAGTTACTCCCGAAAATCATTTTGATTTATTTCGTTTTTCGTTGGGGAATAGCTTTCGTCCGAAAATCCAATAATACTTGGTTTCTGTCGAATGGTCAAAAGAATATTCGCCGGAAGGTCGAATCTTTGTTGGTTTTTGGCTAATGGTCAAAAAAATATTCGACGTAACGAATCAAATCTTTACGTCGAATCGTACATTTCCGTTCGAATATTCCGCTTACAAGAATTCTAATGTTGTATGACTAGTAATAATGTCGAATCTATTCTCTATAATGTCGAATCTATTTTCTCATAAATCGAAATTTATTCTCTGTAATGTCAAATCTATTATTTCTATAGTGTCGAATCTTTTCTCTATAATGTCGAATCTTTTCTCTATGATGTCGAATCTTTTCCCTATAATGTCGAATCTCTCTATATCTAATTTTTACCGCAACGAAAATGAAAATAAAGCATTTTTTATGTCGGATCTTTCGGTTTTCGTTTCTTGCACTTTCGTTATCGTTTGTTAAAACGATAACGAAAAAAACAGATTTTCGGACGAAAATGCATTCTAACGAAAACGAATGCACATGTCTAGTGCCATCAATTGCAGCCATTGTGCCCATCAAATGCAGCCACTGTGCCATCAATTTCAGCCATAGTTTCCATCAAATGCAGCCACTGTGCCATCAATTTCAGCCATTGTGCCCATCAAATGCAGCCAATGTGCCATCAATTGCAGCCATTGTGCCCATCAAATGCAGCCACTGTGCCATCAATTGCAGCCATTGTGCCCATCAAATGCAGCCAATGTGCCATCAATTGCAGCCATTGTGCCCATCAAATGCAGCCAATGTGCCATCAATTGCAGCCATTGTGCCCATCAAATGCAGCCAATGTGCCATCAATTGCAGCCATTGTGCCCATCAAATGCAGCCACTGTGCCATAAATTTCAGCCATAGTTTCCATCAAATGCAGCCACTGTGCCATCAATTGCAGCCATTGTGCCCATCAAATGCAGCCAATGTGCCATCAATTGCAGCCATTGTGCCCATCAAATGCAGCCACTGTGCCATCAAATAAAGGGCGAAAAGTCCCATGGGGACAGTTGGTTAGCCCCATGTCCCTAGCATTCTCTTCTGACCAGGAGAAAAAGATACAACATGCATAATTTTCTCCATTCAGAAAGAGAAATAGAGTAGAGGGGCGGGTTTTACTAATTGATCACTGTCATAACCTATCACAGGCCATCACAGTGATCACATGATTGAGAACCGGTCCAGAAGCTGTCACTGATAGCTTAGTCTCTGTTCTGGTGTGTAAATAGAAGGCCCACTTTTCCAACGCTGTAAATATGTGACAGCAGTGGAAACATATTAGAAGCACACCCCATAAAATTTGTGTTTTCTTATGCCGCGTACACACGGTCGTTTTTTGTGATGAACTAAAACAACGTTTTAAAAACCGTCATTTAAAATGATCGTGTGTGGACTTTACGTCGTTTTTTGTCTTTTAAAAAAACGACCAAAAAAAATTCGAACATGCTTCAATTTTTTGTGTCGTTTTTCAAAATGCCGTTTTTTTGTGTCATAAAAAATTATCGTGTGTGTGCTAAAACAACGTTTAAAATGACGGTTTTAAACTCGCGCATGCTCAGAAGCAAGTTATGACGCGAGCTTGAATGGAACAGAGTGCCGTCGTACGTGTTGTACGTAACCGCGCTTTGCTAGAGCATTTTGAAAAAACGATGGTGTGTAGGCAACGTCGTTTTTTAAAATGAAGTTTGAAAAACTTAGTTTTTTTTTCATGAGAAAAAACAAAGTTTTTTTACAAGACTAAAAACGACTGTGAGTACTGCATATTTTTTACAACATGTCACTGAACATTTTTTTCTTCTTCTTTATATGTAAATTAATTGGAAAATAGTGTTTGTCTAGTAAATGGCAGAAACCGTTTGATTTTCAGCACTCATGCATATAATAAATGTTCCTCTTTGTAGTAAGAAATGCCTTTATCTATATATAGCTCTCTTGCCTGGACTTGTTCTGTGGCACTGTGATGTCATGACCTCGGAATGTTTGTGACCTCTAGTAGCTGGCAGTTCAGTTTGTCTCCATGTCACACATAGCAACTCAAGTCACAATGCCAAACTTCTATAATGCCAAACAATGATTCATTACAGAGATCAGAAATTCACAAAGCTTTTATACTTTAAACATTTGATAAAATACATGCAATTGAAAATTGACTTTAATAATATTTTTTTCTTAAATAACTATGGTTGCTAAATTTTGAAGAAGAAAACAATAATTAGAGTTCTTTCATTGTCTTTGCACCATATTTCATATCGAAACCCAATTGCAATAAATGTTAACCCAATTACTATAATCTCATTTAAGATTTATATGTTAATGACATTGCAAAAGTTATCATTTTGCTAAAATATAATACCTGGTGATCATGCATCCTTTTTGAATATGTGTAAATCTAATCATTTAACCACTTGCTTACTGGGCACATATACCCCCTTCCTGCCCAGACGAAATTTCAGCTTTCGGCACTGTCACGCTTTGAATGAAAATTGCGCGGTCGTGCGACATGGCTCCCAAACAAAATTGACGTCCTTTTTTCCCCACAAATAGAGCTTTCTTTTGGTGGTATTTGATCATCTCTGCAGTTTTTATTTTTTGCACTATAAACAAAAAAGGACAGACACTTTTGAAAAAAAACACAGAGGGCCAGATCCACAGATATATACTGTAGTAGTAGTATTTGACATCTTTCAGGGGGAGGGGGGTGCAGATACCTGTATTTGCACCCATATCCGGCCACACAGTCTCGGGCAGACTGCAAGCATGACGTCACCCCCCCCCCCCCGTTGTGTTCTGGGAACACTCGGCTCCCAGTACACAGCGGGAGCCAATCGGCAGGCGTAGCGCGACTTGCGCATGCGCCGTAGGGAACCGGGCTGTGAAGCCCGGAGCGCTTCACTTCCTGGTTCCCTCACCGAGGATGGCGGGGGGGGGGGCAGCAGAGTGACGATCGATCGCTCGTCTTCTGCTGCGGACGGCGCTGGACTCCAGGACAGGTAAGTGTCCTAATATTAAAAGTCAGCAGCTGCAGTATCTGTAGCTGATGGCTTTTAATCTTTTTTTTTTCAGCGGACATCCTCTTTAACATATTAAAAGCTTATATGAAATTTTAGTGATGGGATTTACCAATATCTACTTTAATGTTAACAACTAATAATAACTCAGTTGTCTCTTCATTTTTTTTTTTTTTCATCATTTAATAATTTAAAAATTAGATTTTAATAGATTCAAAAAACAAAAGATTACAAAGAGCGATTGTGATATGCAAAGGGCAGAACATCTCACACACCAATCAGAATTCAGTATGCTGCTGTCACATCAGTGATGTATAAAAGTTTGATTGGTTGCTAACTTGACTTAGCACATTGCTCTTTGCCTTACCACATAAGCCGCATTGGGGTTTACTTACTAAAGCTGGAGTGTGCAAAAGTCTAGGTGTAAATATTGATTGCATGTTCATGTTTATTGAAGTAGGGTTGGGGACGAATGAGATCTCAGAGTCTCTGGAAAATTCTGCATCTGTAATAAAATGAAATCAGTTTACTAGAGATTGGTGTTGGTATCCTACACTCCGCTATCTGACTTCTTGGGATTTAAATTTACATATATTTTGATTCTTAACAAGAAAAAAAATGCAGCAGTTGTGAAGGGGGGTGTAAAACGGTGCATCTCATTTTATTGGATCGAAAGGTCACTTTAGAATGTACAGATTCATTTAGCACAGAGATATTTATTAAAGTGGAAAGAAGATGGAAAGGAGAGTTGCAGCTCTTGTGGTATTTCAGGTAACAGGAAAGATAAATTAGAATAAAATTCAAACTACGTTTACTTCAATGAAAATCTATCTTGGGCCAGATTCACAAAGAGATACGACGGTGTATCTACAGATACACCATCGTATCTCTGACTTACACTGGTCCTATCTATGCGCCTGATTCATAGAATCAGATACGCATAGATAGGGCTAGATCTGACAGTGTTACACTGTGTTACACTGTCGGATCTTTTTTTCCATTTAAAAATGGCGCCGGGGGCGTTCCCGCTGATTTACGATAAATAATATGTAAATCAGCGAGATACGCAAATTCACGAACGTACGCGGACCCGACGCAGTCTTCTTACGACGTTTCCGTAGCGGCTTTCCCGGCGTATACTTACCCCTGCTTTTATCAGGCGCAGCCAATGTTAAGTATAGCCGGCGTTCCCGCGTCGAATTTGAATTTTTTAACGTCGTTTGCGTAAGTCGTTCTGGAATACGGACGGACGTTGTTTACGTAAGCGTCGAAACCACTGACGTCCTAGCGACGTCAGTGGGAGCAATGCACGCCGGGAAATTTCGCGAACGGCGCATGCGCATTTAAATCGGCGCGGGAACGCGCCTGATTTAAATAGTACACTCCCCCTAGCCGCGGAATTTGAATTCCGCCGTGGGATTTAGGATCCGCCGCCGCAAGTTTGGAGGTAAGTGGTTTGTGAATTAGCCACTTTCCTCTCAAACTTGCCGGAGCGGATCTTAAATCACGTAGATCGAGCGGATCTATAGATCCGCTGATCTACGTGAATCTGGCCCCTTGACTCTGGGCCAGATTCTCAGAAGAGTTACGACTGTGTATCTCAGGAAACACCGTCGTATCTCTGTTTCTGAGCCCGGGTATCTATGCGTCTGATTCCTAGAATCATTTTCGCATAGATACGGCCAAGATCCGACAGGTGTAAGTCACTTACACCGTCGGATCTTAGATGTAATGCGACGCCGGTCGCTAGGTGGCGTTTACGTTCAGTTCTCATTTGACTATGCAAATGAGGCTGATACGCCGATTCCCGAACGAATTTGCGTCGCGTAGTCGTCGCTTACGTCGTTTCCGTAAGCGTAAGGTTACCCCTGCTATATGAGGGGTAACCTTACGCCAGTCCGCCGTATGCCATGTTAAGTATGGCGTCGGGTCCGCGTCGTCTTTTTCGTCGTTACGTCGTTTTCCTAAGTCGTTCTTGAATACGACTTTACGTCAATGACGCTCACGTCGGCGTCATTGACGTTTTCCGTCGTGAGCTGAAGCATGCGCACTGGGCTATTTTTCAGCCCGGCGCATGCGCAGTTCAATCGGCGCGGGGGCGCTCTTGATTTGAATACAAGCCGCCCCCTTTGAATTACACGGCCATACGCCGGGCCAATTACACTACGCCGCCGCAAATTACGGAGCAAGTGCTTGGAGAATACGGCACTTGCTCCAGTAAGTTGCGGCGGCGTGGTGTAAATGGCTTACGCTACGCCGCCGCAGATTCTACGAGAATCTGGCCCTTTCTCTATTGTCAGTTTGCCATTGTTCCGGACCCTCATATTTCATAATGTTATTCTTCTGGAACCCCCATGCGCTGTGTACTTGTTCTGTTTACCTCTCCCAGAGTCTGATCTAACTAATTGCATATGTAGAATTGAGAATTGAGATATAAATGTATCAATGCCCCTTCATTGTGAGAAAGGATTGCGTTTCCATATGATTAATTGCTGCTTTATTGTTTACAAATCATTAGGCGTTCAGGGATTCCCAATTAAACAATCCATTCATCTTGGATGACTTTCTTCACCTTGTGAGCGTTAATAAACACATACTTTATTTTTTTGCATCACAAGAGGTGTACAGGTCGAGTGAGGTGAAAGTAATTACACCGCGTCAGGCCCAACTTGACATAAATATCAACACATTTAATTACTGAGGAGGCAGAAGTGTGCAGGCTGGAGGTGAGAACTGGACAGGAAGAATTAACATCATTTTGTAGTGACTGAGGGAACAGCTGCAATACAACACTACTATCTGAGGCATGTTCAAATTCAGTCCGTCTAAAAGGGGTTGTAAAGTTTTAAATGTTTTTTTTTTTAAAATAACAAACATGTCATACTTACCTCCACTGTGCACGTTCGTTTTGCACAGAGTGGCCCAGATCCTCCTCTTCTGGGGTCCCTCTGTGGCTGTCTCGGCTCCTCCTCGCAAGAGCTAACCCCCTCTGGGAAGCGCTCTCCCAGCGTTCCTGTGCCATACAATCAGCATCCATAGACGCCAATTGTATGACTCGGCCCCGCCCCCGGCGGCCGCGTCATTGAATGTGATTGATAGCAGTGCGAGCCAATGGCTGTGCTGCTATCAATCATCCAATGAAGAGTCGACAAGAGCTGGGGGAAAGCAACGCGGGATCGAGCCCACGGAGATTCGGGGCTCAGGCAAGTAAAACGGGCTCGGGGGGGCCGGAGAGTGCAAGGTCTTCTTTCACCTTAATGCATAGGATGCATTAAGGTGAAAAAACACAAAGCTTTACAACTCCTAACTGTGTTGCACTACATCTGCTGCTTAAAGCGGAGTTCCACCCAAAAATGGAACTTCCGCTTATCCCACTCCTCACCCCCTTACATGCCACATTTGGCATGTCATTTTTGGGGGGGGGGGAGTGGGGGCTTCAGGAGAAGGGGACTTCCTGTCCCACTTCCTCCTTCCGCCGAGGGGCTGCAAAGGCTGTCCGTGGAAATCTCCCAGTGTGCATTGCTCCTAATACGCTGCAAGGACGTATTGGTTTTGACGTGAACGTTAATTACATCCAGCCCCATTCACGGACGAGTTACGCAAACGACGTAAAATGTTCAAATTTCGTCGCGGGAACGACGGCCATACTAAACATTGGTACGCCGCACTTACGCCACCATATAGCAGGGGTAACTATACGCCGGGAAAAGCCTAACGTAAACGGCGTAACTGTACTGCGTCGGCCGGGCGTGCGTTTGTGAATTTGCGTATCTAGCTGATTTACATATTTTGACGCGTAAATCAGCGTACACGCCCCTAACGGCCAGCGTAAATATGCAGTTACCATCCGACGGCGTGAGAGACTTACGCCTGTCGGGTCTAAGGGAAATCTATGCGTAACTGATTCTAAGAATCAGGCGCATAGATACGACGGCGCAACTCAGAGATACAACGGCGTATCTGGAGATACGCCGTCGTATCTCCTCTGAGAATCTGGCCTTAAAACTCCACAGTTTACAATGTGTAGAAAAAAATTCTTCTAAACGATGTGAGAAACAATTCTTATAAACGATGTAGAAAACAATCCTTCTGTGTTCAATCTTCGTGACTATCACAATAGCTTAATGCTCCCAGAACTCTCACCTCAGTTAGAAGTATAATCAGCCTTATCGATCTCCTAACATGGGGGCAGATGTACAGCTCCAGATCTCCAAAGACATTGCGGTTGCCAGATGGTGTTAAACTTGAAATGGCGGTGGCAGCTTTCCGGACTCACAATCATGTAATGATCTTGAGATTGCAGATTTTATATAAGGACAAAGAAAAAGCCTCCCATAGTGTAAAACATAAAACAAAGTGAATTTATTGGCTCTTACATTTAAAAGCGATAATGCAAGCAGATTAAGTGCAAACACTGCGTTATAGACGCCTCTTACGTCACTTGCGGTCCGCTCTGTATATCCGGCCATGCCCTACGCGTTACGTCACGACACGTGATTTCATCAGAGGACTGAATGGGATGCTGACTTTTTTAATGGTACTAGCAATGGCATCAGGAAATATATGACTTCCTGCAGTAACGGAAGGTTTACTTCTGCAGACTACTTAGTTCATTCTATTGGCAAGCGGACGGAATTCCCAGCAAACCCTATGTCGCCATAAACTCAGACCTCATCCCTACAGACAGGTAAAGTTTCAAGGAGATGTTACATGGATAGAACTTGAATATATAATAAGCATTTTGTATCTGAAGAGTTTAACATTTTCAGAAACCCACAGGGGCTTGTTAAAATGAGGCTTATGACGGTAATTAGGCTTCACTGTGTGCTGTGAGTTACCTAATGTGATGTAATAATGGCCTACTTTTCATTGTCCTATTGCAGTGACTCAAAGTTCTGATACATTGGGCAGGTTATACTTTTTTTTTGTGTGTCATACAAACACCCATTACAATACTATCAATAGTAACCGATTTCATAATGATCTTTCTTTTCAAGAGATATACCTTTTACACAATAGACGCACATTATATAAACGCTGTGAATAAAGACATGTATTGAGTACCCTATGATTACTGACAGAAAAAAAGTTTGCTGAGATAAGTTTCATGATCATTCTTGTCTAATTTAGTTTCAGTACAAACAGAGAGAGATGAGCTTCAGCTATAAGCCATCACCATTTTTGCCTTTTCTTTGGACCCATTGGGCCAGATTCTTGTAGAATGGAGAAAAAATAACGGGCGGCGTAACGTATCTCGTTTACGTTACGCGGCCGCAAGTTTTACGGGCAAGTGCTTGATTCACAAAGCACTTGCCTGTAAAGTTGTGGCGGCGTAGCGTAAATCCTCCGGCGCAAGCCCGCCTAATTGAAATGATCCAGGTAGGGGGCGTGGATCATTTAAATTAGGCGCGTTCCCACGCCGATCGTACTGCGCATGCGCCGTCCCCAAAATTTCCCGACGTGCATTGCGCTTAATGACGTCGCAAGGACGTCATTGGTTTCGACGTTAACGTAAATGGCGTCCAGCGCCATTCACGGACGACTTACGCAAACGACGTACATTTTTAAATTTCGACGCGGGAACGACGGCCATACTTAACATTGGTTGCCACTCATATAGCAGGGGCAACTATACGCGTCGCAAAAGCTACGGAAACATCGTAAATTCACTGCGTCGACGGCGCGTACGTTCGGGAATCTTGCGTAAATAGCTAATTTGCATAGACGACGGGGAAAACGACGTCGGCGACACCTAGCGGCGGGAAAAAATTTTGCATCTAAGATCTGACAGCGTAAGAGCCTTACGCCTGTCAGATCTAATGGATATCTATGCGTAACTGATTCTAAGAATCAGTCGCATAGATACGCCGGGCCAGATTAGGATTTACGACGGCGCAAATGGTGTTGCGCCGTTGTAAGCCCTTTGAGAATCTGGCCCATTGATTGCAAAGATATCTGTCTAAAGCCCCGTACACACGATTGGATTTTCATCGGACAAAGCGTAGGACTTTTGTCCGAAAGGGCGTTGGCCAGGGACTTGTCTTGCATACAAACGGCAAATAATTGTTGGCCAACAAACCCGAAACTACGTGGGTTTTCAGCTCTTTAGCGCCATCCTTTGGGCAACTTCTGCTATTGTTGTGTTATGGTGGGCATTGCTTCTGAGCATGCGTATTTGTACTTTGGAGTTGTGCACACACGATCGGAAAATCCGGCAACACACAATTGTTGGCGGACAATTTTAAAGCATGCTGTCCCACATTTGTTGGCGGAAAATCCGACAGCAATTGTCCGATGGAGCTTTCAAACGGTCGGATTTTCCGACAACACCCTGTTATCGTACAATTCCCGTTGGATAATCCGATCGTGTGTACGAGGCTTAAGGGTAGAAGTACACTATGGAGTCTATAAATAAAGGGCTAGATTCAGGTAGGGGGACGTAATTGTGTGCGGGCATAGCGTATCCTATTTACGCTACGCCTCCGCAACTTAGACGGGCAAGTGCAGTATTCACAAAGCACTTGCTCCGTAAGTTGCGGCGGCGAAGCATAAATCAGCCGGCGTGAGCGCGCCAAATTCAAATTGAGAAGAGGTGGGTGTGTTTTATGTAAATAAAACATGACCCCACGTAAATGACGTCTTTAACAAACGGCGGATGCGTCGTTCGTGAAAGAATCCCAGTGCGCATGTTCGAAATTCCGCCGCAAATCGTCAATGCTTTCGATGTGGAAGTAATTTACGCAAAGCCCTATTCACGAACGACTTACTCAAAATTTGACGCGGGAACGACGGAAGCGGAATTTTTTACGTCGTTTGCGTAAGTCGTTCGCGAATAGGAATTTGCGTAGAATGACGTCACCGTCGTAAGCATTGGCGGGTTCCGGTTTAATTTCGAGCATGCGCACTGGGATACCCCCAGGGACGGCGCATGCGCAGTTAAAAAAAAACGTAGTTTACGTCGGGTCACGACGTATTAACATAAAACACGCCCCACATTAGATCCATTTGAATTAAGCGCCCTTACGCCGCGAGAGATACCCTACGCCGCCGTAACTTTCGGCGCAAATTCGTTGAGGATTCAAACCAACTAAAAGTAAGTTACAGCGGCGTAGCGTACCTCAGATACGCTGCGCCCGGCGCAGATGTCTGTGGATCTGCCCCTTGGAGTTTAGTGCCAGAACACAGTGATCCGCTGTCAAGGTGCCCTGGAATCCAGAGGTTCGGACATTCTATAAAACTGCAAGGGTGCCCCTTGGCAGGGTTATAGTTCATTTCAACCCGTCACTCTAAATTTTTCATGGACAGCATGGCCAGGATAAAACTATAAATACATAAGGATAAAAAAAAAAAATTGTATACCGAACACTATCAATTTATTTATTAAACACGTACAACTGTCACAACACAATATTGTTAGTGACGTAACAATATATCAATATCTTTGCTAATTATTACAGAAAATGTATCCATATTTAATAAGAGTTCCATAGACAATTATAGATCTATATTGAACAAAGAGGATCACTAAGTGGCACATTACTTCAATGGAAAGTGACGTGTTGTTGAATCTCTTTTAATGAATAAATAATATCACAGGCTTGTTCAGCAAAGACCTGACACAAATGATTTCCCTACCGCTTCTTGCTTTAGTTTTACCTTACGGTAATTTTCTTCATTGCTCACAGAACAAAGGGCCAGATTCAGATAGATTAGCGGATCTTTAGATCCGCGTAACCTATCTGATTTACGATCCGCCGGCGCAAGTTTTAAAGGCAAGTGCTTAATTCAGAAAGCACTTACCTCAAAACTTGCGGCGGCGTATCGTAAATCCCCCAGCGGAATTCAAATTCCACGGCTAGGGGGCGTCTACAATTTAAATCAGACACGTCCCCGCGCCGATCCAACAGCGCATGCGCCATCTGCGATTTTTCCCAGTGTGCATTGCTCCAAATGACGTCGTTAGGACGTCATTGGCTTCGGCGTGAGCGTAACTTGCGTCCGGCCGTATTCTGAATCGACTTACGCAAACAACGTAAAAATTAAAAACTTGGCGCGGGAACGACGGCCATACTTAAAGCGGGAGTTCACTCATTTATTAATTTTTTTTTTTTTTCCCTTAGATTCCTGCTCGTTTGGTCTAGGGGAATCGGCTATTTGTTTTAAAATATGAGCAGTACTTACCGTTTTCGTCTTCGGGAGCGGGCTTCGGGAACAGGCGTTCCTTCTTGATTGACAGTCTTCCGAGAGGCTTCCGACGGTCGCATCCATCGCGTCACTCGTAGCCGAAAGAAGCCGAACGTTGGTGCGGCTCTATACTGCGCCTGCGCACCGACGTTCGGCTTCTTTCGGAAAATCGTGACGCGATGGATGCGACCGTCGGAAGCCTCTCGGAAGACTGTCAATCAAGAAGGAACGCCCATTCCCGCAGCCCATACCCGGAAGCGACGGAGAGGATGCATCTCGTAAACGGGTAAGTACGGATCATATTTTAAAACAAATAGCCGATTCCCCTAGACAAAACGAGCAGGAATCTAAGGCTAAAAAGTGCCCTCTAAGGGTGAACCACCGCTTTAACATAGGATACCCCTCACATAGCAGGGGTAACTATACGCCGGAAAAAGCCGAACGCAAGCGACGTAAAAAAAAAGCGACGGGCGGGCGTTCGTTTCTGAATCGGCGGAACAGCTCTAGGTTAAAGGTGAGTATTACAGCAAAAAAAAAATGTTTTCAAAGCAAAGCAGATATTTACTGAATCTTTGGATCTGTGCCGAATATTGGCCTTGGAGCTGTCTATGGTGCTGAAAACATAATTAGCAGCTTAAAGTAGAACATTGGTGTTATTGAATTTACTCAAGTGTTATAAACTGTAAATATTGAGATTTTTTCTTTACCAAAAGTTCGTAGCATAATACAAATTGGGCTAAATTTATGAAGAAATTCAAATTTTTCCTTTTTTTTGGATATGTTTTATAGCAGGAAGTAAAAAAGAAAAAAAAGAAAATATATATATATATATATACTGTGGCCCGGATTCAGAAAGATGAGCGCATCTTTCTGCGGGCGTAACGTTACACCACCGTAAATTTGGGCGCAAGTTCCGTATGCAGAAAGAACTTGCGCCCTTAGTTACGGCGGCGTTACGTATGTGTGGCGGCGTAAGCCCGCCTAATTCAAATGGGGATGTTGTGGGCGTGTTTTTTTCAAATTTCACATGACCCGGCGTGTTTTACGTTTTTTTGAGAACGGCGCATGCGCCGTTCGTGAAAAAATCCCAGTGCGCATGCTCGAAATTACGCCGCAAAGCCTCATTGGTTTCGACTGGAACATAACTTACGCAAAGCCCTATTCACGAACGACTTACGCAAACGACGTAAAATTTTGAAAACTCGGCGCGGGAACAACGTCCATACTTAACATTAGCTACGCCTCATATAGCAGGGGTAACTTTACGCCGGAAAAAGCCTAACGTAAACGACGTAAAAAAATGCGCCGGGCTGACGTACGTTTCTGAATCAGCGTAAATACCTAATTAGCATATTCCTAGTGTAACTATACGGAAGCGCCACCTAGCGGCCAGTGTAAATATGCAGCCTAAGATACGGTGTAAGACACTTACCCCGGTCAGATCTTAGGGAAATCTATGCGTAACTGATTCTCTGAATCAGGCGCATAGATACGACGGCCCGCACTCAGAGATATGACGGCGTATCTGGAGATACGCCGTCGTATCTCGTATCTGAATCCGGCCCTGTATATATATATATATATATATATATATCAAAATTGTCGGCCTTTTTTTTGTTTATAGCGCAAAAAAAAAAATACAGAGGTGATCAAATACCACCAAAAGAAAGCTTTATTTGTGGGGGGATAAAAAATGACCTACATTTTATTTGGGTACAGTGACACACGTCCACACAATCATCAGTTAAAGTAATGCAGTGCCATATCACGAAAAACTGACTGGTCATAAAGTGGGTAAAACCTCCTGGAGGGCAAGTGGTTAATCCTTGAAGTGCTTGTACTCGTAATAAACGCAATGCTACTGTCTTGCTTCCACTATCCTCCTCACATCTGCTGGTAATTCCCAACTGCCAAAATGTTAATGTGAATATAACAGCTTTACAAATTGCTGCTTTCAATAAACAAGACTGTCTGACAGTGTTTATGCATTGTTCTGACAAACGATAAAGAGATACGAAGTGACATGATTTTATTTATTTGCATATCAAAAAGGATGAGCTTCAATCTGCAAACAATGTTGGTTAAAACAACTTAAATAGTAAAAAAAATCTTTCTTACGTTCATTGGCAGACACAGCTCTTCCATAGTCTTGATCATAGGGTTTATAGCGCCACCTTCAGGAGTAAGACATTATGCAGAAAAATAACACAGCGCCACCTATGGGAAGCAGGTAGAAAACCCCCTCTCTGCTATACAGTAGGCAGCTCAATTCTTTCTGCCTAGTGTCAGGAGAAGAACATAGGGCCAGATTCAGAGAAGGAGTATCTGCTGATACGCCGGCGTACTTTCAAATTTGCCGCGTTGTATCTTTAGTTTAAATCCTCAAACCAAGATAAGACGGCTTCTGGCTTCGATCCGACAGGCGTACGCCTTCCGATCATTGGTGTAATACTTCGGCGCCCGCTGGGTGGAGTTCGGTTGGAATCGATTGCACTGGCAATTTGTCACTTACTTAGTTCAGGCAATGGAGGGATGCCTTTTCCTCATGGATTGCCAGCTCCTCCCTCTTCAGGTGATTGGTGTCAGCTGGTCAGCTGACTTTCTTTTTCAGTGACCTCCCTCGCCTCCCCACATTCTCTCTGGATAGGGGCGGGGCGGGGCAGGGCGGTCCACGTCCACTGTCTCAGCTCTGCCTTCTCTCCCCTCATCCTCAACAGTATCAACGGACGAACCCCCCTCCTCCCGCGGCGGAGCTAACTGGCGGGCCGTTCACACTGGCAGATGGACGGGCGGGGTTCCGCGGCACCTCACACTGGCAGACAGATGAAGGGGGGTCTGCGGGCCCCCCTAAAGTAGCGGAACTGCGGGGCCCAGTCACGATCGCGACTGCCGCGACCATGATAATTCCGCCACTGAGTATCAGGGCAACTGGAATCCATCAGTGCTGGCTGACAATTGTTGGAATCTGCAGCAAAACACTTTTAGCCCTGTTGAACTCATGCAGCATGTTGGAAACATTATGCGATTAAATAATTATAGTCATTAAAAGTTAATTTCATATTTCTGAAGATTCTTACATGATGCAGCCGTTCTAAAATTATATTTGTGTTCAGCTTGAAAGAGTCTGTCACACAGTCACCAAAACATTTTAAGGAAGCCAAATTTTTAAAAAAATGTATTGTCAGCTCTAATTATGTCCTTCTTATGCCCCGTACACACGATCGTAAATTCTGCCAGAAAAAGTCCGATGTGAGCTTTTGAACGGAAATTCCGACCCTGTGTAGGCTCCATCGGACTTTTGCTGTCAGAATTTCAGCCAGCAAAAGATTAAAAGCAGGTTTTCAATTTTTTCGACGGAAGAAATTCTGATCGGAAATTCCGATCGTCTGTAACAATTCCGACGCGCATAATTCCGACGCATGTTTGGAAGCATTGAACTTAATTTTTCTCGGCTCGTCGTAGTGTTGTATGTCACCGCGTTCTTGCCGGTCGAAAGTTCAGAGAACTTTTGTGTGACCGTGTGTATGCAAGCCAAGCTTGAGCAAAATTCCGGCAGAAAAAACATCCATCTTTTTTCCGCTGGAAAATCCGATCGTGTGTACAGGGCATTACTTGCCCAGCTATCTTCTACTAGGCCATCCCTGAAAACTCATCTCTTCAAGGAAGCATATCCTACCTGTAGGTGGGGCGTAAGGTACCCTTTTTAGGAGGAATCACTCAGACACATTATATGGTATACTGAGATTTTTACGTTGATCTTGAGCGGGCTTCTTCGTACAATAGATAAGCAAGTTTTAAGCAC
The DNA here is from genome assembly GCF_905171775.1 of Rana temporaria. Taxonomy (NCBI): domain Eukaryota; kingdom Metazoa; phylum Chordata; class Amphibia; order Anura; family Ranidae; genus Rana; species Rana temporaria. Next base: position 22,596,532 of record NC_053494.1, on the reverse strand, counting down.
TTAAAGCGGAGTTCCGGCCACAATTTCACTTATAAATATAAATACCCCTATAATACACAAGCTTAATGTATTCTAGTACAGTTAGTCTGTAAACCAAGGTCCGTTTTGTTAGGTTGTTACAGCATTTAGACACTTTATAAAATAGAAATTGACTGGGGCCATCTTAAGTGTGGGCATCATGAAGCCAGACTGTATGACTTCCTGGATTTCAGCCTTGCAGAAATCGCACATGCTCAGTGCTGCACAAGCAGTGTCAGATCAGGTTTCAGCACCTGTACTGTCCAAGTCACATGATTCTTTGAGACTGAGGAGTGCATAGACTCCTGGAAAGTTACACCCACTACATTCCCAGGAGTCTGTGCGGTGTAGGTTAGGAAGCATTAAGCACCTAGGTACAGGAAGTGGGAAGATTAACTATTCTGCCTAGCAACAACACTTTGAAGGCATCTAAAAAAAAAAAAAAAAAAATTCGTAAAGGACTAATGACATTTTTTTAAAACTACTGATGTAATGTTATATTTATGGGTGGAACTCCACTTTAATACAACACTTCAGTGAAAAATCAGTCTTAGCATTTGGCAAGATGTGTTACCAGCAAATGGCTTCAGTTACCGGTGGGGTTCTAACTGCTCAACAGTCCTGGATCTTCTTTAACCACTTCAGTACCGCACATAGACATATGACGTCCACAAAGGGGATCTCTTATCCATGTTATTGATTTTATTACTTACATTGCAGATACAACATTCATGCATCCGCCCCTGAAGAAGCAAGCAGGGTCTTGCGAAACTAGTAGGGCTTTATCGATGCTTGTTTTATGCCTGTACATGCTGGATATTATTTATGTCTGTATTATGTCTAGTCTACATATGAAGAGAAAAAACTAAATTTTATTTGTTTATTGTATATGTGCATCCACTGGTCCTGCAACATTTAAGTTTTACTATTGCTCATTGATGTATAACAATTGTAATAAATCTTTACCGTATTTTCCGGCATATAAGACGACTGGGCGTATAAGATGACCCCCTAATTTTCCAGGAAAAATGTTGGTTTTGGGATATACTCGCCGTATAAGACTACCCCCTTCTTACTAGTCTTTCTGGAATCTGAGGGGGAGCCAGAACCGCTGACATAAACAGGCTTTTTCAAATCTCACTGTGCCATTACATTACATTCCTCACTGTGCCATTACATCACTTGCCCCCTCACTGTGCCATTTCATCACTTGCCCCCTCACTGTGCCATTACATCACTTGCCCCCTCACTGTGCCATTACATCACTTGCCCCCTCACTGTGCCATTACATCACTTGCCTCCTCACTGTGCCATTACATCACTTGCCCCCTCACTTGCCCCCTCTCTGTGCCATTACATCACTTGCCCCCTCACTGTGCCATTACATCACTTGCCCCCTCACTGTGCCATTACATCACTTGCCCCCTCACTGTGCCATCACTTGCCCCCTCACTGTGCCATTACATCACTTGCCCCCTCACTGTGCCATTACATCACTTGCCCCCTCACTGTGCCATTTCATCACTTGCCCCCTCACTGTGCCATTACATTACTTGCCCCCTCACTGTGCCATCACTTGCCCCCTCTCTGTGCCTGAGCTTGCCCCCACTGTGCCTGAGCTTGCCCCCACTGTGCCTGAGCTTGCCCCCACTGTGCCTGAACTTGCCCCCACTGTGCCATCACTCACTATTTTTTCAGGCGGTGCGGTGCGGTGACAGTCTCCGTGCTGCGCGCGTCAATGATTTAAAAGACGCGCCTTCTCACCTTCTCCTCAGACTGTCCTGTGTTAGGCGGAACACAAATCTTCCCAGCAGCGCCTCTGTTCTGTGTTCCTCCTATCAGGGACGTCTTCTCATCTCGTCCGCGGATGAGAAGGCATCTGTGATAGGAGGAACACAGAACAGAGGCGCTGCTGGGAAGATTTGTGTTCCACCTATCACAGAACACGCTGAGAAGAAGGAGCGTCTTTTAAATCATTGACGCTCGCAGCAGCACGGAGACCGTACCCGCACCGCCTATTCAGGAAAAAAGTAAGTGATGGCAGAGACCGTACCTGGCGTATAAGACGACCCCCGACTTTGGATGCATTTTTTTGCATCCAGAAAGTCGTCTTATACGCCAGAAAATACGGTATATATTTACTTTTACTTGTGCTGTGTACATTGGCTATTATGCCGGGTAACTCACATTCATTGTTGTTGCCACTTCGTTACATAACACTTTGAAAATAATACATTGATTTTGTCTCATTGTTGGTTGTGAACATTGGCTAAACCTCTCTCACCTCATTCAAAGTCCCCCTTTTGTCTTTTTGTGTACTAATAGGGATTGAGATGTTAGCGGGGTCACACCAGACCTTTATTTTCTCTTTCTTTTTCTTTTATTTTCTTTTTCTCTTCTTTAGTTGGTTGCTAAAAAGAATGTCAAATTTTGATTTGTCTGACAACAGAAAAGTTTTCCACTTTGCAACATTTTAACCACTTGCTGACCACCACCAGTAAATACACGTCAGTAGAATGGCTCCTGTGCGCAAAGCAACGTACTGGTATGTTGCTTTGAAATTTCCGCCGTGACCGTGCCCACGGGACCCGATGTCCGCCGAGGTTCTGCGATTGTGTCACGGAGCTGCAGAGCAGGGGGATGCCTGTGTAAACCCAACACTTCATGTTCCTGCTGTACCATGTACTTGTATAAGAAAGTATCCGGTTCTCTTTGTTTTGCTTCCTTTATGTGAAATCCCTTGTGTTCCTGCTAGTCCCTCTGCTTTCCTATTAAAAACTGACCATACTAAGCATGACAGCTGTTGTCTGCAGTGCCTCCTTTACACCGAAGCTGGTGCTGGGATCCAGTCATGTGACCAGACCGGAGTGGCTTCAGAATAGGTAAATATAGGCATCCTTTCTTTCACAGGGTAGATAGAATGGTCTAGGACATAGGCGTGCGCACAGGGTGTGCCAGGTGTGCCCAGGCACACCCTAATGATCCTGTGCAGCACAGATCCCCCCCTACTGCCCTGGCTCCCCACTCCTTCCCTCTGCAGCACTTCTGGCTTCCCTCCTCTCCTCTCCTGCCAGCTGCGGAGATGTTTTAGAATGAGTGAGGGAAGGGGCCGGTAAATATGTATTTATCAGCCCCTTCCCTTTCTGAATGAACATGGTGAGTGATGTGAGTAGTAGCAAGTAGTATTAGGTAGATTCAGTAAGAGTTATGCCGGCTTATCAGTAGATAAGCCGACCTAACTCAGAATCTACGCCGACTTATGTTTAAGTGTATTCTCAAACAGAGATACGCTTAAACATATCTAAGATAGGACGGCTTGCGCCGTCCTATCTTAGGTTGCAATATTTCGGATGGCCGCCAGGTGGCGCTTCCATTGCGGTCGGCGTAGAATATGTAAATTAGTAGATACGCTGATTCACGAACGTACGCCCGGCCGCCGCAGTACTTTTACGCCGTTTACGTTAGAGATAGGCTGCCTAAAGTTAGAGCTTAGCCCTAATGGAATAGTAATGTTAAGTATGGCCGCCGTTCCGCCGTCAAAATTCGAATTTTTTACGTCGTTTGCCTAAGTCATCCGTGAATCGGGATTTACGTTGTTTACGTCCACGTCAAAATCAATAGGCCCGTGCGGCGTACTTAGCCGCAATGCACACTGGGAAATGTAGGCGCCCGGCGCATGCGCAGTTCACAAAAAACTTAAAAAACGTATGGTCAAGCCCCATTACCATAAAACACGCCCCCCTCAAACACATTTGAATTAGGCGCCCTTATGCCCGCCGATTTAGGCTACGCCGCCGTAACTTAGCAGGTAAGTACATTGTGAATCATGTACTTGCCTAGCTAACTTACGGCGGCGTAGCCTAAACACACTAAGCTACGCCGCCGCAAGTTTAGGCACATCTACTTGAATCTACCTATACAGTATGTGTTTGAGCTTTGGGGTGCACACCCTAATGCAATAGGCTGCGCACACCTATGGTCTAGGAACGAGGGTGGGTGTAGGTTTAGGCTTAGTTAAAATTTGACTGGAATGCCACTTTAAGTGAGGATGAATGATTGCATTCTGATATTTCCAATCTTTTATATTAACAGTGGAGGATTAAACCATTCGTGTCCCTAAAACACGGCCTTTTGTGTTTGTGCTCAACAGCAGAAGATGAGGGAAAAGGCAGCCAATCCCAACACTAATGCATTGCCATTATTCCAAATTACACAGCCTGCTTTATTTTCCCTCCTCATTATCAATGAATTACATTTTTGTTTTTCAATTTACACGCCGTGGTTGAGTCACCGTCGCTCGGGCAACGCGATGCCATTCGCATAGAGCAATGTTGGTTCTTTTAATTTATTACCTAAAAATAGATTTCAATTTGGGGTTTGCAATAAGTAGATAAGGCAAAAATAAAAAAGTTTGCTTTTTGTGGTCGGCTGTGAACAGTAAAGAAGCAGGAGGTTGATGATAAACTAAACTCTGGTATTTAAAAAACAATTATATTCAATTATGTATTCTTCTGTTGCTGTCCGCCTCCTCCAAATCTCCAAATTCAATTTTTTGTGCTGCTGTGATCTGACTTCGCTGGATGCATTGCTTAAAAGCAGAAAGTAAAAGTCTGGAGAAGGACCAGAGGAGGGCTGGAGCTCTCCTGCAGCTGCAGGAGAGGTGCGAGGGCCACATGAAATGGCCTGGAGGGACGGATTCGGCCCGCGGGCCTTGTGTTTGACACCTGTATGTTAGAGGGTGGCCACGTGCATTCTCCATGGTCCCCCTGTATGTAATAATATAGCCACCCTCTCTTACACCCTTAAGAGATGGACTATTTGTAGTGTGCATGGAGCAATGTACATGACCGCATCTTAACCACTTCAGCCCGGAAGATTTGGCTGCTCAATGACCGGGCCAATTTTTTGCGACACAGCACTGCGTCGCTTTAACTGATAATTGCGCGGTTGTGCAACACTGGATCCAAACAAAATTGACATCCTTTTTTTCCCACACATAGAGCTTTCTTTTGCTGGTATTTAATCATCTATGTGGTTTTTATTTTTTGCGCTATAAACAAAAAAAACACTAAAATTTTGAAAATAACACACAATATTTTGTACTTTTTGCTATAAGGCCCCTTTCACACGAAATTCTTAAAAAGTTGCTTTTAATTGTAAAAAATGGAAACAGCACTACAAGTCACAACAGACAGTGGGGTGGATAGCTTATCCACCCCACTGTCTGCTGTGACTTTTAGTGCTGTTTCCATTTTTTACAATTAAAAGCAACTTTTTAAGAATTTCGTGTGAAAGGGGCCTTTTCCGCGATTGTAGCCATTCTTGTCAGGGGTGGGCGCTTCACCGTTGACTCCATCCATGAGCTTGTCTGTGGCCGTCTTTTGGTCATAGATGGCTCGTGGGCAGGAGAGCCAATTAGGCTCATCAACGTGTACGCCCCCCCAGATAAGACTGTGCGGCTGGAAATTTTCCAGACCCTGAGAACGCAACTCGTCACCACCAAAGCAGTAGTGATTGGCTGTGATTTCAACTGTCCGATAGAGGAGGATGGGCGCAGCTCCAGCATTTACGCAAAACTTGATGCTACATCTAGGCTGCTCAAGGAGATGATCTTGGAGGCTTCCTTACAGGACGCCATGGGATCCATAGGAAAAGGTACTGTGAATTATTCATGGTGCCGACCCGATGGTTCTGTGCGTTCAGGATTGACTTCGTGCTCACTTCAAGAGCAGTCAAGCATCATGAGTTCTCCATGATCCCCTGCTTTTTCTCTGACCACAGGGCTATTCACTTCCAGGGTGAAATTGGTGAGGGCTTTGCCCGCGGACCAGGTTCATGGAAGCTGAATAGCACCCTGCTGGAAAATTAGGAATTGATGGGGGAACTCCGGGAGGCCTATGCCTCCTGGATGGAGGAAAAGACATTCTTCGGAAAGGTAAGTGATTGGTGGGAGAGTGAAATATAAGTGAAATGGTCTATTGCGCTACTGCGAGTGTTGAAAGTGTAAACCAAGTGAATGATAAATAAATAGTGAACCAAAAGGACTGAATATCAATAGTGAAAAAGTAAATACTAAAGCTGCTGTATCTATAGGTGCACAAAACCAATGACGAAGTAAATAAAAAAGGTGAGAAGCGCTAAAGTATAGGTGTATAACACAGTCAGCTATAGGCCAACACACTAAGACTAATAGTGAAAAGATGGGCTAGGAGAGCCCAAAGCGTGAGGGTGACTGACCCACTGAAAGCAAACAACTCGTAAACAAATAATAAATAACAAATAATAAAGTCTATAAGTGATATGACAGGTGGATAATCTTGAAGGAAATATCCGGTATATGGATCATCTGAACAGGTTAATGCAATCCGATAACTTGTCTCCTATTGCCCTTACCTTAAACCAGTGTTATATGCGCAAAGGGCAAAGGTGTTCTCCTCCTATTGGATCAGCGCCGCAACTCCTGGATCAGTTCCAATAGTCCTGGAGGGTTGGAGGTCCTGGGATCCGTGTATCCGTGGTGCCAGGGATGGAGCCAAGGGATAGCCAAAGGATGCAATAAAAAAGGTGTGCCACAATGGTGAAGTACGTTGTGACCAGTAAAAAGTTTATTCAAAAAATATATGTTCCAAACGATATTTAAAAGGAATTTAAAAAGCTCGTGAATTCGCGCTGCAGCGCCACAGCGTATGACAGCGTGGGACGCGGCATGATTATCAGCCGACTTACTTCCGTTGGCCTCCGGCTGCTTGCATAGGTCTCACTTCCTACGCCGTTACGTCACCGTCTCGTGACTTCTTCAGGGATTGGTGGGAGTTTGTGAAAGTCAAGCTGCGCAGCTTCTTTCAGACAAGGGGACATCAGCAAGTGTGTGCAAGGAAGAAGGAACTCAGGTTTAAGACGTTCTGTTCACTTGTATAATACCATGGGAAAGGAGAGATATGGACATGCCTTTCTTGGTTGTTTTTTGTTTTTCTCTGTCTAGAGTGACAATATGTATATGACTATGTACTTCTTGCTTTTGTTATGATAATTCCTCTTTGTAGCCTTGGATACAAAAATAAAAATAAATGATATGTAAGGAAGAAGGAACTCAGGAGACTGCAACGTCAGTTGCAGTCCCTGCAGGACCTTCACCACTGCGGCTGGGACGTTAGGCAGGACCTGAAGGACACCAAGAAGAGCCTGAAAGGGCACTTCGAGGAAGAATCCAGGCACGTTGTCTTCCGTGCCAAGGTGGAGAATCTTGAGAAAGAGGAAAAGTGTAATGCTTTCTTTTTCAGGAAACTTCTTTGAAACTTCTTTTCTTTGAAAAATAAAGTATACATTTTCAATCAAAAACCTGTGGCTTGATGGCCCTTTTGGGACATGTGGTACGGCCCTTGGACCCCAGTAGATCTTAATAGAAGTGGGAGCTTTTTAAAGGGGCTGCTACTTCAGTTATTGTTAGCATAGTGTAACTGGTCCCTAACCACAACAGTAGCATATCCACAGACCCTGACCATCTCCCGTAGTATGTCTGCATTCTCTAACTGTCTACAGTCACAAAGGTAAGACACAAGCTCTCTAAAGGCCCATACACACGATCTGACTTTTTGACAACAAATGTCCGACGGACATGTTTGATCGGACAATCCAACTGTGTGTACTCTCCATCGGACAAATGTTTTCGCTTTTTCATCGGACAAATGTTCGCTGTGAAGACAGACATACAAATGTCCGATGAAGTTCGCGGCCAACGCCCCTTCGGAGCAAAATCCACGGAAAACTCAGATGGAAGTCCGATCATGTGTATGAGGCTTAACAGAGCTTTGCATAACAATAAAAACCCAAATGGCGTTCAAATCCCTCCCACTTTATCCAAAACTGAAAAACAAAATTCTTACTTATATAAAGCGAAAAATCTGAAAATAATTAAACATTATTGTAAGTTTGCTCTTTTTTCTTTCCTGGGTTTTAAACAAAATTAGTTCTTTATAGTGGTAAGCGATTTGCAGGGGACCAATGTGCTGCAAAGCCTGGAAGGATGAACTCCAGTATAGTCAGGAAAAAAACTATGATCTTATGCATCAAAGCTTTGTTTGGGAAGGATTGATCCGGCACTGAAAACAGCCAGTAGCATCAGATAAAAACTATGATTCTGTGCATCAAAGCTTTGCATGAGAAGAATTGACCAGCCACAGAAAACAGCTGGCAGCGCGATATATTGATCTATATATTGGGATCAGTTGCTTGCGGGTGGTTAATTGAGCATTGAACTTGTTTGTCTCTTCATGGGAAGTCTGGATAAAGTTGGATTCCAGGAGCTACAAGAGCAAAGGTAACCGCTATGCAGAGAATAGTTTTATCCTAATGAGTCATACACATGATGCTGTTCTTCTAATAATGATCTAATGTATTGTTGCAATTAATGTGGAACATCATTTTAAGCTGTGATAATATCATTGCTTCCATGTAAAGATTTTTTTCCCCCTCTTTGCAGCTAGCCCTTGGTTCTAATGCCTCGTACACACGATCGGAATTTCAAATGAAAAAAGTCAGACGGAATTTTTTCATTGGATATTCTGACCGTGTGTGTGTGTGCCCCATCGGAGTTTAGAAAGGGAACATGTTCTATTTTTTTCCAATGGAAATTCCGATCGTCTGTATGGAACTCCGACGGAGAAAAAAACATGCATGCTCAGTGTAACGAGACCCGCCCCCAACAACCGCTTTCCTATTGGTCAATTGTAAAGTACATGTAGTCCTCCTTCAGGTCCTCCTTAGCCATGCAAATGAGGACTTGAAAATGAGTCAGCAGGGATTGGTCCGATAGCTTGATTAGAAGGACTGTTATGTGTAATGAGACAGAAGCCCCAGGGGGCAATCCATGTACACAATAGCCAGACACAGAAGAATGGAGCCGTCTGGAGCCTTAAGACAGGGCAGAAGACCCCCCACTGTGTAACAGATTTCAAGGAGGAACACTTCTGCATTCCAAGGTCCATGACACTCAGAATCAAGTCAACGCATGCTCAGAAGCATTGAACTTAATTTTTCTCGGCTTGTCATAGTGTTGTACGTCACTGCGTTTTGGACGGTCGTAATTTGGCTTCACAGGGCCAGATTCAGATAGGAGATACAATGGCGTATCTCCTGATACGCCGTCGTATCTCCAAGGCTGGCCGGTCGTATCTATGCGACTGATTCATAGAATCAGTTACGCATAGATATGCCTAAGATCCGACAGGTGTAAGTGACTTACACCGTCGGATCTTAGGCTGCAATTCCAGGCCGGCCACTAGGTGGCGCTTCCGTGTCTTTTACGCATCGAATATGTTAATGAGCATTTACGCCGATTCAGAAACGAACGACGTCGTTTGCGTTCGGCTTTTTATGGCGGAAAGTTACCTCTGCTATAGCAGGGGTAAGTGCGGCGTATCCTATGTTAAGTATGGCCGTCGTTCCCGCGCCGAGTTTTGAATTTTTTACGTCGTTTGCGTAAGTCGTTCGCGAATACGGCCGGACGTAATTTACGTAAACGTCAAAACCAATGACGTCCTTGCGACGTCATTTGGAGCAATGCACGCTGGGAAAATTTCCGGGCGGCGCATGAGCTGTTCGATCGGCGCGTGGACGAACCTGATTTGAATAGTACACTCACCCTAGCCGCGGAATTTGAATTCCGCCTGGCGATTTACGATACGCAGCTGCAAGTTTTGAGGTAAGTGCTTTCTGAATTAAGCACTCGCCTCAAAAACTTGCGGCGGCGGATCGTAAATCAGATAGGTTACGCGGATCTAAAGATCCGCTAACCTATCTTAATCCGGCCCACAGTGTGTATGCAAGACAGCTTGAACGGAATTCTGATGGAAATTTCCGTCGGAGTTTATCACGTTCTAAATAAAGAATAAAAATAAAATAAAATAAAAACCTGGGAAGCTCGATTTCACAGCTGGGGCAGCGTTAACCACTACCTGACTTACTACCTTCTCCTCCAATTCCTTGCTGGAGTTTCAATTAGATGGATAGTCAAAGAAAACAGCTGCTACTGTGCTCTCTCCTAGGAAAAGAACACTGAGCAACAATCTAGGGATATCATGTAAATTAGCAACAAAAATAGAAACACATCTATTGCAAATTAGACTTTCTCTCGTTTAAAAAAGTATATTTTTATTTTTTTGTATTTTTTGCATTTACATTTGTAGCAACTGCATATGCAATTCTGGGCAGACAGCTAAGACATTTTTGCAAGGGTCTGCAATGGATTTACCACTCTAGAATAGACACATTTTTAATCCAAGCACACGCGCAATTAGGAAGTAATCAGGGGCAGCTTTTATATAATTGCAGTGCCATTTTACTAAGGAATTTTCAAATCAAGCTGCATTTTTTAGCAATTTTGTTTTAGAGTTTTTCTCCTGTTTTGCCTTCCCATGAGACAGAATTTAAAAATGTCCCTCACAATCTGTATCCTGGTTCATTGGTGCTCTCTGTATTAAATGTTACTTTTTAAAAGATTTAATCAAACATAAAGATATAAAACTGTAATTTTTTTGAAGAATCAACAACAAGTGGGACACAATCATGAAGTGGCACAATAGTATCTCGGACCTGCCTGGTGTGTTCCTTGTTCTTCATGATGCTCTCTGCGCTTTAAACGGACCTCTGAGACTATCACAGTGCAGGTGCATTTTATACGGAGACTTGATTACACACAGGTGGATTCTATTTATCATCATTAGTCATTTAGGTCAACATTGGATCATTCAGAGATCCTCACTGAACTTCTCGAGAGAGTTTGCTGCACTGAAAGTAAAGGGGCTGAATAATTTTGCACGCCCAATTTTTCAGTTTTTTATTTGTTAAAAAAGTTTGAAATATCCAATAAATTTCGTTCCACTTCATGATTGTGTCCCACTTGTTGTTGATTCTTCAAAAAAAATTACAGTTTTATATCTTTATGTTTGAAGCCTAAAATGTGGCCAAAGGTCGCAAAGTTCAAGGGGGCCGAATACTTTCGCACTAAATGATAAAAAAAGGAAATAAAACATTTATTATATTGCAGCTTACCATTTTTTTTTTTAGATATGATGGCTGCATTGGTTTTCTTTTTTTTTTAGCCTAGTGATCCAGCCAGAAAGCCTGTTATTTTTCAATAGACCAAGCTGTCCTGCATATGCAGCAGTTACAGTGTTGAGACAAACCATTTACCACAGACAGAAGTGCTTACAATGATGAGCCCAGACGAAGCTACGTAATAGCATTGTGAAACGCGTTTGACATCACTTCTTGCCTCATGCCACGGTACCACAGCATCCCCCGCTGTGTTGGCAAACCATACAGGAACAGATGGGAAGTCCTCCTATTTGCAGAATATGGGGAAAAGCGTGAGGACTTGATACATACAGCCTTGCATGGGGAGAAGCAGATGCTACAGAGAATCCTACCATCAAACATGTAGATGACACCCGGCCGTGCATCTGTGCACGAGGCTTCAGGATCACTTCAAGCTGTGCTAACCTGAAATGGACTTGGCATACCGACATGGTTTAAAGGGGTTGTAAAGGTAAAAAAAAAAAAATCTTAAATGGCTTCCTTTACCTTAGTGCAGTCCTCCTTCACATACCTCATCCTTCCATTTTGCTTTTAAATGTCCTTATTTCTTCTGAGAAATCCTCACTTCCTGTTCTTCTGTCTGTAACTCCACACAGTAATGCAAGGCTTTCTCCCTGGTGTGGAGTGTCGTGCTCGCCCCCTCCCTTGGACTACAGGAGAGTCAGGACGCTCTCTACGTTGCAGACAGAGAAAGGAGCTGTGTGTTAGAGGGTGTCCTGACTCTCCTGCAGTCCAAAGGAGGGGGCGAGCCCGACACTCAAGAAAGAATAAAATATTTACAAAAATGTGAGGGGTGTACTTACTTTTGTGAGATACTGTACAAAGTGTGGAAAAGAGTTCATGGAAAAGGGCCAATAAAAGGGATATAAATAGGAGCTTTTTCAAAGCCCGTTTCTGTAAATGAGCAAACTTCAGCCACCCCAAGTCATGTTGTGCGGTACGCAATTAACTTGTCAGGATCCCATCAGCATGTCTTCCCATTGCTGTAACTTTCTGACTACCTCTGCAGATCTCCCCAGAGACACACTTACAACACAATAGGCAAGACAAAGCTGATTGACTGTTTGGGTCCTTAAAATAGCTGAAAGTACAAATTAATTGCAAAAGAATAAGAAATGTCTTTAACAGTTATAAAGAAACGAAGAAAGCTATTTTCTTATACATCTCCCCTCCAAAGGCAATTAAGAAAAGAGGTGTAAAATACACAGCTCAGCACAGTGTCATCCCACATTGTTAAAGCTGAACACAGATATTAATGATCGTCATTTAGTCTGATTATGCATTCATATAAAGACATAAATAAGCAATAAACGTTTAAAATGATAAAAAAATAAATAAATTATGCCCTTTTTCCTTTCTGGCTCCCATCCATACTTTTTGTTTTACTTCCTGTTTCCCTTCCATACTCTCTTCTTTCCTTCCTATCTCCCTTCCACCTTCTGTTATTTCCTTCCTGTCTCCCTTTCCTTCCTCTCTTCCACCCTCTCTTCTTTTCATCCTGTCTGCCTTCCATACTCCCGTCTTTACACTCTCTCTTCCTTCCTTCCTCCCATACAGCCTCTTCTCTTCCCTTCCTATTCCCATTGCATACATTTTTCTTTCCTTCCTGTCTTCTTTCCACTCTTTCTTATTTCTTTCTTGCCTCCCTTTCATCCTCTGTTCCTTCCTGCCTCCATTTCATCATCTATTTCTTCCTGCTTTTCTTCTACTGTTTCTTCTTCCTGCCTCCCTTCTACACTTTTTTCCTTCCTTCCTGCCACCTTTCATTCTCTTTCTTCCTTCATGCCCCCTTCCATCCTATTTCTTCCTTCCTGCCCCCATTTCATTCCTTTACTTCCTCTCTGTCTCCCTTCCAGTGTCTTTATTCCTTCATGCCTCCCTTCCATCCTTTCTTAATTCTTGCCCCCCTTTCATTCTCTTTCTAACTTCCTTTCCCCCTTTCTGCCTCCCCTTCATCCTTTCTTCCTTCTTGCCTCCCTTCCTTTCTCTCTTTTTTCCTGCCTCCCTTCCACTCTTTCTTTTTTCTTTCTTCCTTACTGTCTCATTTATGTCCTCTTTCCTTCTTTCTGCGTCCCTTCTATTCTCTTTCTTTCTTCCTTCCTGCTTTCCCCCCACCCTCTTCCTTCTATCTTGTCCCCCTTCCATCCTCTTTATTCCCATCCTTCTCCCTTCCATTCTCTTTCTTCCTTCCTGCCTCCCTTTCATCCTTTTTATTACTTCCTGCCCCTTTTTCTTTCTTTCTTCTTGCCTCCTTTCCATCTTCTTTTCATACCCCCTTTCATTCTCTTTCTTCCTTCTTGTCCCCTTTCATTTTCTTTCTTCTTTCGTCCATTCCATCCTCTTTCTTACTTCCTCTCTTTCATTTTTTCATTCCTTCCACCCTATTTCTTTCTTCCTGCCCCCTCCCCCCTTCCATTCTCTTCATTCTCACCTCCCTTTTATGCTTTTTTTTCTAGCCTGACTTACTCCCATCCTTTTTCTTACTTCCATCCTTTCTTCCTATTTTCTTATCTTTCTTCTTGCATCCCTTCCTCTTTCCCTTCATTATTTACTCTCTCATTGCCTCCCTTCCTACCTTTTTATTACTTCCTGACCCTTTTTTATTATTTTTCTTTCTTCCTGCCTCCTTTTTTTCATACCTCCCTTTCATTCTCTTTCTACCTTCCTGTCCCCCTTCCATCCTCTTTCTTACTTCCTTTCTTCAATCCTCTTTTTTATTTCCTTCCTTCCTCCCTATTTCTTTCTTGCTGCCCCCCCCCCCTACACCTTCTTCATTCTCACCTCCCTTCTTTGCTTCTTTTCTTGTATCCTTACTTCCTCCCATCCTTTCTCCTACTTCCATCCTTTCTCCTACGTCCATCCTTTCTCCTACGTCCATCCTTTCTCCTACGTCCATCCTTTCTCCTACTTCCATCCTTTCTCCTACTTCCATCCTTTCTCCTACTTCCATCCTTTCTCCTACTTCCATCCTTTCTCCTACTTCCATCCTTTCTCCTACTTCCATCCTTTCTCCTACTTCCATCCTTTCTCCTACATCCATCCTTTCTCCTACATCCATCCTTTCTCCTACGTCCATCTTTTCTCCTATGTCCATCCTTTCTCCTACTTCCATCCTTTTTCCTACTTCCATCCTTTCTCCTACGTCCATCCTTTCTCCTACGTCCATCCTTTCTCCTACTTCCATCCTTTCTCCTACTTCCATCCTTTCTCCTACTTCCATCCTTTCTCCTACTTCCATCCTTTCTCCTACTTCCATCCTTTCTCCTACGTCCTCCTTTCTCCTACTTCCATCCTTTCTCCAACTTCCATCCTTTCTTCCTATTTTCTTATCTTTCTTTCTACATTCCTTCCTCTTTCCCTTCATTATTTACTCTCTTATTGCCTGCCTACCTTCTTTCCTTCCACCCTCCTCTTCCTTCTTTCCTACCTTCCATCCACAACCCCCCTTTACCTCAAAGCACTGACACCTTATTAGCAGGAGTCACAACAAGGAGCTCAGGCTGCAAACTCGAATAATTAATCTGCCACGAGTGTCTCCCTGGTAAGATCTCGATCTTGCCCCCAGTTTAATTTAAGGCCACATCAACAAAACCTTCTGAAAGTAAATAGTCTCTATTTCGCCTGTAGAGTCGGCTGACATCCACATATAAAATAAACGGAAAAGGCGACCTCACGATTTCCCTGCACAAATAATAATTATGTAGATTAGTCCCGTCAAACAATCTAATGAAATATCTCTGATCTGAAACAAGAGTAGCAAGATGAAAAGAAAAGACATGTTAAGAGAAAGCGAAGACCTCTTCTTATCAGAAGCTGTACGGCTCAAAGCCATGAAAATCTGTCATCTCTTCACTGTACAGATACAATACATACCCCGGAGCGCCATTCCTTCAATTGTCACCAGACCAACAATCCCAAATTCAAAGTTGCTTTGCATGAAATACAGTATATTAAAGTAGATCTAAGCCCAATTATTAAAATATCAAATAGGCTTTAACATGTAATATCATTTGGAAAGTTGTTTTTAATCTTTTAAATCTGCAGCTTTCATTAAAAGAATCGAATTTAGAAGGATACCATATCCTGCTATGAAGGTCCTGGTTCAGGCACTCCTTGTTATGGGGTGACAACTGTCTCCCAATTGTGCTTCTGTCACATGCATCTCTGGTGGACACTTTAACCACTTAACCCCCGGACCATATTGCTACCCAAAGACCAGAGCACTTTTTGCGATTCAGCACTGCGTCGCTTTAACTGACAATTGCGCCGTCGTGCTACGTGGCTCCCAAGCAAAATTGGCGTCCCTTTTCCCCAGAAATAGAGCTTTCTTTTGGTGGTATTTGATCACCTCTGCGGTTTTTAGTTTTTGCGCTATATACAAAAATAAAGCGACAATTTTGAAAAAAATGAATATTTTTTACTTTTTACCATTATAAATATCCCCCAAAAATATATATAAAAACTATTTTTTTCCCTGAGTTTAGGCCGATACGTATTCTCCTACATATTTTTCTAAAAAAAAATCGCAATAAACGTTTATTGATTTGTTTGCGCAAAAGTTTTAGCGTTTACAAAATAGGGGGTAGTTTTATGGCATTTTTATTAATATTTTTTTTTTTACTAGTAATGGCGACGATCTGCGTTTTTTTTTTCGGTACTGCGACATTATGGCGGACACTTCGGACACTTTTGGCACATTTTTGGGACCATTGGCATTTTTATAGCGATCAGTGCTATAAAAATGCATTGATTACTATAAAAATGTCACTGGCAGGGAAGGGGTTAAAGTGGAGTTCCACCCATTTTTTTATGTTTGTCTGTGCTGCATGCTCTAATCTCATAGTGTTCATAATGGCCAATTTTTATTTAATTTGTTGCTTGTAAATACCTTTATTTTGTAGTCCTTCATTACTTCCTCCTCCTTATTAGCCTAGGCTATTTGTAAGGGTTTCTGAGATAGGCATCATGTTTCCCAGTAGTCCTTGCAAACCTGACTGAAACCTATTACATTGCTTGTGCACTGAGCATGTGCGAGATATGTAAAGCTGAAATCCAGGAAGTCATACAGTCTGGCTTCATAATGCCCACACTTAAGATGGCCACGGTCTATTTCTAGATTATAAATCTAAATGCTGTAACAACCTAACAAAACAGACCTTAGTTTACAGACTAACTTTACTAGAATACATTAAGCTTGTGTATTACAGGGGTATTTATATTTAAAAAGTGAAATTGTGGGTGGAACTCCCCTTTAACACTAGGGGGCAGGGAAGGGGTTAAGTATGTTCCCTGGGTGTGTTCTAACTGTAGAGGGGGGTGGCCTACAGTTGGGAAATGACTGATCGCTGTTCATACATTGTATGAACAGACGGTCAGGCATTTCTCCCCTGACAGGATTGGGAGCTGTGTGTTTACACACACAGCTCCCGGTTCTCGCTCTGTAACGAGAACGAGCGATCGCGAGTGCCCAGGCACGCGCCCGGGAGTCAGGAGCGAGTGGGGGGCCTAGTGGCCGCTTCGCAAGGCGACGTAGAGCTACGGGCTCTCGCACAGGAGAGTCGGCATGTAGTTAAGCGGCAGTTATTAGGAAGCCAGGCTGGATGTGTAGCTTAGACATGTGCAGTTCGTTTCCTTCCAAATTCAATTTCGGACGAAGTCCGAAATAACGGAATAGTTTTCGAATTGGAAAACTTTTCGAATTGGAACAGTTTTCAAATTTGAAAACTTTTTGAATTCAAATCGTTTTCCAATTTCCAACGAGGATAAAAAATTCTATTCTATTCCTTTATTTTCTATTCTATTTCATTCCTTTTGGAAATCGAAAAACTATTTGAATTCGAATACTATTTAAATTAGAAAACTTTTCAAATTAGAAAATTATTTGTAATTGATTCAAAAACGTTTCAAATCGATTTGAAAACGAATAAACAAAACCAATCCGAAAAACGAATTAAACAAATGTAACGGATTGAAACGAAACAAAACACATTTTTTTGTCTAGTGTAGCTGACTTTTGAGCGAATCCATGTAGATAGGAAGTTCCGGAAAAGGATTGGAGGAGATTAGCAACAGTGAAATGCAAAAAGGATGAAAAAATATGAAAATATAATTTTTTTATACAAATAGAAAGTGGCAATTTTATTAACGATAAACGGTGCTTTTAGAAAACTTAATGTGTTTACGTTTGAATTTATATCTACTTTAAAAGGTTACATTTGTATAATTTAAAACAGTTTTAAAAGCTTTAATGGCAAAGAATATTAAAATGTTATGAACTTAAAGTGAACCTGATCATGTACACTTAAAATGTTACTAAAGTAAATTTTTCTTTTAACCACTTCAGCCCCGGACCATTTGGCTGGCCAAAGACCAGAGCACTTTTTGCGATTTGGCACTGCATCACCTTAACTGACAATTGCGCGGTCGTGCGACATGGCTCCCAAAGAAAATTTATGTATTTTTTTCCCTACAAATAGAGCTTTCTTTTGGTGGTATTTGATCACCTCTGCGTTTTTTTTTTTGCGCTATTAACAAAAATAGAGCGACAATTTTGGTAAAAGAAAAATCGCAATAAGCGCTTATTGATTGGTTTGCGCAAAAGTTATAGCGTCTACAAAATAGGGGATAGTTTTATGGCATTTTTATGATTTTTTTTTTTTACTAGTAATGGCGGCGATCAGCGATTTTTATCATGACTGCGACATTATGGCGGACACATCGGATACTTTTGACGCCATTGAGGGACCATTGTCATTGATACAGCGATCACTGCTATAAAAATGCACTAATTACTGTAAAAATTACACTGGCAGTGAAGGGGTTAACCAGTATGGGGCACTGAAATGGTTAACTGTGTTCTGGGGAGTGATTCTAACAGTGGGGGGTGTGGATACATGTGACACGACACTGATCGCTGCTCCCGATTACAGGGAGCTGTGATCAGTGTCCTGTCACTAGGAAGAATGGGGAAATGCTTGTTTACATCAGCGGCGCGCACCCACAATGCCGCATCTTAAAGGGGACATACCTGTATGCCCATTTACCCAACAGATCCCTGCCTATTGGCTGAGATCCCCCATCTATTCCTAATCTGTCCTTGCAATGCCCTTGTCTTACCTAATGCCACCAGATACCCGGCCATCTAGTGACAGAAAAGAGAAGTGCAGCATCTCCAGAATTAGGGTGGAATCAATTGATCTCCTATCAATTGGCCAAGGCAGGTAAATTTACTAGCAACCCTGCCTAAACATCAGGGTTCTACATTAAAATATCAAACATGTAATACTCACCTGCTCTATGCAGTGGTATTATACAGGGCAGCCCCGATCCTCTTCTTCAGGGGTTCCCCAGTGGCGATCTTGGCTTCACCTCTTCTTAGTGTGTCCCCATAGCAAGCTGTTTGCTTTGGGGGCACGCGGTGTCCGCTTTCTCCCAAGCTGTGTGTCTATGGAGCTGTGCTACATAGACACACACATCAGAACTTAACACCGCCCCCCCCCCCCACTTCCTCCTTACTACATAAGATTGACTGCTCGAGTCCTGTATGAAGAAGTGAGGGGAGAAGAGATGCAGCGCTAGATCTATTCTCCCCTCTCTACCCCTTTACAGGGGGGGGGAGGGGGGAGGGGAGGACAGAGGAATTGATTTATTGTTTACCTTGATGCAAGGTAAATGTTTTTAGCTTTATTATCACTTAAGGGATTAGACAATAGTCCATCCAGTTCAACCATGTGTCAGTGTCTATAATAATTTCCCATATCCCTGTATGTTGTGTTTTTTAAGATGTACATCTAATGCCACGTATACACAAAATTCTATTTTTTAAAATGGGCTTTAAAAATTTAGAACCTGCTCTATTTTTTCTCGTTGTTTTTCACGTTGTGAAAAACGGTCGCGTGTAGGCTTTAACGAGGGGGAAAAAAACGTGTATGCTCAGAAGCAAGTTATGAGACGGGTAAATAAGCATAAGCAGCCCAAAGGGTGGCGCCAATTCGAATGGAACTTCCCCTTTATCGTGCCGTCGTACGTGTTGTACGTCACCGCTCTTTGCTCGAGCATTTTTTTTTCACGATCGTGTGTATGCAAGGCAGGCTTGAGAGGAATTACGTTGAGAAAAACTAAATTTTTTTCCATGACATGAAGAACGGTCGTGTGTATGCGGCATAAGAGACCTTTAAAAATATCCATACTCCCCACTGCCACCGCTGATTGTGGGAGAGAGTTCCACATCCTTATTGCCCTGACAGTGAAGAACCCTCTGCGCAGTTTAGGGTTAAACTGCTTCTCCTCCAGTCTCAATGTGTGGCCCCGTGTCCTTGTACAGTCCCTCGGGACTGAAACATTTTTTTTCCTTTGCTGGGACCCCAATTGAGGTATTTGTAGATCGCTAACATGTCCCCCCTCAAGAGTCGCTTCTCCAGCGAGAATAAATGTAGTGTTTGCAGCCGGTCGTCGTAATTGAGGTCCTCCAGTCCTTATATTAATTTCCTTGCCTTTCTTTGGAGTCTCTCCAGTTCCAGCACATCCCATCTGAGGACTGGTGACCAGAACTGGACAGAATACTCCAGATGTGGCCTAACCAGGATTTTATAAAGTGGCAGAATTATAGTTTTATCCCCAGATTATATCCCTTTTTTTATGCATGCTAATATTCTGCTGGCTTTGGTAGCTGCAGCTTGACATTGCATGCTATTGCTCAATCTGTCATCTATCAGGACCCTTAGATCCTTCTCCATCCTTGATTCTCCCAGAGGTTTTCATCCAGTGATAATTAGCATTTATGTTTTTTGCCCCCAAGTGCATTACTTTACATTTCTCCACATTAAACCTCATTTGCCATTTGTCTGCCCACTTCATTATTTTATTCAGGTCATTCTGCAAAATTTCTATGTCCTAATGTGAGTTTATTGCTCTACTTATTTTTGTGTCAAAACTGAGACTGAGCTATTTATCTCGTTCTCTATATCATTTATAAATACATTGAATAGAATTGGTCCCAACACAGATTCTTGGGGTACCCCACTCACCACTCCAGACCACTCTGAGTCAATGTTTTTTATTACCACCCTTTGAACACGTCCCTGTAACCCAGTGGTGTATTTAGGTTTTGTGCTGCCCTAGGCCTGACGAAACTCGTGCACCCCCCTAATTTAAATATGACCCACAGCTTCCCACCCTTTCATGTCAAGGCCACACCCCCATTTAGTACCTGCCCTGACATTTTCCAGTGGGGACACCAGTTCTGAGGGCCTTGGGGGGGGGGCAGTAGAGTCCCCTAATTTGCAGGAATTTACTCTGACTTCCTGTCTTGCTATGGAGCCCTTTAGCTGACTGTTTGACAGTTTTTAGCCTCCTGACATGGCATCTGTCTCTCTCTAGCTGAGAACTCAGGTGGGAGGTCTACTGTTATGATAGGACAGTCAAAACTAGAAGCAACGCAAAGCCCCCCCAGCCCAGTTGCGGAACGCCACCCGCCCACACAACTCATTGGTTGGGGTCTGCCTCCCTAGCCTCCTTCATGTGTATGGGCTGCCCCCCTCCCCCGATAGTGGCCCTGCCAGTATTATTATACCGACAGTAGTGTGGTCACTTTATGGGGGCACTAGACTGATTTGCCTCCTAGCCCAGTCCGCCCCAAGACTGGTGCTACACTAAAAGTGTAGCGCAAGCTACGGGGACTCTTTTTGTGCTGCCCCCCTGCAAAGTGCTGCCCTAGGCCTGGGCCTTGTTGGCCTAGGCCAAGATACAACATTGCTGTAACCAGATTTTTACCCAAGCACAAACCTTATGGTCCATGCCTGCAGATCTCAGCTTGTATATTAAGCGTTTATGGGGGACTGTATCAAATGCTTTTGCAAAATCCAGATTCACTAAGCCCATCGGCCTCCCCCTATCTAGATGGCAGCCCACTTCCTCGTAGAATGTTAGCAGATTGGTCTGGCAGGAACGACCTTACGTAAACCCATGCTGATTATCGCTAATGATAATCTTTTCCTCTGTAAAACTTGGGATATAGTCCCTAATCATCCCTTCCAATAATTTACCCATTATTTATGTTAAGCTGACTGGCCTACCCACAAATGCATGCAAGGAAACGCGCCGCAATACTTATGCGAGAAAATAAAACACTACACCCCAAATCGGGCCCTACGATCAACTAACCAGAACCTCCTCCGCATACCCAAGTCCCGCTACAAATCTAAAGGAGAACGAAGATTCGCATCCAAGGACCACGGCTATGGAACGCTCTACCTACAGACATTCGCATGGAAGAAAACCATTGGGCCTTCAGAAAAAAACGTAGGACCCATCTATTCTGAAGCGTGGCTGGACGACGACATTGGATACAGCGCCTTGAGGCGATTTAGTTTGCATTTGTAGCGCTATACAAGTTACTCCACTCACTCACGCTAATTACCACGTTTTATAATGGTAAATTGTATATACTCCAGAATGTTATGAAGATTGATCAGATATATTGCAATTAATTGCAAAGTCCCTCTTTGCCATGAAAATTAACTTAGGCCTCGTACACACGACCGAGAATCTCGTCAGGAAAAACCTATTGTTTTCCTGATGAGATTCTTGGCAAGAAACTCTTCCCGCCCGAGTGTACTGACTTTTATTTCAAAAGAACCGCGGTTCTCTTGAAAGGAAAGAACGCGGTGACCTCATCGCGTATGACGAGCATGCGCTCGTCACATTCGATGCTGTCGCCGCCATCTTGCTTCACCCTACCTATGTCGTGGAAGCCGTCAAATTCATTTTGAGCATGCACGGGTTTCCACGGCGACAGGTAAGTATACACCCTCTCGGGTTTCTCGTCTGGAAAGAGGCAAACGAGAATCTCGACGAGAAAAAATCAGGTTCTCTTTTTTTCTCGTCAAGATTCTGGCCAGATTTCCAGACGAGAAACCTGAATGCCTCGTAAACACGAACGGGAATCTTGGCAAGAAGCAGTTTTCTTGCTATTTTTTGCAGAGAAACCCGGTCGTGTGTACGAGGCCTAAATCCTATAAAAAATATTTCCACTGCATTTGCAAAGAAGGCTTCAGGGCGCCCCAAGAGAGTCCTGTAAGCACCATGACCCTCTTCTACAGTTGATCCAGCTGCGAGATTGGGTCACCACCAGTGCAGAGCTTGCTCAGGAATGGCAGCAGGCAGGTGTGAGGACATCTACACGCACAGTGAGGAGAAGACTGTTGGAGGAAGGCCTGGTGTCAAGAAGGGCAGCAAAGAAGCCACTTCTCTCCGGGAAAAACATCAGGGACAGACTGATATTCTGCAAAAGGTACAAGGAATGGGCTGCTGAGGACTGGGGTAAAATAATTTCTCTGATGAATCCCCTTTCCAATCGTTTGGGGCATCCGGAAAAAACCTTGTCCAGAGAAGAAAGGTGATCGCTACCATCAGTCCTGAGTCGTGCCAACAGTAAAGCATCCCAAGACCATTCATGTGTGGGGTTGCTTCTCAGCCAAGGGAGTGAGCTCACTCACAATTGTGCCTAAGAACAAGAATAAAGAATGGTACGAAAACATCCTCCGAGAGCAACTTCTCCCAACCATCCAAGAACAATTTGGTGACGAACAATGTATTTTCCAGCATGATGGAGCACCTTGCCATCAGGCAAAAGTGATAACTAAGTGGCTTGGGGAACAAAACATCAAAATTTTGGGTCCATGGTCAGGAAATTCCCCAGACCTTAATTACATTGAGAACTTGTGGTCAATCTTCAAGAGGCGGGCGAACAAAAAAGCCCCAAAGGCATAATGAGCTTGTATGCATTGCGTACTAGCTCATTTTGAAATACTTACCTTAGAACGATGCCCTGAATCGGTGCCGACACTCTCCTGACAGGGCCGACATCTTTCCTGAGAGTTACTTCCGGGCACTGTGATTGGGCGGAGCCACGATGACGTCACTCCCGCCACAGCACGGCCCTAAAAAAATGGCACGAGCGGGCCGTTCCGTCAGTGCGCATGTGCCCATGATGTCGGCGGCAGCGTATATAGTAAATATCTCCTGAACGGTGCAAGTTTAGGAGATATTTACAGTACCTACAGGTAAGCCTTATTATAGGCTTACCTTTAGGTACAATTAAACAGGAAAAATTTACTTCCTCTTTAACTCTTTAATAAGACACAGTTGAATCCAAAGCAATTTTACTTGAGATAAGATTAAAAACATAAATTAAAATCAAACATGCAGTAAAACAGCCATTCCCGGGAGTAACGCAAACCACTTCCGGACTCTGATTGCGTGATGATGTCATTGGCTGTTTTATTACATACAATGTTTGTTTTTAATCTATGTGAGTATTCCAATTAGGTTTAATAAAATCAGATTGGATGGTTTTACGCTATGTCGTTCCCTTAGCTTTTTTTCCCATGAGTATGGTTATGAATTGGAGGGTGACCAGTAGACCTGAGTGGGAGGGACATTGCACCTCTTAACAAGAGCTCCTTTATATTAAACACATTAGACTTCTCTAATACAGAGGGCGAAGTCTTCCTGGTAAGCATGTTTAATATGGCATATGGTGGAGGAAGACTGGTAATGTGCTTCACAGTTTGAAGAGTTGCACTTCCATGGTTACGCTTATTAGGACACTTTTGCCAGCAAATTGCATGACATATTTTTATGAATTGTGGACTTAATCTTGTGAGGATTTGACCCTTTTCTTGGGGTTTACTGTGCACATTAGAGTTTGTTTTTATTTTATATCCTTTCTTCTTTTCATGTTTATTTTTTAATGGGTTATTGGTTAGTGCATCACTTGTTTATGTATACTGTTTTACCATTAATATCTGTTGGTGTGCTAGCAGCTGGAATTTTTTTTTTCACCTATTAGCACTATTACATAGTTACATAGATATTCAGGTTGAAAAAAGACCATCCAGTTCAATCATAAAAAATAAATAATATCATACAGTCCCATATACCAAATTCTATACCCACAGTTGATCCAGAGGAAGACGAAAAACCCAGCAGAGTATGATTCAATTTGCTACAGCAGGGGAAAAAATTCCTTCCTGATCCCCGAGAGGCAACCGGATTTTCTTTACCTATAAATGTCAGTTCCCCATATATATTTTGTACATTTAGGAAAGTATCCAGGCCTTTCTTAAAGCAATCTACTGAGCTGACCAGAACCACCTCTGGAGGGAGTCTATTCCACATTTTCACAGCTCTTATGCCGCGTACACACGATCGGAAATTCCGACAACAAAACCGTGGATTTTGGTTCAAACTGGCCTTGCTTACACATGGTCACACAAATGTTGTCGGAAATTCCGAACGTCAAGAATGCGGTGACGTACAACATTGCGACGAGCCGAGATAAATGAAGTTCAATGATTCCGAGCATGAGTAGGATTTTTGTGTGTCGGCTACAGACGATCGGAATTTCCGACAAGAACTTTTGCTGCCGGAAAAATTGAGAACCAGCTCTCAAATTTTTGTTGTCGGAAACAAAACAGCAAATGCCTACACACGGTCTGAATATCCGACCAAAGGCTCACATCGAACATTTGTTGTCGGAAATTCCGACCGTGTGTACGCGGCATTACAGTGAAGAAACCTTTCCGTATTTGGAAGTGAAATCTCTTTTCCTCTAGACGTAAAGAGTGCCCCCTTGTCCTTTGTGTTGACCGTGAGGCCTCGTACACATGACCGAGGAACTCGTCGTAAATGAAACATCGTTTTCCTCGACGAGTTCCTTGTTAGGCTTGTCGAGAATCTTGACAAGCTTTCTTTGCGTACACACTGTCAAGATCAAACGCGGTGACGTTCAACGCGTACGACGGCAGGGGAAGTTCGATTCCACTGGCACAACCCTGGGGGCTGCTTTTGCTAATCTCATGTTACTGCGTGTTAAGTAAAAGTTTGGTAGGAGACGATTTGCACTTTTTAGTCTGTTACAGCGTGACAAATGTGCTATCTCCATTACAATCGCTACTTTTACTGAAGGTGCGCTCCCGTCTCATACTTCTGAGCATGCGCGGGTTTCTAAGCATACACACGAACGTGTTTCTCATCGAAAACCAGCCCGACGAGGAAATTGAGACTCCCGTCGAGGAAAAAGAGAACTTGTTCTTTTTTTTCTCGTTGAGTTCCTTGACAGTTTCCTCGATGAAAAACATACACACGACCGGTTTCCTCGGCAAACAAGCTCTGCCACCAAGTTTCTTGATGGATTCTGTCGAGGAAAACGGTCGTGTGTACGTGGCCTGAAAGTGAAGAACTCTATGGACCCTTTATATTACACTTTCATTATTCAAAGAGAATTTCCTTTACTTTGGGGGTATTTCTTCTCGCTTCCTGTTGCATCTCTGGGGCGGGAGTAAAGGGAAATCGTCCCAAACTAGTGAAAGGTCCCAACCAAAAAAATCCCTCAAATGCAACAAAGCCAAAACAAATACCATGCCGGTCAACAGCTGCTTGACTTGGATTGCCAACATAGGTTGCAGACTATGAAACCGAAAAGCAATAATGAAATTGATGTGTTGACCTAATCATACCATGTATTGTGCTGTTGGATCCCATCTCACCACTGACTTAACCTGGCTCTGTCTACAGCTATTTACTATCACTGGAATCGAGGAACTGATCCGTCTGAAACTATCCGATGCTTTATTAGAAGCTGCACCAGAAGTCTACAAATCATCAGCAGGATGTTTATCTGAAGATGTGCTTACAACCTGTGTGTATTACTGAGAAGGAAATTCACTGGAGATGAAAGGAGGATGCCCGCCTGGAGCGGCAGTCCCCGCTGTTAGCAAATATCAAAGGCATGCAAATATGGTCTGAGTGATGCACTGATGGAGGGAGCAATGCACTGTTACAAACACTGTCTAATTACATTTCACTTGCTTGAATGCGAATCTATTCGTTCTATTTCCAAGAATTCAATTGCAAAACCTGAGAATCCATTTACTTTATAACATCTAAATTTCTTTTTTTTTTTTTCAATCTCGCACAAGCTTGCTTATTTACAGACAAGTAGGTTTAAGCTTCAGGGCGCTGTTTGATGATATGAGTCAGGGTCTCTGCCACCCAACGCAATCAATTCCTACTAATGCGTTTTCTGAAACCTCTACAGCTCAATGATATCCCTGCACCTAATACCCTACCTACAGTATATAACATATCTCCCCAAATAGAGTATATATTCTGCAAATGTTGTATATTTTTAACACAGCCCCACCTTCATATCCCACCTCTATGCCTCCCCCCCCCCCCATAATAAATATGTGAAACTCCTTCTACAATTCAACACAGCCCTTCTCTATAGAAAACCCACCCCTATTCTCCTGTATCCAATATGGTCCCCTACCCTGCAGTCCAAGGACCCCGCCTGTGGAATGCACTACCAACCACCATCCGACTGGAGTCGGACCACTTGGCCTTCAGGAGAAAGATTAAAACCCATCTCTTCTGAGGTCAAGGGGTTCCTTACCCATGAAATGGATACAGCGCCCAGAGGCGATTCAGTTCACATGTGTTGCGCTTTACAAGTCTCTCTCTCTCTCTCTCTCTCTCTCACCCTGTGCACTCAACAGGACCAACCCTCTGCCCAGAACCCCTATACTTCCCCTCTATGCAATATCTCTACTGCTTCTAACACATTCACTCCTAAAAATAACCCCACTTCCATTCCCCTGTATTCAATATTTGACACCCTACCTCCCATCCAACACAGCACCCCTTCTAAACAGGCAAAACCATACCTCATGATGCCCTTCTAGTATCTCAACAGCTTTAACAAAGCCGCTATCTGCAAATAACCCCATTAACATTCCCCTTGTATGCAGTGTGTGACCCTCCTGTGCATCTAACATAGCCACCAGTGGCGGCTGGTGGGTTCTTCTTATGGGGGGGGCGACAAACAAACCCCCTGGTGGTGCGGCACCGAGACAGCATCCACCCGCCAGGCGGCGTGGCACTGATAGCAATCACCCCCCCCCCCCACACACACACACACACAGCCATTATTGTCTTAACCGCTGGCAACAAACGTGAGTAACCCCTAAGTGAAAATGTCCAAATTGGGGCCAAAGTGTCAATATTTTGTGTGGCCACCATTATTTTCCAGCACTGCCTTAACCCTCTTGGGCATGGAGTTCACCAGAGCTTCACAGGTTGCCACTGGAGTCCTCTTCCAATCCTCCATGACAACATCACAAAGCTGGTGGATGTTAGAGATCTTGCGATCCTCCACCTTTCGTCTGAGGATGCCCCACAGATGCTCAATAGGGTTTAGGTCTGGAGATATGTTTGGCCAGCCCATCACCTTTACCCTCAGCTTCTTTAGCAAGGCAGTGGTCATCTTGGAGGTGTTTGGGGTTGTTATGTTGGAATACTGCCCTGTGGCTCAGTCTCTGAAGGTATCATGCTCTGCTTCAGTATGTCACAGTACATGTTGGCAATTATGGTTCCCTCAATGAACTGTAACTCCCCAGTGTCGGCAGCACTCATGCAGCCCCAGACCATGACACCCCCACCACCATGCTTGACCATGCTTGACTGTAGGCAAGACACACGTGTCTTTGTACGCCTCACCTGGTTGCCGCCACACATGCTTGACACCTTCTGTACCAAATACATTTATCTTGGTCTCATCAGACCACAGGACAGCCTTGGAATGTCCCGCGTCGAGAACGCGCTGGATCTTTGCCCAGGGTTCTCGGCTCTTCATTGGATAGATTGATAGCAGCGCAGCCATTGGCTCCCGCTGCTGTCAATCAAATCCAATGATGCGGGCGCCAGGGGGTGGGGCCGAGTCTTGCATTCGGCAGCTATGGACGCCAAAAGCATGACTCAGGAGCGCGCCCGCAAGGTAAACCCCCTTGGGAGAATGCTTCCCAGAGGGGGTTATCTGATGCAGGGAGCAGCCAAGAGAGCTGCCGGGGGACCCCAGAAAACGGCGTTTGGGGCCACGCTGTGAAAAACAAGCTGCACAGTGGAGGGAAGTATGACATGTTTGTTAGTTTATTTTTGATTCATTTAACACACGAAAAACAAAAGGTTACATTTTCCCGGCATGTTGGTCTTTCAAAATAGCCTCATGCACAGGCTCAGTCAAGCCGGAAGCCTCTAGCGTCCATAGCAGACTAAGAAGAGACCACTGGTGATGGATTGAAACATCATTTTCTGATCCTCAGTGAAGGAGCCAGAACACATTAAACATCTTCCGCCGCGGCCTGCGTGAGCAAAGGGTGTACTGATGTTTATTTGTCAAAAGTGCAGCATTAGTGGAAGTGTCAGTACATCTGCGATTGTTTGTGCTCAGAGAAGCAAGTAATTAGCTGAGCAATTTTGGAGCAAATTGAGAGTAATAAATAAAAATGACAACTTGCTTAGTAGTTTTTGTTTAGCATGGAGGATGAATAAACACAGCTGCAATGCATTCTGATTCTTTCTTTTTTTTTTCTAGATAACAAGGATAATTTTTAAAGCCCAACTCCAGCCAAGTTGTTTTTATTTTATTTCACATAAAGTACTGTAGGGAAGGGTTAGAGCCTCTGGTTGGTTTATAATGAGGACTGTAACTTTGTAATAGGGAATAAATACGGTAGAGTGGAATAACGCTGGATGGGAGGCTCGCACACATGGAGAAGCTTCTACAAGATGGCTCAAGTAGTTCGAAAAAGATGGAGCTCTACACCAATCATAAGGAGTAAAAAAATGTTTTTGCATTTTTGACAGGGTGTATGTTGGAGGACGGCAATCTGCACCCATGCACGTGGGGGTACTTCTCGTACGATGCGTGCTCATCAGTGGCCGGGACCAGGAGGAAACTGTGGTCACGTGAAGAATCAAACATTAAGGTAGTTCCCCAACTAAGAGATGAGCTTTAACTTTGTACCTCATGACCAGGCCACAGATCTCCATAATGTGGGTTTGGAGACGGTTGCTGTTGGACACCAGCTATTGGGCAGGGAGCCAAATAACCCAACCCCTCACTACCGAAGAACCCGTCACCTTACCACGTGTAGCTTGTTCCTTTACTTTGTAACCCATAGCTGCTACACTCCTCTTCTTGTCTTGCCGAGTTAACCTCTTATGCCCCATACACACAATTAGACATGTGCATTCGTTTTCGTTAGAATGCATTTTCGTCCGAAAATCTTTTTTTTCATTATCGTTTTAACCAACGATAACGAAAGTGCAAGAAACGAAAACCGAAAGATCAGACATAAAAAATGCTTTATTTTCGTTTTCGTTGCGGTAAAAATTTGATATAGAGAGATTCGACATTATAGGGAAAAGATTCGACATCATAGAGAAAAGATTCGACATTATAGAGAAAAGATTCGACACTATAGAAATAATAGATTCGACATTACAGAGAATAGATTTCGATTTATGAGAAAATAGATTCGACATTATAGAGAATAGATTCGACATTATTATTAGTCATACAACATTAGAATTCTTGTTCCGTCGAATATTTTTTTGAACATTAGACAGAAACCAACAAAGATTCGACGTTCCGGCGAATATTCTTTTGACCATTCAACAGAAACCAAGTATTATTGGATTTTCGGGCGAAAGCTATTCCCCAACGAAAAACTAAATAAATCAAAACGATTTTCTGGAGTAACTAAGTAAATTTATTTTCCAAACGAAAACGAAAAAACGAAACAAAATATTCCAGTCTGCACATGTCTACACAATCGGTTTTCCTGTTGGAAAAAGTCTGATGAGAGCTTTTGGTGGGGAATCCCGACCGTGTGTATGCTCCATCAGACTTTTTCCAATGGAAAAACTGCTGGAAAAGATAGGGAGCAGGATCTCTTTTTTTCCCCGTTAGGAAAAAAACTGATCGGAATTTTCGATCATGTGTACAAATCCCAACGTGCAAAATTCCTAAGCATGCTCGGAAACAATTTGAAGCATGCTCAGAAGCACTGAACTTCATTTTCTTCGCTCGTCGTAGTCTTTTACGTCACAGCGTTCTTGCCAGTCAAAAGTTCACTGAACTTTTGTGTGACTGTGTGTATGCAAGGCAAGCTTGAGAGGAATTCCGTTGGAAAAACCATCCAACTTTTTTCCGACGGAAAAACCGATCATGTGTACAGGGCATTATAGTAGGGCTACTTCATACCCCATAGTTCTTTACAGACCCTGGTTCTTTGGAATACTCTAAAAACAACATACATCCCTTTGTGTAACTTCAAACAAGGCTCAAAACAGTTAATTAGACTGTACTGAACATGATGCAGCATATAGTTTAAAATGAACAATGTTCTGTCCCTAATTCTAACTAAGATAATATAGTGGCCCAGGCATACCTCCATGAGACTGCAGATATGCTACAAGAGATGGTCAGAGATAACAGACATGCTACACAAGATGATTAGAGACAACAGACACGCTACAAGATATAGTCAGAGACTGCAGATATGCTACAAGAGATGGTCAGAGACAACAGACATGCTGCAAGAGATGATTAGAGACAACAGACATGCTCCAAGAGATGGTCAGAGACTGCAAATATGCTACAAAAGATGGTCAGAGACAACAGACATGCTACAACAGATGGTCAGAGACAACAGACACGCTACAAAAGATGGTCAGAGACTGCAGATATGCTACAAGAGATGGTCAGAGACAACAGACATGCTGCAAGAGATGATTAGAGACAACAGACATGCTCCAAGAGATGGTCAGAGACTGCAGATATGCTACAAAAGATGGTCAGAGACAACAGACATGCTACAACAGATGGTCAGAGACAACAGACACGCTACAAAAGATGGTCAGAGACTGCAGATATGCTACAAGAGATGGTCAGAGACAACAGACATGCTGCAAGAGATGATTAGAGACAACAGACATGCTACAAGAGATGGTCAGAGACTGCAGATATGCTACAAGAGATGGTCAGAGACAACAGACATGCTTCAAGAGATGGTTAGATACAACAGACACGCTACAAAAGATGGTCAGAGACTGCAGATATGCTACAAGAGATGATCAGAGACTACAGACATGCTTTAAGAGACTGCCATAGACTGCAGATATGCTGCAGAAGATAGCCAGATATTATGCATGGCCAAACATGTTGAAGGAGTTGTTGTAGAGTGGAAGCAGAGGCGTAGCTTAAAGCTTGTGGGACTTGATGCAAAGGTTAACCTGCCCCCCCCCCCCATCTCCACCCACCGATTCCACCGCGTTCCAAAATACTCCCACTGTGTGTCAAGATACTCCAAGTGGCTCAAAGGGTACTTGAGATCTTCATTTACATATTGAGATAGTAAGTCAAAAGATTTTGGAGGAATTGCCCACATTTTGACATACCTCTCCAATTATTTTGAATACCCTGGAGCAGGGGTAGGCAACCTTAGAGCGGCGTCATGGACGGTGGATGTGCATTGCGGGACACTTTTTTTTTTTTTTTGAATAAAAGAACTGTTGAAAACTGTCTCTTGTGGTTTTTAATTTTTTTTAGGTGAATGGGTATGATGTACCCGATACCCAATCACATAGGGGGGCCCCCAGATTCCACCCAGACAACTGTCCACATGGCACAGAACCCTGATCACCTGACTCCACCCCAATAAATAGGCTTTCCCAGCAGGCCAAGGGACCCAAGAAAATCCCTGTGTATTGGCTGAGACACCCCATTCATTCCTAATCTGTCCTTGCAATGCCCTTGTCTTGTCTAATGCCACCAGATACCCGGGCATCTATTGACAGAAGAGAGAAGTGCAGCAATTCCAGAATTAGGGTAAAATCAATTGCCCCCCCTATCAATTGGCCAATGCAACTATCACTTGGCAGGTACATTTAGTAGCCACCCTGCCTAAACATCATGGTGCTACATAGGGTATGGCGCTCCCACCTGGTTGGTTATTGGTGATTATCCCAGGAGCTAGGTCCCCTGGGGGAAAATGTAAGAAGTTGTGAGGTCGTGACGTCTTCAAGCCAGGCAGGATGCAGCTGAGGACATGGGCAGTTATAAAGCGTGCCTTAAGGACACCCAAAGACCTCTTCCTGGTTGAATTGTTGAATTGTTTTAATTGATGTTATTTGTTTGTTAATAAAAGATCTGCTCTGGCCATTTAAACCCACGTCACACAGTTTTTGTGTCTTCATTTAGAAAGGTTAACGGACCAAGGTTGACAAATCTTTTATGCATGCAACAGACTACTGTTTGCAGAGGTTCTGACGGCAACATAATCAGTGCCACGGGGTACATCCAGGCCGCAGGTTGGGCACCAGGGCTGCAAACAGTCACTTGAGTTTAGTTATAAATCCATATTCCATAAGTTCATTACCCTGAAATGACACTCAATTCCATTAATAGCATTTCTGAATACCCACTCATCTCAAGTGCTTAAATACATGTGATTAATGCTGTAAATCGTTC
This sequence comes from Rana temporaria, assembly GCF_905171775.1. Taxonomy (NCBI): domain Eukaryota; kingdom Metazoa; phylum Chordata; class Amphibia; order Anura; family Ranidae; genus Rana; species Rana temporaria. The sequence continues at coordinate 22,564,044 of NC_053494.1, read as the reverse complement.
TTTCTTGTACATCTGAATTGGAGGCTTGAGCTGCGCATTATGACTTGAGTTGTGTTGGAATTACGAAGACAAAGCTCTGTATGGATGAGTGTTATTGAGATAAATATAGCAGTCTATTGAAAGAATCTGCTTGTACTTACTGGCTGAACCATTTATCTGGCAAGACCCTTGTGTCTGGTGCTATAGCTTTATTTTCTATAAAGCTGATCTCTGGGGTACAAAAAAAAAAAAAAAGGTAAGCAGGCACTCTGACATCATCAAGTAGAGGATCTGAGTTAAACTCAACCACCAAAGAACTATATAGAATATGGGGCAGATCCTCAAAGAAATTACGCCGGCGTATCACTTGATACGCCGCGTAATTTAAAATTTTGCGCGTCGTATCTTTGTTTTGGTATCCACAAAACAAGATACGACGGCATCTGTGTTATTTCCGACAGGCGTACGCCTTAGTACGCCGTCGGATCTTAGATGCAATTTTCCGGCGGCCGCTAGGTGGCGTTTCCGCTGTATTCCGCGTCGAGTATGCAAATGAGCTATTCCAGACGATCCACGAACGTACGAGCGGCCGTTGCATTTTTTTACGTCGTTTCCGTTCGGCTTTTTCCGGCGTATAGTTAAAGCTGCTATATGGTGGCGTACTCAATGCTAAGTATGGCCGTCGTTCCCGCAACTAATTTTGAAAATTTTACGTTGTTTGCGTAAGTCATCCGTGAATGGGGCTGGACGCTATTTACGTTCACGTCAAAACCAATGACGTCCTTGCAACGCCATTTAGCCCAATGCACGGCGGGAAATTTTAGGGACGGCGCATGCGCAGTTCGTTCGGCGCGGGGACGCGCTTAATTTAAATAAAACACCCCCTCTACCTGCCGCATTTGAATTACACGCCCTTACGCCGCGAGAGATACACTACGCCGCCGTAACTTACGGCGCAAATTCGTTGAGGATTCAAACTAAGCCAAAGTAAGTTACAGCGGCGTAGCGTATCTGACATCTGCGCCAGGCGCAGCGTAGGTACGTGGATCTACCCCTATATATATAACTTCACTCACACTGCATTAAAATGGTACCAAGCCCACATCATTGGCCTTGTACACACGGGCCAGAATCTCGTCAGGAAAAAAACGTTGTTTTTGCCTGACGAGATTCTTGGCAAGAATCTCTTGCCGCCTGAGTGAACAGACTCTCTTTTCAAAAGAACCGCGGTTCTCTTGAAAGGCAAGAACGCGGTGACGTCATCACGTACGACGAGCATGCGCTCGTCACATTCAATGCTGTCGCCGCCATCCTACCTATGCCGTGAAATCTAGCGCGCATGCGTCAAAGTAATTTCGAGCATGCGCGGGTTTCCACGGCGACAGGTAAGTATACACACTCTCGGGTTTCTCGTCAGGATACAGGCCGACAAGAATTTTGATGAGAAAATAGAGAGCAGGATCTCTATTTTTCTCGTCGAGATTCTGGCCAGATTTCCAGACGAGAAACCTGAAAGCCTCGTACACACGCTAGGTTTACTCCGCAAGAAAGCTCTGTCAGCAGTTCTCTTGCTGGTTCTTGCCGAGAAAACTGAGCGTGTGTACGAGGCTTTACACACCTAAAAACAGGCACTCACCTTTCTCACTATATAAAAATACTCAATGAGCCCCTACAAACATCCGTGTACAGTGATTTGGTAGAAAAAAAATCAAATAATCCAAAAATCTAAAAAAATATCTGAAAATCTGAAAAAAATCTGAAAATCTAAAATGATGGTGGTGATCCCATGCATTGTGGATAAATGGGACTATGGAGACAAAGATAGACATAAACTCACCCAAGCTCTACCGCATGATTGTGGAACGATGATCTGAGTAACGGCGCTCAGGCCTGTTGTGTCTAATAAACATCAAAATAGAAAAAAATACCAGAAACTCGATTTCTTCTTCTTAAATCTTTATTGACCACTAACAGCTGTGCGACATCTAAAACGCTAACATGAGCCGGAGCATACAATTGAGCTTAAAGCGGTTGTACACCCCACTTTCACATTTTTACCTACAAGTAAGCCTATAATAAGGATTACCTGTAGGTAAAATGAATATCTCCTAAACCTGTATGGTTTAGGAGATATTCACCTTGCATGCAGCCGCTGACGTCAGGTCCGGCGGATGCTGCCATAAAATCAGAGCTCCTTCCCAGAAAGAGGATGCGCGGGAGCAGGGCTTTTTTTCCTCAAACAATAGGTGCTGGAACTCAACCAAGACCCCCCCCCCCCCAAAAAAAAAAACGCCCCCACACACACTCTCCAAATCACATCCAATAGTGGGTGTGGTCAGATTTTACAAACAGTAGGAGGGTCTTAAAGGGGCATTAAATACCAGGATTGCATTACATACAGAGTGCAAAGTTCAGGGGGGTTACACACAGTGTAAGAGTGCAGAGCTGTCACTTGTGAATACAGAAACCACTCACATTGCCGGAGCGGCAAACCCGAAAGAAACGCAGAGGGACCATGTCAGCTCCTTCAGCAGTGACCGGGAGGCGATGCCGGTGCTTCGTTCTCGGGTATTTGCTCATTTTGTCAAGGGGAATCGGGTAGTTTTTTTAAAATCAAAGCCGACAGGTGTAAGTCCCTTACACCGTCGGATCTTAGATGTAATTCGACGCTGGCCGCTAGGTGGCGTTTACGTTCAGTTCTCATTCGACTATGCAAATGAGCCTGATACGCCGATTCCCGAACAAATTTGCGCTGCGTCGTCGTCGTTTACGTCGTTTCCGTAAGCGTAAGGTTACCCCTGCTACAGTATATGAGGGGTAACCTTACGCCAGTCCGCTGTATGCCATGTTAAGTATGGCATGTTAAGTATGGCATCGGGTCAGCGTCGTCTTTTTCCGTCGGTTACGTCGTTTTACTAACTCGTTCACGAATATGACTTTACGTCAATGACGCTCACGTCGGCGTCATTGACGTTTTCCGTCGTGAGCTGAAGCATGCGCACTGGGCTATTTTTCCGCATGCGCAGTTTGATCGGCGCGGGGGCCCGCTTAATTTGAATACAAGCCACCCCCTTTGAATTACGCGGCCATACGCCGGGCCATTTACACTACGCCGCCGCAAATTACGGAGCAAGTGCTTGGAGAATACGGCACTTGCTCCAGGAAGTTGTGGCGGCGTAGTGTAAATGGCTTACACTACGCCAACGCGCATTCTATGAGAATCTGGCCCTCTGTCTTTTTACACTTTAAAGGACTGGAAAAACATTCTTTGTAATGTATTCTGAAGGAAGTATGGATTCTTCTTCCATGTCTTGTTGGGGAGTTAAGCTGTCTGTGGAGGGTGCTGAATCAGCAAGTAGCCATACTGTCTGGACACAATGAGATCTATGGATGTCAATTCATAAAGCGGCATATGAAACAGAACACCTACTGCAAGCGAAAAATGTTGTTTTCCCCAGTTCAGCTTCAAAAGGTAGGTCATTTTTTGGGGGGAAATATGTGATTTTATTGTTTTCCAAAGCTTGTACATTTGGCAAGAGCCAGTTCGGCACGCACATGATTTCCTCTCTTATAATCACTACAGCCTCTCTCAATTTAAAATGTCTCAAAACATGGAATAAAAGCTTATATCCCGCTGTATTGTGGTATTGTTGAAGTATTTTCCGTAGCTTGTGGTAATTGTGGTGCCTTGCTGTTCTAGAAGCAAAGTTCTGAAATTGGCCCAGTCCCAGTTCTGCCCCCATGCTTTCCTAGTGGCCCATCACTATGGTGTTCTGGCTCACCGGCCAACAGAAACAGGTATTTATAGGAAGCAAGACGATCAAAACACGCTTCAGTTCAGTATTAGGGTGTACCTAACGAAATCCTTGCCCAGATTCACAAAGGAGATACGCCGTCGTATCTCTGTTTTAGGGTCTTCCTAACTATGCGGCTGATTCATAGAATCAGTTACGCATAGATAGCCCTAAGATCCGACAGGTGTAATTGTTTTACACTGTCGGATGTTAGGTTGCAGTACCGCGGCCACCGCTGGGGGGAGTTTGCGTCGTAAACCAGCGTCGGGTATGCAAATTAGGAGTTACGGCGATCTACGACGGTTTTTCGCGTTCGCTACGTCGCCGCTAGTCTAGTTTCCCGTCGCAAAGTTAGTCGTCGTTTTGGGTGCCCTAACTTTAGTCAGCAAACGTATTGCTGTCTAAAGTATGGCCGTCGTTCCCGCGTCGAAATTTAAAATTTCACGTTGTTTGCGTAACACATCCGGGAATACAGAAGTACGCTACGCGCGTCGGCGTTCGAAAAAATTACGTCACTTCGCGCAAAGCACGGCGGGAGTTACGAAACGGAGCACGCGCAGTAGGTCCGGCGCGGGAGCGCGCCTAATTTAAATTGTACCCGTCCATTCGATTTGGAGCGCCTTGCGCCGGACGTATTTACGATACACCGCCGCAAGTTTCCAGGTAAGTGCTTTGTGGATCGGGCACTAAAACTGAAAACTTGCGGCGGTGTAACGTAAACGGGTTACGTTACACGGCCGCAATTGTACGAGAATCTGCCCCCCTGTCACCAACTTAAAGGGGTTGTAAAGGTTTGTTTTTTATTTTCTAAATAGGTTCCTTTAAGCTAGTGCATTGTTGGTTCACTTACCTCTTCCTTCCATTTCTAAATGTTTTTTTTTCTTTGTTTTCTTTGTCTGAATTTCTCACTTCCTGTTCCTCCTCTGTAAGCTGTTCTGGCTGACTAACCCCCAGCCAGAACGGCTCGGATGATGGGGGCAAGCTTACTGAGGAGGAACAGGAAGTGAGAAATTCAGACAAAGAAAAAAAACATTTAGAAGGGAAATGGAAGGAAAAGGTAAGTGAACCAACAATGCACTAGCTTAAAGGAACCTATTTAGAAAATAAAAAACAAACCTTTACAACCCCTTTAAGAAAAATTGCAGGTAAAAAAAAATCAAAAAAAAAAAATCAAGTTTGCTAAATGCTTATTTGCCACATTTTGTTCCTTTCCATCAATTATTTTATATTCAATTTCAGTGTGCCTTTTCGAAAATTTTAATAGTCCAGGAAGAACCAATTCCTTAGCACATCGCCCCTCCCTTACGCAGCTCTAATTACTGTCTGTGCTGACCCAGCTCCCTTGCCTCTCTCCTACCGAACATTTTTTCTAGCTATCAGGAAAAGAGCAAAGGGGAACACTATAGATTGTCACTTGAGCAGTAGCGGCTGGTGCTCAAAATTTTTAGGGAGGCCCAAACAAACTGAAAAAAAAACCCCCCATCAATGGCAGCCTCACTGTGCCCATCAAACGCAGCTACTGTGCCCATAAATTGTCACCACTGTGCCATCAAACGCAGCCACTGTGCCCATCAATTGCCGCCAGTTTTCCCCATCAAATGCCTCCAGTTTGCCCCCTCAAATACAGCCAGTTTGCCCCCTCAAATACAGCCAGTTTGCCCCCAGCCCGGCACTTACCTTTCTCGTGTCAGCGCCGTCCTCCTCCAAGCTCCCTCCGAGTCCTCGATGTCATCTCTGCTTGCCTGTTGCTTCAGCCAATCAGGTGACCGGTTACCAGACCCGGTGCACCTGATTGACTGAGAGGCAGGTCAGTGTTAGGGAAGCGATTCCCTAACACAGCATTGTTTAAACAGGGAACGCACAGCAGTACGCCCTCTGTTTAACCATTTGGAAACGGATTAGAGCCCACAAGCTCTAATCAGGAAGCCTATTAGAGCCAATGGCTCTAATCAGGCACTTTCAAAACACACCCACCGCTGTTATTCAGATGGCCGGCGCTCAACTGGGGGCTGGACACCTGAATAGTGGGCGGCAGCAGCGACAATAGATAGATTCATGTAATGCATGAATCTATCTATTGTTGAGTGATGGGAGAGAGAGGAGAGAGAGGGCGGCACTCCTGTGCCCACTATGGACGCATCGCCACTGCACTTGAGTGACAGTTGTGAGTCTGCTGGGGCTTCACATCATCACATCCAAGATGGCTGCATCGGGAAGTAGCCCATTGGCTTTTGGATGTCTACACAAGGAAGTCTTTTAGGTCATTTATTTTTGTCTTAAAATTAAAAAACAAGTAATACTTACCTGCTCTGTGCAACGGTATGCGATTGATCTTCTACCCCCTCGTCTGGAGCCCCCCATCAGCTCTGTCCTGTGTGACAGGAAGTCAGGTAAATCTGGGGGTGTTGTCACAGACGGGAGATATATTTCTGGCGTGTTTAGAAAATTTACCAATTACAGGTGTCGGCTGCAGAGGTAGCCAGAAAGGTTTAAGGACGTTGAATAGCTTCAGCTGTTCAGAATGAGAAAATTAAGGCCTCTATAAGTTGTCCAGAGGATTACTACTGAATGCTGCATCCTGAGGCTTGTTGAGTTAAGGAGAGCAGTGGAAGACTTCTGAAGGTGAAGTGGTTGTTGATATTTTCTGCTGTGTGATAAAAAAATCAAAAAGACTATTGTTTTCTGCTGGAAGACCAGCAGTGTCTGCCCAGCGGTAGGCTGTGCCAGACTCAATAGGTAGGTTCCTTTGTTGTGAAGGTAGACGGCCCAAGTGGCCAGGGTTTATTTTATGTTTTGTTTTGTTTCTGCTGTTTGGATGCTTGCACTTGTTTCCAGCAAAATGGAAGAATAAACCATAACCCTTGTTTTTTCAACCACCCACGGCTGCCTCTCTGTATAATTCAGTGTGTAGTGAACCCACTCAGGAGGTCACACACCCCAGCTACCGAGCTAACCCCTTACACCTGCTTCTCTCTTCTCCAAGTGCCCCTTCAGCAAGCCGGGAATGAGAGGGCATCCATGCGGGCACGCTACCGAGCTGGGCTGTATGAGTCCATAGACACACGCAGTGTGGCTTTGCCACCCCCTCACATGATTTGAATGATAGCAGGAGCCAATAAATCCTGTGTCTCCTGTGAGAAGAGGAGAGAGCAGCGGTGCTGCAGATGGAACAGCGCTGGATTGGTGGAAGAGTTAGGTAATAGACTTGTGCAATTTGTTTAGTTACAATTCTTTTTTGGATTGTTGGATTTTCCTTTCTTATTTTCGGATTTTCGAATTTCTGAATTTTCGAATTTTTTCATTTATGAATTTCGAATTTATGAACTTGCGAATTTCGAATTTGCGAATTTTTGAATTTCCAAAATTTTCGAATTTTCGAATTTCCAAATTTTGGAACTTTTGTATTTTTGAATTTTTACGAAAAAAAAAATATGAAAACGAATGAAACAAAAATGAAATCATTTTTCGGCAGTACACATGTCTATTAGATAAGTGTTTGGGGATAGGCACAACTAATAGTGCAACTTTGTTTTTTTTTACCTTACTGTAATGCAGGGAATGCATTAATATAAAAAATAATAACACTTCAGAACCGCATAAAATGTCTAGTTGGTGTCTAAAGCTCCCAGAGCCAAGAGGACGTTTCCATCCACTTCATTTCAGGCAAATTCAATTATTTTTATCCCCAAAAACACCTGTTTTAAATTGCAGACAAGGGTCAAGCCCTTTCCATTTACACTATTACTGATGGAATTCAGTGTCCCTTTAATACCCCGTTTATCAGTAAAAGTCAAGCTTAAGCTTTGGTCAATCAAGCTTCTTCTGCACACGGTAACAAGCTGTCCTTTAGCATCCCGGACAAAGGACTTCTGATAATGAGAATCAGTACAAAATGCTTCTGGAAATAATACCACGCTCCTGTTGCTTCTCTGTTCTAGTTATTAAGCTCGTAATTAGATGTAGAGCTCCTGGATTTCAAGCCCATGTTGTAAAGATGCAGAAGGGACCGCGACTGCCTCGGCATTCAAGGTTTGTGTTATACAAAGACCTCAACAAATGTAATCAAATAGCTGCTGAATTATTTTGTTACCAATGGAGTCTCTTCCAAAAATAATTAACAAATCCCTGTGGCAAAAAGTAATACAAAAAAATTAGACAGCTATGGACACTTACTTGTAAAACTGTTTCCTTTTTTCACAGGCAGTCCTTTCTTCTGCTTTATTCTGAAGACCCGAAAACTGACACCATGTGGTCCCACAGTCACCTCTATAGGGATCTCATATCTGCCTTTGGGGTTCCCTGACCTCTAATTTTCCTATGTATGCTTGCAAAAGAGATTACAGTTACGATAGATCGATAGATAGACAGACAGACAGACAGACAGACAGGACAGATAGATAGATAAAATATCTATCTATCTATCTATCTATCTATCTATCTATCTATCTATCTATCTATCTATCTATCTATCTATCTAACAGAGAGAAAAGCTGGCCATGCACCATACAATTTTCTTAGACATTAGAGAGATAGATAGACAAATGTTTCACATAGAAATATATGGACCAATAGATATAAAATAGAAATATAATTATTTAACAGAGAGAAGGGCAGGTAATTGGATAGATAGATAGATAGATAGATAGATAGATAGATAGATAGATAGATAGATAGATAGATAGATAGATAGATAGATATTTTATATAACAGAGAGTAAACCTGGCCATACACCATACAATTTTCTTATTTATGTTTCTTTAGATTTACCTTCAACTATGTAGTGCAAGTGCCTGCCCGATTGCATACACATTGAAAGTGTTTGAGTTTGACCTCACATTATATGGGTTTGGTAAATCTAAAGGAAAGTTGTACAAGAAAATTGTATAATGTATGGCCAGCCATGCTGCCATAGACAGTTAAATAGATAGACAGGAAGACAATATATAATAGATAGATAGATAGATAGATAGATAGATAGATAGATAGATAGATAGATAGATAGATAGATAGATAGATAGATAGAGCAAGAGAAAGAAAGAGCTAGAGGAAGAAAGAAAGAAAGAGTGAGAGAAACAAACAAAGAGCAAAAGAAGGAAATAAAGTGCGAGAGAAAGAAAGAAAGAGCAAGAGAAAGAAAGAAAGAAAGAAAGAAAGAAAGAAAGAAAGAAAGAAAGAAAGAAAGAGAGAGCAAGAAAGAAAGAAAGAAAGAGCAAGAGGAAGAAAGAAAGAAAGAAAGAGCAAGAGGAAGAAAGAAAGAAAGAAAGAAAGAAAGAAAGAAAGAGCAAGAGAAAGAAAGGAAGAAAGAAAGAAAGAGCGAGAGCAAGAAAGAAAGAGCAAGAGGAAGAAAGAAAGAGCAAGAGGAAGAAAGAAAGAAAGAAAGAAAGAAAGAAAGAAAGAAAGAAAGAAAGAAAGAGCAAAAGAAGGAAAGAAAGAGCGAAAGAAAGAAAGAAAAAGCGAGAGAAAGAAAGAAAGAGTGAGAGAAAGAAAGAAAGAGAGCGTGAGAAAGAAAGAGCGCAAGAAAGAATGAAAGAAAGAGCGAGAGAAAGAATGAAAGAAAGAGCAAGAGAAAGAATGAAAGAGCGAGAGGAAGAAAGAAAGAAAGAAAGAGCAAGAGGAAGTAAGAAAGAAAGAGCAAAAGAAGGAAAGAAAGAGCGAGAGAAAGAAAGAAAGAGCGAGAGAAATAAAGAAAGAGCGAGAGAAAGAAAGAAAGAAAGAGCGCAAGAAAGAAAGAAAGAGCGCAAGAAAGAAAGAAAGAGCGAGAGAAAGAAAATGAGCGTGAGAAAGAATGAAAGAAAGAGCGAGAGAAAGAATGAAAGTAAGAGCAAGAGAAAGAAAGAAAGAAAGAAAGAAAGAAAGAAAGAAAGAAAGAAAGAGCGAGAGAAAAAAAGAAAGGAAGAAAGAAAGAAAAAAAAATGGAAGGAAGAAAAATTTAAGGGACAGATACACAAATGTGTAACATAAAAATAGGTAGATCAGTAGACATATAATTAAGATAGATAGATAGATAGATAGATAGATAGATAGATAGATAGAGATAGATGGATACAATATATAAAAGAGAGATAAACAGCTAAATAGATCAATAGATAATAGAGAGATAGATAGACATATAGATACATGGAGGGATTTTTATAGTAATAAATCAAATGGCTAACATAAAAATAGATAGATCACCTGCAATGAGTTAATGTTATACCATGTTACACAATCTGAAAGATAGAGTGTGGCTACACCACCTCTACCTCTACCTCTGGGCTAAGTACGTTTTGCTCCTACTACACCCCCCCCCCTTTGATTACCCTCCCTATCCTATTACCTTCCCTTTCCCCTTACTTATAATATTTCTACAACATATATATTCCCTACATACTGTCTAACCATGCATCTGACTGTGTGATTTGTTTATATTTTATGTACTGTGACAACTGTAAAATAGATAAATCAACAGACATGTAATAAAGATAGAAATAATAGACAGAGAGATGGTCAGATAACTAGATAGATAGATAGATAGATAGATAGATAGATAGATAGATAGATAGATAGATAGATAGATAGATACTGAAGGGAAAGATAGACTGATAGACAGATAAATGTATAACATAGAAGTAGATCAATAGGAAGATTTTTATTAGGCAGATAATAGAGATAAACATTTGACTGAGAAATGGGCAGGTAACTGATGAAAGGTATACAATGATTGGATAAATAGATCCGTAGACCTCTAATTTTCCTAAGTGTGCTTTGTACTGCCCACCAGTGTATGAAACATGATACTACCAGAGGTGCAAAATAGATTACAGATATGATGATAGATAGGGATAAAGACTTAGAAATAGAGGGAAGATATACTGTATACATTGAAAATTAGAGAGATACAGATACAATTGATAGATATATAAAAATGGAAGGATAGATAGATAAATGTATAACATAGAATTAGATCAATAGACAGTAGATCAAGATAGTAGAGACAAATAATAGATAGATGATAGATGATAGATAGATAGATAGATAGATAGATAGATAGATAGATAGATAGATAGATAGACAGACAGACAGACAGACAGACAGATAGATAGATAGATTTTCTAGTGAGATCCCCCAAACCACACAATTATATGTTCTCCCATTTCTTTGCATTTGAGACCATGTCATATTTCATGCAGTCCAAGCTTTCTATCAGAGGAGGGTTGTGATATGGAGAGTGATAATAGTTATCCTGGAAATGTTGTCACACTCATCATAACGAGAGTTCAGTGAATGTAATACTGACTGCAGAGACTTTTTTTTTTGCAGTCTGAGATATTTTTGATTTAACAAGCAGAGTTCCCCTTTAAAAATCAGCGATGCCAAACTTCCACTTTGACACTGAACTCCGTTCCATTAATTTTCTCCCATCTGTGTAAAATATGTCACAGTCACCTTACCTCAAATCTCAAGCATTTGTAATTATCTTAATGAATAATTATTTTTAATTTTATTTAAAAAAAAAAAGCTTTTTTTCCCCTATAAAGAAGGGGAATTTGATCATTACAGCATCTTGAGCAGCAATGACTTTAGCATTTCACCATGGCAACCCTTCGGAAGATTACACAGCTTCTTGAGAATTGAGGGTGAATAAAAACATAAATTATGTCAAGCGGTGAAAAAAATTCTATTTCATTTACAGTGATATATAAAGCTGTTGTACTTTCCTTTCGAGAAAAAAAATGCACTTTAAAAAACTACTGACACTGCATTTCTTTTTACTTGTCTGCCCCCCATGGGGCAAAGTGCAGCTATAAGGTCAGACAGGACCCCCCCCCCCTTCCCATCTCCTCATCCCCATGGCTATCCAACAACATAGCGAGGAAGGAAACAACTGCTTTCATTAAGTTAGCTTGTCCCTGATTGGAAAACTTCCTAGGATAAGCAGCAGCAGGAGGAATGCAGAGGGACGGGAGGCTGACACGCCCCCTACTCTGCTGCTTTCCTCTTGCCGCCACCTGTCTCAGTTCTGAACATTTCCCAGAGACAAGCAACTGTCTTTATTTAGAGGCTGTCTCCTTCCTTACTATTTTGTCTACCTTGGGTGGAGAGGGAGGCAGACAATATCACCTCATAGGGTTAGGAAGTATCCAGTAACATGGGGCAGACAACTTTTAATTTGTCTGGTTCAGTGATTAACCACTTGCTTACTGGGCACATAAACCCCCTTCGTGCCCAGGCGAAATTTCAGCTTCCGGCACTGCGTCGCTTTAACTGACAATTGCACGGTCGTGCGATGTGGCTCCCAAACAAAATTGACGTCCTTTTGTCCCCACTAATAGAGCTTTATTTTGGTGGTATTTGATCACCTTTGCGGTTTTTATTTTTTGCGCTATAAACAAAAAAAGAGCGACAATTTAAAAAAATATATATATATTTTTTACTTGTTGCTATAATAAATATCCCAATTTTTTTTAAAAAAAAATATTTTTTTTCTCAGTTAAGGCCGATAAGTATTTTTCGACGTACTTTTGTAAAAAAAAAAAAAAATCGCGATAAGCGACTGGTTTGCGCAAAAGTTATAGTGCCTACAAAATGGGGGATAGATTTATGTTTTTTTTTATTTTATTTTTTTACTAGTAATGGCGATTTGCGATTTTTTTGTCAGGCCTGCGATATTGCGGCGGACGTATCGGACACTTTTGACACAATTTTGGGACCATTCACATTTATACAGTGATCAGTGCTATAAAAATGCACTAATTACTGTATAAATGTGACTGGCAGGGACGGGGTTAACACTAGGGGGTGAGGAAGGGGTTAAATGTATTCCCTCATTGTGTTCTTACTGTGTGGGGGGAGGGGACTGACTGGGGGAGGTGACCGATGCTGTGTCCCTATGTAAAGGGACACAGATCGGTCTCCTCTCTCCCTCACAGCACGTGGAGCTCTGTGTTTACACCCCATCATTACACACAGAGCTCCACGTCCCTGCTGTCACCGACGATCGCGGGTGTCTGGCGGCCTTCGCGGCCGCCAGGCACTCGCATCGGCTCCAGAGCAATGCGCCGGGCACGTTGTTTCCCCACTGCGCGCCCCCAGCGGCGCGCACAGGGAACAACAACAACAGGACGTCCAGGGACGTCCACCCGGCACTTGAGAGCCGCGCTGTGGACGTCTTTCGACCATAGCGCGGATCTCAAGTGGTTAAGAGTGCCGAGTGCGGCGTGCGGCCGAGTGCGGCGCCAATCCCATGACAGCTAGTGGACATGCTAGCAAATCAAATAAAGTGGGAGTGTGTGCGGGCGCACAGCTTGCGCCCTGCACACGCCCCCAAACACAGGCAAATCAGCTTCCCAGCCTGCAATCAGCTGATTGCAGGCTGGGAAGCTTCCCATAGACCGCCGCATGTCCGGCGCCTGGTCACTCTTAAAGTGACATATTTTTGAAAAAAAAATATTTTTTTCCAAAGCTTGGGGGGGCGGCGCCCGAGCACCCCCTATGGGCGGGCCGCCACTGCTTTATAGTATAGAAAAGATACATAGAAAAGAGGCATTTTCTGGTTATCATTATACTCATCACATTCCTTCACACAAGGGCTTTTTTTTTTTTTCACTACTATTCCTTTATATTGGCTTTTGAAATTTACAAATTAGAAATTGGATGAAAGGTTTAGTGCTGCCATTTTATATACAACTACTGTAGATAGTAGACCAAAATGAGGGACAAATGGGGAGGAATGAGGGGCATTGCTCCAAATCAGGGACAGTCCCTCTAAATCAGAGACAGTTGGGAGTTATTGTATGTGACAGCAATGTAACTTTAAAATCAAAATCAAAATCAATCCACGTGCCCTTTAAGAGCCATTTTTGAGGTTTGAAGCTTCCAGTGACAGACACATTTTCCTTTCTTTTGTAGCTTGCATGTACGGGAAATCAGGCTTTGTAGTTGTAACACAAAAGGCCTATTTTATGCAACATTGCTTCATTAGAATTCATGTCATCTAAAAATGTGCTGAAAATCTCATGCAAAGATGACAGTTTGGCGCGGTGGAAGGCATCGGTTGTGAATCTATCCAAATTATCATATGAATGAGACAAGGGAATATTTTGTAGAATATGGATCTATAAAGCGCTGTTTCAATACACAACTGAGGATTTTTATAATCTAGAGCTCAGGCTATTTCATGTGGCCCTCGCACCTCTCTTGCAGCTGCAGGAGAGCTCCAGCCCTCCTCTAGTCCTCCTCCAGACCCTGTACTTTCTGCTTTTAAGCAATGCATCCAACTTCTTCCCAGCAGCAGCATAAGGAAAGGGGGGGTCAGGGGCGGACTGACAACTCATGGGTCCCCCGGGCAATAGAAGAATATGGGGCCCCTGGGCTTACAGATGGCCACCAGGCCAGGAGGCAGAGGCGGGGCAGCTAAAATCTCGGGATTTTCACATCAAAAGCATGTCGGTTTCGGACATATCAGGGACAGATCTAAAAAAAACTCAGATTTTAACATACTGTCCTTGGTTTTACTGAGCCTGGCAACCCTGATGGGGCCCCCTAGTGGCATGGGGCCCTCGGGCAGTGCCAGAGTGACTCAATGGTCAGTCCGCCCCTGGGGGGGGGGGTGTACTGTGATGTAAGGGAGAGTGGGGGACTCAACTTCTGATAGTGGGGTGGCTCCTAACATCTAATATAAAGGGGAGGGATTGAGCTGGACATCTAATCTTACAGATACAACCGGCCCTTTTGAGGGCAATCATAATGCTGATGCGGCCCGCGATAAAATTGAGCTTGACACCCCTAATCTAGAGAATGCCTAAAGTTATCAAATATGTTCCTTGCTGCAGGAAAGTGGAAATATAACATAGTTAACAGTGTTAACAGTACATACACACAGTATACATACACACAGAATACACATACACACACTGAAAAGGTACTGGAGAGGCGGGGCAGCTATAATATTGGGATTTTTTTTTAAAACACAGATTTTTACATACTGTCCCTGGTTTTACTGAGGCTGGCAACCCTGATGGGACCCCCTAGTGGCATGGGGCCCTCAGGCAGTGCCCAAGTGCCCGAATGGTCAGTCCGCCTGGCGCCCTATTTACATAAAAAAGAATACACCATTGAATACCCAAAGATCATTGGGCCAGATTCACAAATGAGATACGACGGCGTATCTCCTGATACGCCGTCGTATCTCTGTTTCTATCTATGCGGCTGATTCATAGAATCAGTTACGCATAGATAGGCATAAGATCCGACAGGTGTAATTGTTTTACACTGTCGGATCTTAAGATGCAATACCGCGGCCGCCGCTGGGGGGAGTTTGCGTCGTAAACCAGCGTCGGGTATGCAAATTAGGAGTTACGGCGATCCACAACGGTTTTTCGCGTTCGCTACGTCGCCGCTAGTCTAGTTTCCCGTCGCAAAGTTAGTCGTTTTTTTTGGTGCCTTGACTTTACACAGCAATCGTATTGCTGTGTAAAGTATGGCCGTCGTTCCCACGTCGAAATGTAAAAAATAACGTCGTTTGCGTAAGCCGTCCGGGAATAGGGAGTTACGCTACGCGCGTCGCCGTTCAAAAAAATGACGTCACGGCGCGCAAAGCACGGCGGGAGTTAAGAAACGGAGCATGCGCAGTAGGTCCGGCGCGGGAGCACGCCTAATTTAAATGGCACACGCCCATTTAAATTGGCCCGCCTTGCGCCGGAGGCCGCCGGCGTAGTTTTCATCGCAAGTGCTTGGTGAATCAGGCACTTGCGATGAAAAATTGCGGCGGTGTAACGTATCTACGATACGTTACGCCGCCGCTGCCCTACGTGAATCTGGCCCATTGAGTTCAACCAATACAACAAAAAAGAAATAAATAAATAAGAATTCTGCATATACAAAAACCTATACCAGGAGTGTATCCAGAGGAAGACAAAAAAAAAAAAACCTTATGAAGTAATATCAAATTTGCTCCAACAGAGGGGAAAAAAAATCTTACCTGATCCCCTTAAGCAACTGGATATTCACATCACTGGATATTCTCGTCAATAAACTCTGCTGTTACCACCTATAAATTTCACAAGAGATTTCCTATTCTATTTTTTCTTGGCAAAGCAATATAAAACCTATGTCAAAAAATGTTAAACAATATCTAACATCTTTATTATGTGGAAAGGTATGGCGGATATATGGTGGTATAGCTACTAATCAATACGTTCCCCTGTTGTTTATTTTCTCTGTAGTAGTGAATGAGTTCCTAAGTAAAGCAGCTTTGTAGTTCCGTCCCTGTTTGTACTCTATGTCCTGTAGGTCTGCCTGGGAGCTCTGAAATCCTTTGCTAGATTTAATAAGGGAAGTTTTTTTGGAGAGAGAGAGAGAGAGAGAGAGAGAGAGAGAGAGAGAGAGAGAGAGAGAGAGAGAGAGAGAGAGAGAGAGAGAGAGAGAGAGAGAGAGAGAGAGAGAGAGAGAGAGAGAGAGAGAGAGAGAGAGAGAGAGAGAGAGAGAGAGAGAGAGAGAGAGAGAGAGAGAGAGAGAGAGAGAGAGAGAGAGAGAGAGAGAGAGAGAGAGAGAGAGAGAGAGAGAGAGAGAGAGAGAGAGAGAGAGAGAGAGAGAGAGAGAGAGAGAGAGAGAGAGAGAGAGACACATCTGCTGAATAAAGATGTCCTATACAGAATTGATTGTGTTTTTGTCTAAATTTCCTTTCTTTCTTTAGCAACCTTTTCTTCTGGCATCTTTTCCAACCATTTAAAACATGCACTTGTCACCCCCTATACCAAAAAAATGCCTCACTGGATCCCACCAACAACCAAGGACCAATCTCCTTACTTCCTTTTGCCTCCAAACTCCTTAACCACTTAAGACCCGGACCAAAATGCACTTCGGACAATTTTGACACATTTTTGGGACCATTGTCATTTTCACAGCAAAAAGTGCTAAAAAAAATGCATTGTTTACTGTGAAAATGACAATTGCACTTTAGAAGTTAACCACTAGGGGGTGCTGTAGGGGTTAAGTGTGACCTCATATGTGTTTCTAACTGTAGGGGAGCGGGGCTGGACGTGTGACGTCATTGATCGTCTTTCGGACGATTTTCCATGTCTGCTGCTGAGTCACACCTTCTTTTTTGGGGCTTAACTTTACGCCGGACGTACAACTTACGCGCACCAGTCGTAAACCTGCGTCGGGCGCATGTACGATCGTGAATCGGCTTATCTCTCTCATTTGCATATTTGAATAGAAAATCAATGGGAGCGCCAAATGCGTCCAGCGTAAATATGCGCCCACTCTACGCCAGCGTAGGCAAGTTACGTCGGTCGGATGAAGCCTATTTTTAGGCGTATCTTAGTTTGTGGGTACGGCGCACAGATACGACGGCGCATATTTACACTTACGCGGCGTATCTCGAGATACGTGAATCCGGGCCTATGTATTTACTTTCTTCATCAGCTCATCTCCCAGTTATTAACTTTTGTATCACTTGACCCTCCCTCTTAGATTGTAAGCTCTAATGAGCAGGGCCCTCTGAATTGTCTAGTATTGTCACTGTAATCTCTGCCTTCATTTTGTAAATCACTGTGCAAACAGTTGGTTCTATTTTATTATTATTATTATACAGGATTTATATAGCGCCAACACTTTACACAGCGCTTTACAAGTTGAGGGTAGACAGTACAAATACAATACACTTGAATACAGAAGGGATCAAAAGGCCCTGCTCCTTAGAATTTACAGTCCTATATAATAATAATAATAATATATATTGATAATTACACTCAGACTCCATACATTGAAGAAAACTCCACCACAGCAGGGATAATGGAATAGTAACCAGAGTTGGGCTTAGGCAGATCAGAAATATAGACTCAGGATGTGTTTTGCTTCACTAAACAGGCTTAGGAGTCTTATCCGGACTCTACTAGAGGAGGTTTTATGATACCTTTGCATCCTGTCTTTGCTGCCTGGCTGTGTTCTGTCAAAACAGGAATTATGGAAAATAAATCATTGGTGGTTAGAAAAAAAAAAGATTTTAGATCAGTGGCGTAGCGTGAGTTGTCAGCGCCCGGGGCAAGGTAAGTAATTTGCGCCCCCCTAATCCGCTGACTTTTCGCACGCCCCGAGTCCATTCCCTTCCTACAATAGTACTGACTGATTCCTATACTGACCACTACACTATACACTGACCTATCTTATTCCTATACTGACCCTTACACTAACCCACCTGATCAACCACTATACACTGACCTACCCGATTCTCCACAGACTGCTACACAATACACACTGACCGCCACACAATAAACTAACCACTGACCGCTACACAATGCACACAGTGACCGACCGCTACACAATAAACTACCCACTGACCGCTACACAATACACACAGTGACCGACCGCTACACAATAAACTACCCACTGACCGCTACACAATACACACAGTGACCGACCGCTACACAATAAACTACCCACTGACCGCTACACAATACACACAGTGACCGACCGCTACACAATAAACTAACCACTGACCGCTACACAATACACACAGTGACCGCTACACAATAAACTACCCACTGACCACTACACAATACACACAGTGACCTCTACACAATAAACTACCCACTGACCGCTACACAATACACACAGTGACCGACCGCAACACAATAAACTACCCACTGACCGCTACACAATACACACAGTGACCGCTACACAAACTACCCACAGACCACTACACAATACACAGACTGACCACTACACAATACACTACCCACAGACCACTACACAATACACACTGACACTACAGCATTGGTGCATTTTACTATAGAGGCATTGGTGGACTATAAGGTCCAGCATTTTACTATAGGAGGCTTTGGTGGACTACAAGGCCCAGCAGCTGGGCCTTGTAGTCCACCAAAGCCTCCTAAAGTAAAATGCTGGGCCTTGTAGTCCACCAAAGCCTCCTAAAGTAAAATGCTGGGCCCCAATACTTCTGGTAGGTCAGTGTCCATGTTGAGGGACTATTTGTGCACAGCTAGTAAGTATTTTTTGGCTGCAAATATGACCTGCAGGTTTTTAATGTTCGCCTGCCATTAAAGTCAATGGGGCCTGCCGCAAACTTGCGGATCGCGAACATTTGAGAAAGTTTGCGGTTAGCGTTCGCGAACCGCCCCGTCAGATGTTCGTCCATCACTAGTGGTCATACCTACAAAATCTGCGGGGATCAAATAATTTCCCCCACTGTACATACCTGAGCCTGATCCAGCGCTGTGGCTCTCTCTTGCTCTCTCCCTCCTCATTGGCTCATAGAGTTCCCCCATAGCAAGCAAATTGCTATGGAATGGGGACACTCAGCAGGGGGGAGGAGCTAGGAGCACCAGTGGGGGAACTCAGGAAAAGGAGGATCAGGGGTGCTCTGTGCAAAACTGCTGCACAGAGCAAGTAAGTATAACATGTTTGTTATTAAAAATATGTAGTGAATATTTTTGTTTCTAAATGAACAGCTTGTAATTATTGAGTCCTTTTTAATTTACTTACACTTCAACTCTCCAAGTAATTGAATAAATTCCTTTCTTAGTACAATACCTCCCATATCCACTTAATTCTGTCCCATCAGTGCAGCATTTCCCCCGGAATGGTGGCAGAGGGATGAAGAGCTCACAATGACAATATTCAGCCATAGAAAGGAAGTAATTGTGCGGCGGTATTTAACTAAATCTATATTGCGAAATGGACAGAGCCTCCTTTCTACCCGTTAATAGCATTTTACCGTTCGGATAATAATAAGTTTGTCTCAAAAATGTTTCTCCCAACAGGATATGGAAGCTAGAGAATAAAGGGAAATAATGAAATTACCAGCAAGTGCATTGAGAGGAATGTAATGGGATTTTTGGTGTATTTAAAGCGGAAGTTCACCCTAAAAACAAATTTCTAACATTAGAGCCAGCATACTAAGGACATTTACTGTATGCAGGTTTTTTTTTTCTCCGTACATACCGTTATATTCTGATTTTGTCCAGGGATTCCAGGTTCTGATGACTGCGGGACTGGGCGTTCCTATCCCTGCCTCAGGATTCTGATGACTGCGGGACTGGGAGTTCCTATCCCTGCCTCAGGATTCTGATGACTGCGGGACTGGGAGTTCCTATCCCTGCCTCAGGATTCTGATGACTGCGGGACTGGGCGTTCCTATCCCTGCCTCAGGGTTCTGATGACTGCGGGACTGGGCGTTCCTATCCCTGCCTCAGGATTCTGATGACTGCGGGACTGGGAGTTCCTATCCCTGCCTCAGGATTCTGATGACTGCGGGACTGGGCGTTTCTATCCTTGCCTCAGGATTCTGATGACTGCGGGACTGGGCGTTCCTATCCCTGCCTCAGGATTCTGATGACTGCGGGACTGGGCGTTTCTATCCCTGCCTCAGGATTCTGATGACTGCGGGACTGGGCGTTTCTATCCCTGCCTCAGGATTCTGATGACTGCGGGACTGGGCGTTTCTATCCCTGCCCCAGGATTCTGATGACTGCGGGACTGGGCGTTTCTATCCCTGCCTCAGGATTCTGATGACTGCGGGACTGGGCGTTTCTATCCTTGCCTCAGGATTCTGATGACTGCGGGACTGGGCGTTTCTATCCTTGCCTCAGGATTCTGATGACTGCGGGACTGGGCGTTTCTATCCCTGCCTCAGGATTCTGATGACTGCGGGACTGGGCGTTTCTATCCCTGCCTCGGGATTCTGATGACTGCGGGACTGGGCGTTTCTATCCCTGCCTCGGGATTCTGATGACTGCGGGACTGGGCGTTCCTATCCTTGCCTCAGGGTCCCGATGACTGCGGGACTGGGCGTTCCTATCCTTGGGTTAGATGATTGACGGCTTGTGAAACAGTTCCCCTGTCGCACAACGCGCGTCACCAGATTTCCGGAAATAGCCGAGCTGCACTATACGGCGCCTGCGCAGTCAGCTCGGCTCGGCGTAACTCCTCATTTGCATATTCCTTGCGTATACAAACGGAAGCGCCACCTAGCGGCCAGCGTGAGTCACTTACACCTGTCAGATCTTAGGGATATCTATGCGTAACCTGATTCTATGAATCAGGCGCATAGATACGACGGCCGGACTCAGAGATACGACGGCGTATCAGGAGATACGCTGTCGTATCTCCTTTCTGAATCCGGACCCGTGTGTACAGAAATCTATCGGACTTTTGTCCAAAGTACAAACACACATGCCCAGAACCAATGTTAAAATCAACCTACAATAGCAGAAGTTGACCAAAGGGTGGTGGTAAAGAGCAGAAAAGAGCAGAAGAACCACGCAATATTGGGAAAGTTTTGGGAAAGTTTGCAGAAAAGTCCTGCCGTGTGTATGCCATGGGTGTGCCGCACCAACTCCCTTCGGACAAAAATCCACGGAAAAGTTTGGTTGAAGTCCGATCGTGTGTATGGGCCTTAATATTGTGATCCAGGGAAATGATCTGACTACTTTTGTGTGGTTAGGAAGGATTTTATTTTTTTCCGGTGTGGCAAAATTGTGAAATTGTTCCCAGAGGATTCTGTTTTGCCTTCCTGTGGGCCGAATTGGACTTGTTGGCCATCATTCTTTTTCCAAATGTATTTCTTTTGTTCAGATGAAAACAAATCACTCAAGTTTTTTGAATAGACCTTCTTTGTATGTATTATGGGCAGGGGAGGGCTGGGCCGGGGGGCAGGGTCGCAATTGCCTCCCAGGCCGCTCTAACTTATGTTTAAAATGGTCGGCAGCCTCTACCCTTTACCATCTTTTTTTTATTCTGCACTAGGAAGTCGGGCCGGGGGCATGGCCACAGCGGCTCGCCATTAGCTGTTGCATTCTGGGAGTTGTAGTCCACTCTCCCCTGATTATGGGCCAGATTCAGAAAGGAGATACGACTGCGTATCTCCAGATACGCCGTTGTATCTCTGAGTCAGTCGTATCTATGCGCCTGATTCATAGAATCAGTTACTCATAGATTTCTATTAGATCCGACCGCCGTAAGTCTCTTACGCCGTCGTATCTTAACTGCATATTTACGCTGGCCGCTAGGGGCGTGTACGCTGATTTACGCCTAGAATATGTAAATCAGCTAGATACGCAAATTCACGAACGTACGCCCGGCCGACGCAGTACAGTTACGCCGTTTACGTTAGGCTTTTCCCGGCGTGAAGTTACCCCTGCTATATGAGGCGTATATGCGGCGTACCAATGTTAAGTATGGCTGTCGTTCCCGCAACGAAATTTGAAAAATGTACATTGTTTGCGTAAGTCGTTCGTGAATGGGGCTGGACGTCATTTACGTTCACGTCGAAACCAATACGTCCTTGCGGCGTACTTTGGAGCAATGCACACTGGGAAATTCCACGGAGGGCGCATGCGCCGTTCGTGAAAACGTCAATCACGTCAGGTCAGGGTTGATTTACATAACACACGCCCACCTCTTCACAATTTGAATTAGGCGGGCTTACGCCGGCCTATTTACGCTACGCGGGTCAGGGTTGATTTACGCTACGTCGGGTCAGTGTTGATTTACATAACACACGCCCACCTCTTCACAATTTGAATTAGGCGTGCTTGCGCCGGCCTATTTACGCTACACTTTCTTGTAAGAATACGGCACTTGCCTGTAAAAGTTGCAGAGGCGTAACGTAAATAGGATACGTTACGCCCGCACAGAGAAACGCCATTCTACGTGAATCTACCCCTATCAGTTTTATTATTTCTGAGGATGTTCCAGGTGATCAGAAACTAACCAAAAATTCTACTTCAAAGCTGGATTTGATTATGTGTGTGATTAGATTTTGAGTGATAAATCTTCATTTCCTGTCCTGTATACAGGGTGGAACGATGTTCCAATGCGCACAGGATCTCTAGAGCCTCTTATAACTAGAACATTATCCTCTCCACATTCGCACCTTCAGTACTTCTACTGCTAAAAATTCACACTGCATCACACCCTAGCGTTTTCTAACCTCAGGAGTAAAAGATAAGAAAAAAAAAAAAAACTTGAAAACAACTTTGTATTAAATAATTCATGCCCATTCAACTTACTTTAAAAAATACTTATGCCGCGTACACACGATCGGACATTCCGACAACAAAACCGTGGATTTTCTTCAGATGGGATGTTGGCTCAAACTTGTGTTGCATACACACGGTAACACAAATGTTGTCAGAAATTCAGATCGCCAAGAACGCAGTGGCGTACAACACTACGACGAGCCGAGAAAAATGAAGTTCGATGATTCCGAGCATGCGTAGGATTGATTTTGAGCATGATTAGGATTTTTGTGCATCGGAATTGCATTCAGATGATCGGAATTTCCAACACGAACTTTTGTTTTCGGAAAAATTGAGAAGCAGCTCTCAAACATTTGTTGTCGGAAATTCCGACAGCAAATGTCCGATGGAGCCTACACACGGTCGGAATATCTGACCAAAAGCTCCCATCGAACATTTGTTGTCAGATATTGCGATTGTGTGTACGTGGCATAATGCTGTGTGCACACGATCGGATAAAATCAGATGGAATTTTCCATCGGAATTCCGATGAAGCTGACTTTCATCAGTCTTGCCTACACACAATGGGGTAGATTCATAAAAACTTACAACGGGCGTATCAGTAGATACGCCGTCGTAAGTCCGAATCCCCGCCACCGTATATTTAAGCGTATTCTCAAACTGAGATAGGCTTAAATATTGCTAAGATACGACCGGTGTAAGTCTCCTACGCCGCCGTATCTTAACTGCATATTTACGCTAGGGGCGTGTATGCTGATTTACGCCTAGAATATGTAAATCAGCTAGATACGCCTATTCACGAACGTACGCCTGGCCGTCGCAGTAAAGAAACGCCGTTTACGCAAGGGGTTTTCAGGCGTAAAGATAAACCACCAAAAACATGGCGCAGCCAATGTTAAGTATGGACGTTGGAGCCGCGTAAAATTTTTCAAATTTTACGTCGTTTGCGTAACTCGTCCGTGAATGGGGCTGGCCGTAATTTACGTTCACGTCGAAAGCATGACGATTTCCCAACGTCATTTGGAGCATGCGCACTCGGATACGTCCACAGAGGGCGCATGCGCCGTTCGATCGAAACATCACTTACATGGGGTCACAGTTAATATACATAAAACACGCCCACAGCTTCAACATTTGAATTAGGCGGGCTTACGCCGGCCCTAATACGCTACGCCGCCGTAACTTCGGCGGCAAAATCTTTGAAAATACCAAACTAGCCTCTCAAAGTTACGGCGGCGTAGCGTATAGGAGATACGCTACGCCCGCCTAAAGGTACGTGAATCTACCCCTATCAGACTAAATTACGACCGTCCTAAACGCGGTGACGTAAAACACTACGACGAGCTGAGAAAAATGAAGTTCAATGCTTCCGAGCATGCGTCGACTTGATATTGAGCATGCGTGGAAATTTAAAACAAGTTCTATTTTTTTTTTACACCGATGGAAAAAAAGTCCGATGGGGCCCACACACGATTGTTTTTTCTCATGAAAAAAGTCCATTGTACACAGCATTAGACTTTGATCTGTATATATATCTATGCTTATAGCCTGTTCTAGATTTCTTTCATTGTTATGTGCTAATGGTTAATTTAACCACTTAAGACCCGGACCTTTATGCAGGTAAAGGACCCGGCCAGTTTTTGCTATTCGGCACTGCGTCGCTTTAACTGACAATTGCGTGGTCGTGCGACGTGGCTCCCAAACAAAATTGGCGTCCTTTTTTTCCCACAAATAGAGCTTTCTTTTGGTGGTATTTGATCACCTCTGCGGTTTTTATTTTTTGCGCTATAAACAAAAATAGAGCGACAATTTTTAAAAGAAATTAATATTTTTTAATTTTTGCTATAATAAATACCAAAAAAGATATAAAAAAACATTTTTTCCCTCAGTTTAGGCCGATACGTATTCTTCTACCTATTTTTGGTAAAAAAAATCGCAATAAGCGTTTTTCGATTGGTTTGCGCAAAATGTATAGCGTTTACAAAATAGGAGATAGTTTTATGGCATTTTTATAAAAAAAAAATTTTTTTACTACTAATGGCGGCGATCAGCGTTTTTTTTTTTTCCTGACTGCGACATTATGGCGGACACATCGGACAATTTTGACACATTTTTGGGACCATTGTCATTTTCACAGCAATTAATGCTATAAAATGCATTGTTTACTGTGAAAATGACAATTGCAGTTTGGGAGTTAACCACTAGGGTGCGCTGAAGGGGTTAAGTGTGACCTCATATGTGTTTCTAACTGTAGTGGGGCGGAGCTGGACGTGTGACGTCATTGATCGTGTTTCCCTATATCGGGGAACACACGATCAATGACAGCGCCACAGTGAAGAACGGGGAAGCTATGTTTACACACAGCTCTCCTCATTCTTTAGCTCCGGAGGACCGATCGCGGGACACCGTCGGCAATCAGGTCGGCAGGTCCCGCGGCCGTGGAGCTTCGGACCGGGTCGCGTGTGCACGCGCCGGCGACCCCACGGCTGGGCGTAAAGGGCAACGTACGGGTACGTGAAGGGGTCCTTAAGTGATTAAAGGGTAACCTCAGCCAGGTGAGTGCACCACTGACACATGCACGGAATTTTTTTTACCAGTCTAAATAAACGCAATGGTGAGTACTTCTGCCTTGCAGCACTGGAATCTTCAATTCGAATCCTGCCTAGGACACTATCTGCATGGAGTTTGCATGTTCTGTTCTCGCATGGCTTTCCTACGGGAACTCTTATTTCCTTCTACATTCTCAAGACCTTAGGTTAGAGTAGTATTGTCCCTTTTCTGTTGGCATTAGACATGTGCAATTTGTTTAGTTCCGAATTAGTTTTTTAAGGAATTTTGACAAATTTCCGAAATTTTCAATTTCCGAAATTTCGAATTTTCAAAAATTCGGAAATTCGGAATTTCAGAATTTCGAAAATTTTTAAATTGGAAATTGCAAAATTCGAAAATCTAAAATTCGAAATTCTAAAATTCGAAAATTGGATTTTCGAATTTTCGAAAAAAGGAAAAAGACGAATAAAACGAAAACAAAAAAAAATAATTTTTCAGCAGTGCACATGTCTAGTTGGCATGATACAACGTAGAATGTTTTCACTTTAAAAAGGAATGGGCTAGATTCAGAAAGAATTTACGCTGGCATATCTATTGATACGCCGCGTAAATTCAAAGCTGCGCCGGCGTATCTTCTTTCTGTATTCAGAAAGCAAGATACGCCGAAATTAGGCTAAGATCCAACTGGCGTAAGTCTCTTACGCCGTCGCATCTTAGGGTGCATATTTACGCTGGCCGCTAGGTGGCGCTGCCGTCGATTTCAGCGTAGAATATGCAAATGACCTGGATACGCCGATTCAGAAACGTACGTGCGCCCGGCGCATTTTTTTACGTCGTTTACGCTAGGCTTTTTCCGGCTTAAGGTTGCTCCTGCTATATGAGGCATACGCAATGTTAAGTATGGACGTCGTTCCCGCGTCGAATTTTGAAATTTTTACGTTGTTTGCGTAAGTCGTTCGCGAATAGGGCTGTAAGTAAGTTACGTTCACGTCTAAAGCATTGACGATTTGCGGCGGAATTTCGAGCATGTGCACTGGGATTCTTTTACGAACGGCGTATGCGTCGCACAACATTACGCAGGGCTATCTGAATCTAGCCCAGTGTGTGTTACTGGTAGGATCAACATAGGCTTCAATAAAGAGAAAAAAAAGCAAAAAACAAAAAAACAAATGCAGCCACCACATCTAAGGTCTGGTTAGCTGCAATATAATATTTTTTTGTAGTTGGTTTTAGCTACACTTTAATAGCAGTTTGGTTGGTTATTATGGACGACACGTTTCTATGTGAATCTCAGTCAGTAGATCCCAGAAGAGTTAACACAGCATAGTATTGTAGAAAAACAATGGCAGGTTACATAAAGCTTAGTTATGCCGTATGATCTCCGGCGGTCTCGGAAGGTCAGGGTATTGATCAGTTAAAGTTAATAGAGAAAGCACCTTTCACTTCTTTAACTGTCATACGGCACAGGCGCTCCTCACCGCACTGACATTATCTTCCCCTTTACCGAGAAACAATTAAGAGATTTTCAGAATTCTGTCATACCTGATTGAATGTTTGCAAAAATAAAGAAACCAGAGCAATTAAACTGTATAAACGAAGGTAATTGCCAAAATCATTTTATTAGACTTATTTTATACCAGTACTGTATTGTAGCGCTGTGAGACTCACATAACCAATTACTTTATAATGCTAATTGCCTATTGTGTAGCAAGTTAAACAAAAAAAATGTAATTTCACCCGCCAGTACATTTTCGAGAACAAACCTGATATAAGCACAATTTATTGCAACTGATATACCTATTGAATTTAATTATTGAATGAGGGCCCATCTGCAATGCTAATGCTTTGGTATGATGTAGACTTTGTAGAGTCGTTCATTCTGAATGGCACCCAAACCCACCTTGCTGAACGATGTGTGCCTTGGGGCGCCGAAAATGCACTGGTTTATGGCTCATCGGGCACTCTATTTAAATGAATAGTCTACCCCATTGCAACACAAGTTATAGTGTGACCAGGCTGGCGTAAATGGGCCCTAAGACTCCTTTCATACTGGAGCGTATTGCAGGCGCTATAGCGTTAAAAATAGCGCCTGCAATACGCCCTTAAAAATCTGTCCCAATTCACTCCAGTGTGAAAGCCTGAGCGGTGCGCTAGCAGGACGGTGAAAAAAGTCCTGCTAGCCGCATCTTTGGAGCGGAGAAGGAGCGGTGTATTTACCGCTCCTCCTCCGCTGCTGTCCAGCAGCGCATTGTGGGCGGTTTTAACACTTTCTCTGCCGCTAGTGGGGGGTAAATGCGCACCGCTAGAGGCCGAAATGCGCCGCAAATTCACCCATAGCGTCAGCGGTAAAAATAGCGGCGTTTTACCGCCGACGCTATGGGCGGCACAGTGTGAAAGGGCTCTAAATGTATCATTTAAGGTAACTTAAAGTGCACTGATGGCTCTATCTACTCTATCTATCTATCTATCTATCTATCTATCTATCTATCTATCTGTCTATCTATTTTTCTATCTATCTATCTATCTATCTATCTACTCTGGGGAGGATCCACAAAGGAAGTACGCCGGCGTAATTTCAAATTTCCCGCGTCGTATCTTTGTTTTGAATCCTCAAAAAAAGATACGACGGCATCTGGGTTAGATCCGACAGGCTTACATCTTCGTACGCCTTCGGATCGTAGATGCGTCCGCTGGGTGGCGTTCCCGTCGTAATCCGCGTCGAGTATGCAATCTCATAAATGCAATGTTAAAAGTTTATTTTTAGGTGAACCTCCACTTTAAGCCCACTTGTACTTTCTCCCGGCATTTGGTGCAGCTGGCTACCCAGCATGCACCTTCCGATATCACGCCTGTGCAGTCAGGACACAGCATGACGCACTGTGTTGATTTCAGTAATGGCGGTGGCGGCAGAAGTTCGGTTGTATACCCTTTGCGTGGGAGTGATGTCATAGTGGCTCCGGTGCTGCGAACCCGTAAGAAACGCAGAGGGCAAAATGTCAGCTCCCTCGGCGTGGACCGTGATACGAAACGGGGACCTCGTTCTAAGGTGAGTATTTCATAATTTGCCTTACAGGGATTTTTTTGTTGTCCATGTACGGGTATACAACCGCTTTACGAGCTGCTGAAAACAGAACAGTATAGAAAGCTTAATAATTTTTTTTTTCCTTTACAAAACTTGCTAACATGTTTCATTATTTTCCATTTGTGAAATAAACGCCTTAAGATTCATAATCTTCACTCACATCCGATGAGACGGCTCGGCGCGACTTTTGCATTCCAATGTTTTCATTGTCGGAGTGGAAAACATGGCTTGTGTTGGTCTGAGCTTTACAAAGGTTAGAATTAATGAGCACAGCTATTCTCAGCACAAGGAAATTGTGACCCGGTGGTGCCCACCTTTAAATTAATTGCAATCTACTCATTGAGGCAGGCGGACCTCCTCGAAGGGAAGTCTAGGACTATATGTCAGATAAACATGTTGTTTTAGAGTTTGTTTTGCCAGGTTATTGGTGACAAGGGATGGCCTGAGGTTATATAGTACACTTCGAAAATTTAGTATGCTGTCCTTGTGTAAATTTATCAAGGGGCAAGAACAGTGCCATGCCACAAAAGTGTAGCTGTAAAGTAGTGCAGTTTGAGTTTCCTCAAGGTACCTCAAACATGGCACCCAATTTGCCTTGGGCACTTCCCTGCGGAAAAAGTAGCAAAGCAAAAAAAATAAAAAATATGTAAAATGTGTTTAGCAGAGAGCAATGATTTTAAATAATGCTTTAGGATTAACATTAAAAATCCAACGTGCATGGGGGATAACCTTAACCTGCCTGTGAAGTGGCACATCTATATGATACACTATGCTGTCATAAGTATTGGGACGCCTGCCTTTACACGCACATAAACTTTAATGGCATCCCAGTCTTAGTCTGAAGGGTTCAATATTGAGTTGGCCCACCCTTTCCAGCTATAACAGCTTCAACTCTTCTGGGAAAGCTGTCCACAAGGTTTAGGAGTGTGTCTATGGGAGTGTTTGACCATTTTTCTAGAAACGCATCTGTGAGGTCAGGCACTGATGTTGAGGTCCGGACTCAACGTCCTCCACCTCAAACTCCATATCTTTATGGACCTTGCTTTGTGCACTGGTGCGCAGTCATGCTGTTCACGCAAAGTTGGGAGCATGAAATTGTCCAAAATGTCTTGGTATGCTGACACCTTAAGGCCCCGTACACACGAGAGGATCGATCCGCTGAAATTGATCCGCGGATCGGTTTCAGCGGATAGATCCGCTGGTGTGTACGATCCAGCGGATATTTATCCATGGATATATTTCAGGCCGACCGATTTCCAGCGGATAAAAATTTCTTAGCATGCTAAGAAATCTATCCGCTGGAATCAGCTCCAGCGGATCGATCTGGTGGTCTGTACAGACTCACCGGATCGATCTGTCCGAACCCATCCCTCGCATGCATTGTAATGATTCGACGCATGCGTGGAATTCCTTATATGACAGCGTCGCGCACGTCGCCGCGTCATCATCGCGGCGACGGCGCGACACGTCATCGCGAGTGTACACTCCATCGGATCAAAATCCTCAGAGGATTTATCCGCGGAAACGGTCCGGAGGACAGTATCCGCGGATAAATCCTATCGTGTGTACTAGGCATAAGAGTTCCCTTCACTGGAACTAAGGGGCCAAGCCCAACCCCTAAAAAAACAACCCCACACCATAATCCCCCCTCCACCAAATGATTAGAAAGGTGGCCCAATACTTTTGGCAATATAGTGTGGATGAGCGAGTTTGGGGTTGAGGAACTTGACTGACTTCAACCCGATACAACACCTTTGGGATGCGAGCCAGGCTTTCTTGTCCAACATCAGTGCCTAACCCCATAAATGTGCTTCTGGAAGAATGTTTAAACAGAAGAGTTAAAGCTGTTACAGCTGCAAAGGGTGGGCCAAAGCAATATTGAACCCTACAGACTAAGACTGGGATGCCATTAAAATTGCTTCAAACGTCTGTAAAAAAAAAAAAAAAAATGCCATGTATTCCCGTCATCTATACCAGTTCCTTATCCTACGTTAGGATAAGGGTCTCCCCCAAAAAACGACAACATGGGATCCCCCCTAAAAATACATGTCAGGCCCTTATTCTTGATAAGGGTGTGGTATGGCTGTCAAGGGGGAACCCACTCAAAAAGAACAGTGTGGGGACTCTCTCAAATTCCATACTAGACCCTTGGGGTCTGGTATGAATTCTCAGGCCCCATACACACGAGAGGATTTATCCGCGGATACGGTCCAGCGGACCGTATCCGCGGATAAATCCTCTCGAGGATTTCAGAAGATTTCTATGCGATGGAGTGTACACACCATCGCATTGAAATCCGCGCCGAAATCCTCTGGCGATGACGTGTCGCGCCGTCGCCGCGATTATGACGCGGCGACGGGCGCG
Organism: Rana temporaria; assembly: GCF_905171775.1. Classification (NCBI taxonomy): domain Eukaryota; kingdom Metazoa; phylum Chordata; class Amphibia; order Anura; family Ranidae; genus Rana; species Rana temporaria. The sequence continues at coordinate 22,533,292 of NC_053494.1, read as the reverse complement.
ACGCTGTCATATAAGGAATTCCACGCATGCGTCAAATCATTACGACGCGTGCGGGGAATCCCTTCGGACGGATGGATCTGGTGAGTCTGTACAGACGAGCGGAATCCATCCTTTGGGATGGACTTCAGCAGATGGATTTGTTGAGCATGTCAGCAAATATTCATCTGCTGAAAATCCATCCCAGGGGAGATATATCCGCGGAAACAGATCCGCTGGCGTGTACACACCATAGAATCTATCCGCTGAAACCCAGTTGATGGGATTTATCTGCGGATAGATTCTATGGTGTGTACGGGGCCTAAGAGGGAACCTAATGCAAAAGACACAAAAAAGCATAGGGTCCCCCCAAAATATCAATACTAGACCCTTATGTGAGCATGCAGCCAGGCTCGCTGCTAGTGGGGACAGCGATATGTAAATAACCTGTCACTCAAAGCAAGGAGAGAGGAAAGGACTTTGTATTTAGACAGGGTTTTATCTGGAAGTCTGTTAATTTTCACTGAACAATAAAAGAGGATTGCTCAGAGCTGGATTAACTCTGTGTGGCAAGACTGGGCACAGATGATGGGAAATCTTATTCTATACATTGTGACATAAAAAAAAAAAAAAAAAAAAAAGAATTTGGGTTTACATCCACGTTAACACCCTAAAGAGAACCTGTTGTTTTGCCCTGCATAGACAAAGCACAGGTTTGCTTTAGGCCTTTAATGTCTCAAATATACTGCCCATTCAATGCAAACTGGCATTTAAGTATATGTATCTTTCAAAACACATGTAGCCACTTAGTCATCACATAGGTATAGAAAATAAAAAATAAAAAAGACCCCTCAAAGGTGTTTTCTTAGTAATTTAGCAATAATTAGTGTTTGTCGTGTGATATTTACTGCTGAATAAATTAATAAATCCTGCTAAACAGCAATACCAGACACTATGTAAGCATATAGAATTCTTGTATATCTGCCTGTGCCAGCCTTATCTCACGTCACCCAGCAGTGCGCCTGACACTGACAATTTATGGCGGGTAGCGAGCTGGCCCGGATGAGCAATCACGCACAATGGGCGCTCAGGCAATTTTGTTGCTAGCGCCTATCTGTATTAGGTCAGGCTGGAATAGATGACACGGGTAAATGGAGCTTAGTTAACAATTCAAATTCTAGGTGTTTATTCAATATTTACTTATTTTAATTTCGATTCTTCCTGCTTCTTCAAAAGGAACGGCGTCAAAAACATATGAAAACACTTTAAGTTTGCAAATCCTTCATCTCCAAGGAGACCTGCCCCACTTAGGATCAAAGTGACTGGTGGCATAGATTTTGTCATTTAATAGCTCACACGCTCGCTTTGCTACTAAAACATCATTTAAAGATGAAGTTTGTGTTGTGTTTGAATTGAATATAGTTCATGCTGTCTGTGTTTTTAGATACTCAGGTTTTGGCACCTTGGAGGTGTGCAGCTTACCTGCTATAGGAGGTGATGGCTGCATTTGTTTTCTTTTTTTCTAGGCTAGGTACTTATTCTGCAAATTCAGAACAAAATACCTATTGATCCTAAAAGAGTCATTGCTTTTATCTGCCTTTCTGGTTATCCTCCATCAATGACAAAACAACTGCTCCCTCTGCAATGGATATGAGGAGGAGGATGTTGGGAATCCATACAGCAGAGCAGTCTAGAGCAGTCCTCAGCTTTTTTTTACTACGGAAGCATTGATCCAACTCTCAGGTCTCAGGGAACCACTGCCAATGGTTATAGCTACAGCTCACTAAACATTAGTGTGTGTACATTCCACACCCCAGACCACTCTATGTACGTTCCCACCTCAGACTCTAGCACTAAGTACGTTTCCCACCTCAGACTCCAGCAGTATGTACGTTCCCCACCTCAGACCCCTGCACTAAGTACGTTCCCCACGTCAGACCCCTGCACTAAGTACGTTCCCCACCTCAGACCTCTGCACTAAGTACGCTCCCCACCTCAGACTCCAGCACTAAGTACGTTCCCCACCTCAGACTCCAGCACTAAGTACGTTCCCCACCTCAGACTCCAGCGCTAAGTACGTTCCCCACCTCAGACCCCTGCACTAAGTACACTCCCCACCTCAGACCCCTGCACTAAGTACGCTCCCCACCTCAGACTCCAGCACTAAGTACGTTCCCCACCTCAGACTCCAGCACTAAGTACGTTCCCCACCTCAGACCTCTGCACTAAGTACGCTCCCCACCTCAGACTCCAGCATTAAGTACGTTCCCCACGTCAGACCCCTGCACTAAGTACGTTCCCCACCTCAGACCTCTGCACTAAGTACGCTCCCCACCTCAGACTCCAGCACTAAGTACGTTCCCCACCTCAGACTCCAGCACTAAGTACGCTCCCCACCTCAGACTCCAGCACTAAGTACGTTCCCCACCTCAGACTCCAGCACTAAGTACGTTCCCCACCTCAGACTCCAGCGCTAAGTACGTTCCCCACCTCAGACTCCAACACTAAGTACGTTCCCCACCTCAGACTCCAACACTAAGTACGTTCCCCACCTCAGACCCCTGCACTAAGTACACTCCCCACCTCAGACCCCTGCACTAAGTACATTCCCCACCTCAGACCCCTGCACTAAGTATGTTCCTCAACTCAGACCCCTGCACTAAGTACGTTCGCCATCCAAAAGACTGTATAGCTACCCAAAATCACTGAGCCACCGGGGAGAGGTATTGTGTGCCTCTGGCTTTTTGATTTGCTCCAGCAACACAATTCAAGAGACTATATTACTACAACTAAGTACAGCCAGCAAGCTGGGTTTTTTCAGAGTGATCACTTTTTGTCATACTGGAAGTGAAGCAATAGGAATCTAACAGTTTTCAGCAAAATAGTTGTGCAGGAGGAGAGGAACCTAGAGGAGTGATACTCTGCAGGAGCCACTGCAGAGGAGGAGGAGCAATAGTCTGCAGTCAAGTTATGCAGGGGAAGTGACTGTGAATGTGAGGCCCCGTACACACGGCCGAGGAACTCGACGTGCCAAACACATCGAGTTCCTCGGCCAGTTCAGCACTGAAGCCGCCGAGGAGCTCGGCGGGACGAGAGCTCCCATAGAACAACGAGGAAATAGAGAACATGTTCTCTATTTCCTCGTCGAGCTCCTCGTCGGCTTCCTCGGCCGAAAGTGTACACACGACCAGTTTCCTCGGCAGAATTCAGCCAGAAACTCGGTCGGAAGCTGAATTCTGCCGAGGAAACTGGTCGTGTGTACGGGGCCTTAGAAGTGCATAATTTTCAGGGCTAATTCTACTAATACTAACCAATATTCTACAAATGTGATGGAACATCAATAAGTGCTATGGGCATCCCATATCTTCCTTTATCCCAACCACGTGATATATGGGGGTCTGGCAGCAGGGTGATTTGGTGGATGTTTGTAACTCGTAGCAACCTACCGCTACATACAAGTAACGTCATATCACAACTGAGAGTATAAAAGAGAAGAGAGGCAATATGGTTACATTTAATGAAGGTACAACATTTAGCAACTCACATTAGACATGTGCATTCGTTTTCGTCCGAATTTCAGGTATTTTTGTTATCATTTTAACAAACGAAAACAAAAGCGCAGAATACAACAACTGAAAGATCCGACATAAACAAATGCTTTATTTTCACTTTCGTTGGTCGAATGTGCCTAACCTTAACTCTATTGATCCAAGATTATTCTACATAGAGAGAAAAGATTTGACATTATAGAGAGAAAAGATTTGACATTATAGAGAGAAAAGATTTGACATTATAGAGAGAAAAGATTCGACATAGAGA